>NC_090245.1:23221929-23224220 GCF_037325665.1 Littorina saxatilis | reverse complement strand
TCTTTATAGCTTCACATGTATATTAACATGCGTGTATGCAATTTATGCATGGAAAAAGATACGGGATACGATTCTCTTTTTATGATTGTTGTTTTTCTACACTTGACTTGCTATTTGTTTGCTTGCTGTTGTTGTTTTTATTCAGGACCTCATGTTCTTATTGAACGTAACTTTGCACTCATTATTATCATTATTTTTAGTGTTATTATTATCATTATTATTATTTTATTGTTATTAATCTTATTATCATGAAATCATCATCGTTGTCTTCATTGCTATTATCATTGTTACTTTTGCTATCTTTATACTTCATAGCTTTTATTTAGTTAATCTATAACTTTTTATTTGCTTTTGAATGTTACTTATTACCATATGTATGTTTCGTCAAATTCGTAGTGTCCATATACTCTTTTCATGTGTTGTTTTGTTCTCGTCTTTGTTTGCAAGGACAGATTGTAAGACTAGGCAATGCCTAAAATCTCCATCCTTCTGTAATAAAGTTTAATCAATCAATCAATCTCTCTCTCTCTCTCTCTCTCTCTCTCTCTCTCTCTCTCTCTCTCTCTTTCTCTCTCTCACTCTCTCTCTCTCTCTCTCTCTTTCTCTCTCTCTCTCTCTCTCTCTCTTTCTCTCTCTCTCTCTCTCTTTTTTTTGTGTGTGTGTTTATCTCTATATTTTCCACAAAGTTTGCATATGCTAAGGTCGTTATGTCAGAGTTTCTATTTCACCCCGAGGATTTTGCCATATTCAGAAATCCACCGCAGCCAAACGCAAAGCCGCAATCCAGTATCTGAAAAAATATGCTTCATATGTCTCCATACATAAAAAGTTCTGAGTGCTTCCAGTTCCAGGATACTGTTCATCTCTCCATGTCCAGTTCATTTGTCCTTTTTATCACCCGCCCACGCCCATGTTTATATTTCCAGCATCGTGCTAATTGATTTCGATTCCTGCATGACTTGTTGATCTATATATACATTGTTTTTTTGTGAATATTACTTTTGCGGTAATCAAGTACGAAATGTGTTTAGGAATCAGAAAAATCGTTCTCGGCATTTTTTGGGTCAAATTCAATGTAGTGTGACTGGCAAGCATTTCAAGAGCAAATGAAATCATCAAAAAGGTATTTCATATTCCAGTTCGGCCTTTTTAGCATGCCGTTTTCTTTATTCTCGTTTTTACATTTAGTCAAGTTTTGACTAAATGTTTTAACGTAGAGGGGGGAATCGAGATGAGGGTCGTGGTGTATGTGTGTCTGTGTGTCTGTGTGTGTGTGTAGAGCGATTCAGACTAAACTACTGGACCGATCTTTATGAAATTTTTCATGAGAGTTCCTGGGTATGATACATTTTTTTCACTTTTTTGATAAATATCTTTGATGACGTCATATCCGGCTTTTCGTGAAAGTTGAGGCGGCACTGTCACGCCCTCATTTTTAAATCAAATTGGTTCAAATTTTGGTCAAGTAATGTTCGACGAAGCTCGGACTTCGGTATTGCATTTCAGCGTGGTGGCTTAAAAATTAATTGATGACTTTGGTCATTAAAAATCTGAAAATTGTAAAAAAAAAAAAATTTATAAAACGATCCAAATTTACGTTTATCTTATTCTCCATCATTTGCTGATTTCAAAAACATATAAATATGTTATATTTGGATTAAAATCAAGCTCTAAAAGTTAAATATATAAAAATTATTATCAAAATTAAATTGTCCAAATCAATTTAAAAACACTTTCATCTTATTCCTTGTCGGTTCCTGATTCCAAAAACATATAGATATGATATGTTTGGATTAAAAACACGCTCAGAAAGTTAAAACGAAGAGAGGTACAAAAAAGCGTGCTATCCTTCTCAGCGCAACTACTAAACCGCTCTTCTTGTCAATTTCACTGCCTATGCCGTGAGCGGTGGACTGACGATGCTACGAGTATACGGTCTTGCTGCGTTGCATTGCGTTCAGTTTCATTCTGTGAGTTCGACAGCTACTTGACTAAATGTTGTATTTTCGCCTTACGCGACTTGTTTCTCTTGTCGTTTACAGTTTGCTTGAGATCACCCATTCATTTGAAGTTTCAGGTTGACCACCCCCCAAAAAATCGATATTAAATAGGGGGTGAGGGGGGTGGGAGGAACTTGTGAAAGCCATGGGGTCACCTTCTCAATTCAGGAGCGGACAGTCGTTCAATCATTTTGTTCATTGTATCCTGTGCCGTGGATGTATATTTCTTGTTGTCTCTATCTTCTCCTGTAGCTTATGACGTTGAGTGGTTTTTTTTCGTTCTCTATTAGT
>NC_090245.1:23169429-23216929 GCF_037325665.1 Littorina saxatilis | reverse complement strand
TTCTCCCACGCCACTGACCTCCTGTATGACCTTCGCAAGGTCAAGGCCGTCAACAGTGCCGTCATCCTCGTCGCCAACAAATGTGATCTCGTCCGATCTCGCGAAGTTTCCACGGAAGGTAATATTAGTCTGTAGTTATTAGACTTTAAACTGATTGGTTAATATGGATGTTCTGTGGTGAGTTTTAGAAGTGTGGTGAGGACATAGGTGTGTGGGTGTCTTGTCTGCCGAACAAGAAAGTAGGAATGGGAAGAATGTTAGACTTCCATCTATCTGTTTGTTTGTTTGTTTGTTCGTTAAAGTTTGGTGTTTTTTTGTCCTTCAATCTGTCTATCCCTCTGTCTTTCTGGCAGCTTGTCTGTCCCTCGGTGGCTGTCGTCATCATTATCATCATTATCATGGACATTGACATCATCATAAGTCTTTGTGTTGTGTTTGTCCAGCATCATCATTTATATCACACAATTATCAGCCTTGTGGTCATTTATCATCAATATCATCATCACCACCCTCGATCTTTTCATCACTAACATTTAGGTAATAACTATAGTCCCTGGGCATGCTATTTCTTCCTGTAAATACTTTTTTTCAAGCTTTCTTGAAAATGCTTGTATGCTCTGTTTGAATCAAAAAAAACCGAAGAGATGCAGCAGCAGAAAATGATTACCACCATCAAAACTGTCGATTTTTTTTTATCGCTAACATGTCCTGGACACTTATGTCGTGTACCTCTTTCTTTTCAAGCTCTCCTTTAACATTAAAAATGACAATGAAAATGTTTTTAAAAAAAATGCACTCAGCAGAAGACAAAATGGGAAGAATGTTAGACTTCCATCTATCTGTTTGTTTGTTTGTTTGTTCGTTAAAGTTTTTTTGTTTTTTGTCCTTTAATCTGTCTATCCCTCTGTCTTTCTGGCAGCTTGTCTGTCCCTCGGAACTTTTGTGTCTGCCTTGTACGGTGGGGTTTTTCTTCTCGTGAGTACATATCAATTGTTATTTCTTGTTCTACATGTAGTTCTTCTTACCTGCAGTCTCTTGTTCCTCATCCTTTGACATTGTTCTGTGGTGTGTTCCTACAGAAGCGAAGAGCGTGGCGGCCACCTACGACTGTAAGTACGTGGAGACCTCCGTGGTGCTCAACCACAACGTGGACGAACTGCTGGTTGGCATAGTGACACAGATGCGCTTGCTGTCGGAGGGCCGGAAAGGGAGAAAGAAAAGCCGCCACGGAGCGACGGACGAGTCCGGATGCTACGCTCGGAGCAAACACCTCCTGAGCAAAATCTTCCGGAAATACCCGATCTCCAAGTCGTGTGAAAACTTGTATGTGCTTTAAACTGGATCCACCTTAGTTTGGACTGCGTGAAAAACAATCAACTTGCTCCCTCCCTTCCTCCCCACTAACCCACTACCCACAGCCTCGATCCCCTCCCCTTTGAATGAGAGACGTCGTGCAGTCGCCTCGAGCGAATGTCACAGGAGATTCTTGGTGCAAGCTTGGAATGTTTTGTTAAGTTCAAGTCGAGAGTTGTGCACAGACAAAAAAACTTTGCTGAGTTGACGTATAAAGGTAGATTTTAAGAACTTTTTCTTCTGTCAGTGTCAGCCGTGCTGCTGTTCGTACGTGGGTTGCAGGGGAAATATCGCATCTTTTACACTTTCAGATCTACTTGAAAATGAAATCGATGATTAAGACACCTGTAAAGCTGAGTGTATGAAAGAATTAAGAAGAACTGAAATATGAGGGCATCCGCACAGCTTTTCCCGTTGAGTGTGTGAGTGCGTGAACCAGTCAACGAGCTGGCTTAAACATTTGTCTTTACGAATTGATATGGGTAAGATATGTCTGTAGTTTTGGCATCACGTTCTGTTCTGTGCGTCATAAAAGACGAAGATAAATATGTAACTACCGACCAGCTGTGTTTCATAATAGAGAGAGAGAGAGAGAGAGAGAGAGAGAGAGAGAGAGAGAGAGAGAGAGAGAGAGAGAGAGAGAGAGAGAGAGAGAGAGAGGGTAACAAAAAGTAGAAAGAGAGCATGTGTTTTTCGCCTTCTCGAAATTCCGTGTAAGCGTAGACTGTATGTACGTATACTCAAACAGACTGTTGTGTCTCAAAGCGAACGAGTTTGTCGATGTCTGCTTTACGTTTGTGCAAACAGTTAAGTGAAATACAGGCCTGAGCTTGGAGACAAATGGTTCAAATTTTAAGTTTCATCGAAAAGTTCTGTTAAAATCCATGTTCAGAATGTACTTCTATTTGTTAATTATTGACCCTCCCAGAACAATAGCGAAGATACGTTTTGTACGCAGAACGAACCACGGGAACGATTGTTTTGCTTCCATTCGAGAATAATGGCTCAAAACGTCGTTTTTCAATCACGATTAACCCTCCGCGGACATTAGAGAAGTTGCGTGTCTTACAAAGGGCAAACTACGGTGACGATTGTTCCTGTTTCAAGTCTGATATCATCGTTGCCTTCGCTTAACCATTAAAGTTTATTCAAAGTCAGTTTCAAGTGCGTACAAAGTTTTATTAGGAACTCTTTCCAGGTAAAAGGTAGCAGGTGCACAAAAACAAAACTACATGTATCCAACCTAAATCGTGAATCATTGTTGTCCGCATCTGTTCTTCGTATGAAGCGTAACATTTCTACTGCCGCTGAATTCGACAGCAACAAAATTAATAAATAAATGAAATATAAAAGAATAAAAATTAATTAATTCATTAACTAACTTTTTTTTAAATGCGCTGCTAACCTGATTTAATTTCTTTCCGCATTTCTCTTTCGCTGCTCAAGGCAGTTTTTCCACATCGTTAACTCTTCAAGAAAACAACAAAACAACCGTTCACATCAGTGAATCTTCAAACGTTAGCTCTGATCTTATTACGTGCGAGAATGTTACGCTCATTTGTTTCGCTTCCATAAACTATTTCCTTCAGCAACAAAGAAGAATTCGTTTAATTAGTTGCAATTTTGAAAAAGTGCATGTGAAGTGGCTCAAGTGCCTTTGCAGCTTTTTATTAGATTTCTTTTCTCCTCTTCTGTTTTTCTTTCTTCTTCCTCTTCTTCTCTCTTCTTTCTTTCTGCGCGGACATTTTTGAATGAACGATTTAATCGCGTCTTCATCTTCTTTTTTGTGACGGAGACCATATTTAAGGTATTTCACATCAAAGAAATGTAAGAAATAACTGCGCTTGTCGCAAGTCAAGAATTCGCAGATTACTGGAGTACTGTACAAAAGTACTGGAAAGTCGCCTGCTGCCATTACTATTATTTTTTTTAGGAAGATATAGGCAATTGCTTCTTACATTCCAGACGGGTTTTTTTTGTGTTAGTGTGTTTGTGTGTGTACGGTGTGTTTATTGCTGTTGTTTTTGTTGTTGTTGTTTTTTACCCAGAATATCTATCACTGTATTTTTGCACAAGATGGCACTGTACACTTGCCTATTTCTGTGTGATCTTGCTCACAAGTCACGTCGGAACTTCTTTTTAAAGATACCTTTGTTTCCCTTGTAACCCATCATGTAAACCCATCACGGATTCCTCTGGGCTTTAACATGCGCTAAGTAACCCATCATGTAAACCCATCACGGATTCCTCTGGGCTTTAACATGCGCTAAGTAACCCATCATGTAAACCCATCACGGATTCCTCTGGGCTTTAACATGCGCTAAGTAACCCATCATGTAAACCCATCACGGATTCCTCTGGGCTTTAACATGCGCTAAGTAACCCATCATGTAAACCCATCACGGATTCCTCTGGGCTTTAACATGCGCTAAGTAACCCATCATGTAAACCCATCACGGATTCCTCTGGGCTTTAACATGCGCTAAGTAACCCATCATGTAAACCCATCACGGATTCCTCTGGGCTTTAACATGCGCTAAGTAACCCATCATGTAAACCCATCACGGATTCCTCTGGGCTTTAACATGCGCTAAGTAACCCATCATGTAAACCCATCACGGATTCCTCTGGGCTTTAACATGCGCTAAGAGCATCCTTCCATTCGGACACGTTCCAAACTGCAACAGTCTGGCTGCTTCCCGTGCAGAGTTAACAGATTTTTGCTGGTTACGTCTGACAATTTTGTCAATCTACCAAATTAATTCAACATGAAATCTCCCCTCTGCGCAGTCATGGCAGACTGTTGATTTTGTGTACACGTCCAACTGGAAGGATGCTCCTACCCTGTTCTACGTTTAGCATCTCAATATTAATTCCGCATGAAATCTCCCCTCTGCGTAGCTAGGCTGTTGATGTTTTGTACATGTCCAACTGGAAGGATTCTCCTACCCTGTTCTACGTTTAGCATCTCAATATTAATTCCGCATGAAATCTCCCCTCTGCGTAGCTAGGCTGTTGATGTTTTGTACTTGTCCAACTGGAAGGATGCTCCTACCCTATTCTACGTTTAGCATCTCAATAATGCAGCTTACCATCCACCGTTGCATATACTAGAGCTCTGACTTAGCTCCTCATAAAGCTTACTTGTGGTGCTGCTGCTTTACACAGAAAACCTTCAACAAGAAAGCGTATTCCAAAGACTTGTAGAGGGTGACCCAAACAAAATGCAACCCACAAACATGCTAATAATTTCAAGACTCAAGGCTCAAAGACTCAAACTTTTACTGTCCTTATAAAAACAAGGAAAATGGACACATCTTCCACATCTGTTAACCTATAATTACTTCATATTTGGTGTACATTAACTTCAGCGTATGCATGACCAGTCCATAGAGTAGATCAAATGGTCTGACTTTTTTGAAATTAAAAAAAAAAGGTTTCTAAATTCAGGGATCGACTCAACAGTACGAGGTTTGAAATTGCACCAAAGCCAGGCAATTGACCTACAAAATTGTCACTTTGTGCGTGGGTCATGCATACGCTGAAGTTAATGTACGCCAAATATGAAGTAATTCAAAAACAGATATATAGAAGTTATTAGTATTTTTGTTGAGTTGCATTTTGTTTGGGCCACCCTGTACCTGCCAGCTACGATGCGTTCGTGTCTTGCATGTTTCGACATCTGGCCCTTATCAGTGCTTTAGTAATTATGGGGCAGACTGACGTGGTGATTTTGCTTCTGGGTACGATTTACATGTTGTCCGTTGTTTGTAATGGTATTTTCGAATTTCTTTGTTCATGACGGGTGTGTAAATACTACTGTGAGTGTGTCTCACTTTCTTAACATCAATAGTGCGTTCGTTAAAAGAGTGATTGATGGATTTATTGATGGTGTGTTTTTAATAAAGAGTGTGTACGGACGTGATTTTCCTATGAGTGGTTACCGCAACTGATTAAGAACTTGTGTGTGATCGATTGATCATTAATATGATTGGGTGAGTTTATTGATCTCTTTCGTGTGTTCGAGGGTTTCTGTTTGTTGACAGATACATTACCTGAATGAGAACTATTGTTTGATCGATTTAAAACTACTTCAGTTGAATGACTCAGTGAATAAGTGAGCGCATGACGCTTTTCGGTGAAAACGTTGATTTTTGGATTTAACATTTGACAAAAAATGTGTTTTTTTAAATGTATGAATGTTGTCTCGCATATAAATATACCACATGCAGTTTTACTTTCGACGAAGGTTGTGAAAAATGTATTATGAATTTTCTCGCACAGGATACTACATAGTAAATACAACCATGATTGTCAGGATTCTCGTAGCTTTATGAGCGTGTCGCTTTGCTCTTTAAACTCTCAGTGGAATTTTAGCTTATCGCAATCATCATGTGTATTATACTGATTGTACAAACAACGAAAACAATAGTCTGCCCCGCTAGGGTTGAATAGTGACGTCGAAAAATTTCATTAATTGTGTATTTTAAATGTTTATGTTTGTGCCTTTTGTGTCTGATCGTGTAAAGTCAGCCTTCTACATTAGATTATGTAGATTGTGTGAGTTTCGTGAGAAGTGTTTGGCAGAAAGCCCATGAAAGAAACTGCATATAATTTTGGGATGCTCGGATCGAACCTCCACGTTGTGTCATCAGCTATGGCTGCCGCTTGCCAGCCTCACAGTTGGTATTGTAAGGCAGACAGCATTTGATTTCATCACAGGAAACCTGAAACGCTGTTTGAAACTGTTGTAAAAAGGAAGCTAATTCTAAACGTGCAAATCAGGTAACCGGTAGCACGCACAGAGTGATTTTTTTTCTTTTTTTTTTTTTTGATTCGCTACAACTTTGATCATTGATATGTATATGTACGATTTATTCATTCATTCTTTTGCATTTAGAGTCATTGGCAATGAAACGTTTGCTTTTGATGTCATTAAACTATTGTAAATGGTAAACGGCGCACTGCATCTGTATTGAAATTATGACTTTTACAATATCAGGCTATGAATACAAATTAAGCTACCATATTTAACTTTCTTCCCAAACGCTTGTCAACCACTGGTGCCTGGCTAAACAAAAACATTTTTTTCTACAGAGACTGAGTTGGATAAAAACGGACACTTAGGAGCAGCTCAAACAGTACGTGTGTTTGTGGTGTGATTTTCCTTTTGCTCGTAATTGTGACCTGTACACATGGATTCTTTTGTTCATGCTAGAAAGGGGAATTAAGTCAATTAGTCAATCAAGTCAATCAGGGACGTTGTGCTCTTTCCGGCAGACGGTCACACACACACACACACACACACACACACACACACACACACACACACACACACACACACACATACACACACACGCGCGCATGCACGTAAAAAGCCCACCTTCCCCTCTTCCCTTACCTTTCCATCCTACAAAGCAAACTAGAAAAATAAAATACTTCAGAGAGGTGAATCCTAGAGTTGTGTACCTGCTAGTAATAATGTGGACATAAGCCTACACAAGGTTATGTAATCCTAATTTGTGCAGATAATGCACGAGTACGTGGTCCTCCTCCATATTCGAGTGTTTTGTTTTGCCCGAATAATAAATGTGGCCGTGCCACTTCTCAGTCAGAAGGAGAGTTTTCTCGATCGTCATTGTTGTCGTGGTTGTGTTTGTTTAATATCGTTACGAAGAATGGAACATTCTGCTGTCGGTTTGGCTGTCTCTCGCTCATTTCAATTAAATGACCTGTTTGTGAGATATTCTTCTTTGCTTTGACAAATGTTTGTTAATAAAAGAATCTTTTACCTTTTTTGTGATTTGTGTTTTATTTATTTGGTTGGCTGGTTGGTTATTTGGTTGGTTGTTGTTGTTGTTGTTGTTGTTGTTGTTGTTGTTGTTGTTGTTGTTGCTGTTGACTTTAACCATTACCGGAATATAGATAAAGATAAGACTTTACATAGTTCATGCAGCAGATTTATACGCCTATATATTACGAACGGCATTTTATGGGAACTAACATGACACTCACAGAACATTCGTTTGTATTTTATTGTTTGATATTGTGTTTTAACTGTAGCAGAATACATGACTTATCTATATAACGACACACCTCATATGAGCTAGCACAAAAGTAACTCATTTCTAAAAGTTTGACGGTTGGCAACGATTCACTCTTAACGAATTCTAAGTTTGTTTGCAAACAACCTCCTCTCCTGTTAGGAAACTTATCTTCTAGATTTATATGGTCATTTAAACATGAAATGTAAATGCAGATAAACACTCGAGACGAAGAAAGTGGACTCTGTACACGAGACACGACTGCACCGCTGACCCTAAACCCACTCTCGTGAGAGTTTGCAAAGACGAAAGTAGCACAAGGGGGCTAATTCTTGTGGTTTGAAAGCAAACGGCAGACGACAAAGGCTGAAAGGTGAGTGGCGATTTTCGTGTAAGTGAGAGTCGATTTGCATGGTTTGTTCTGTACTCCAAGCACGCCCGATCTGCCTTCGTGATGAAACTACTTATTTTACCAGGAGTAGATAAATATTGTTCGGCTACTCGTGTTGGTGTGAGTTTTTCTTGTGCTTGAACTTGAACAGATGCAAGACGGAGTACACCTTTGTGGTCTGCTACACCTGTGCCGTATTTGTGGACAAGAAAAACAAGTTTCTTGAAGCGATAAAAAAAACATTTAGTCAATCTGTGAGCCTGAAACTAAATCATCAACACACACACACACACTCACACACACACACACACACACACACACACACACACACACACACACACACACACACACACACACACCAACACCACCCCCCCCCCCCCCCCAACCACCCTCGTCTCGATTCCTGGTCTATGTTAAAACTTTTAGTCAGAACTTGACTTAATGTTAAAAATAAAAGATATGGGATTAACTGGGTGAGGAACAATCGGTTGCAAAACTGTAACTTTGTAGCCAAATTAAGTCACAATCGGCTTCAAGACGATTTCGGTTTAATAAATTCATATTTGACATTCAAGAAAGACATGGATACTATTATTTAAAATATTGTTTCCTGATATGACACCAAAGCGTTAAAATGTATTCCTTTCCATGTAATAGCAAAAAATAGTCAGTATAAATAGCCAAATAGATTTCTCTTTTTTTTCTTTCTTTTTTTGTAGTAAAAAAAATTAACCAACAACAGCTAATTTATAACTATGTACAGTTTCGACTCATGTAAAACTACTGCAAAACTATTGGCGTCGGTTTTTTTCAGCTGAGTTATCAATGGTGACACTAGCGCACACATTTGAAGAACCGAATCTGAACATCTCTGCTTGCTATTATGCTATAAATATCTCGCAAGTCAAATAGGGACAAAAATCTCTCATCACCAAACACAACAAGATCGAAGAATATAGTGGATTAGGTGCATGCCGTGAAAGCAGTCTGATCAAACGCAAAGAAGAGAGAAAGTGAAAAAGAAAGAAAGACCCAATCAACAAATGTATTGAAAGTGAGGCAAAGGCAGCTGGCACGATCGACATGGCCCCGACTGAAAGGAGCTGCCCAGAACCGGGTGCGTTGGCGAGGAGTTGTTGCGGCCCTATGCTCCACAGGGAGTCTACAGGAATAAGTCAAGTAAGTCAAGTCAAAATCAACAAATGTAAAATCATCCACACAAACTTATTTCCATTTCAAGAAACGATTCATCAGACCAAACTGACATCTATGATTGAATAATATCTACAAGTTTGACTCAAGAGCACGGATACAAAATAAATTGAAACACCAGTCAAGACATCTTTGCAACCGTGTCCTGTTTACAAAATGACATATTTGAGGTAAGTTCTGCAAATGCGTGTAGATTCAATAATACCCATGATGATGATAATGCAGATGGTATTTTCTTATCCCAGAGCGGCGGTGTAAACGAATGTGACCACCTCGTCATTTTCAGGGACGAAGTTGTCTAAACCTGCAACAAACAATGAACATTTAAACATGGTTCAATTTAATTGGTGACAAGATAATACTAAAATAGTAGCATAGTATTTTGTGTCTGCTGTTGTTGTAATATTATATAATGTAATATAAAGGGTCTTTCCTGGCAAAATTGTATAGGCATAGATAAAAATGTCCACCAAAATACCCGTGTGACTTGGAATAATAGGCCGTGAAAAGTAGGATATGCGCCGAAATGGCTGCGATCTGCTGGCCGATGTGAATGCGTGATGTATTGTGTAAAAAAAAATTCCATCTCACACGGCATAAATAAATCCCTGCGCCTTGAATATGTGCGCGATATAAATTGCATCAAATAAAAATTAAATTAAAATTAAAAAATTTTTTAAACTCCCTGCGCTTAGAACTGTACCCACGGAATACGCGCGATATAAGCCTCATATTGATTGATTGATTGATTGATAATGTACGTAAAATAAGTAAAAACATGTTAAAAAAAAGAAAAAGATAATACTTGAATCAGCCAAGAACGTAATCGAAATAAAATGTTGCTAAACATGAAGGAAGTTTATACAGAGCGTCTTTACAAAACTAGCTTTCATTCTAAAGTCATCTGCAACGTAATTAGCAATATAAAGCTTCGCAGCCCCCGCAATTATAATCATTCTTTTAGCAAAACTGGACACTGCAATAAATAAAAACTGCAATGCATGTTAATTTATTTTTAATATACTTTCTTATGTGATAACCAATGTACTATATTTTCTCAGGACAAAGAACAAATGTTTATTTTGAATGTTTTATGTATGTTATTATTACGGACACAAACGCTCAGCAATGTAATTTCTCTTTTAGAGATTAATAAAGTTATTGTATTGTATTGTATTGTATTGTAAAATAAAATATGTTTGTGCTTATAACACAGATTTCTTACTATACCGTTAAAATGTTGTGGAGGGGGGGGGGGACTATGCCGGGATAACACAAGCGTTTTACAGGTCATGGACAGTGATCTTCACCTTTATTTGTTAAAATAATAATGTAAGAACAATAATGACCAAAAAAATAGAGCTTTTACGCGCGAACCACAGAAAGACTCACTTTCTGAAATAACGTCACCGTGTTTGTCATAAGGCTGCCACACAGCAAGTACGTCGCTGACGTCATTGCTCATTCCGTTAATTGTCGATACGTAGTCTCCGTATCCGTCAAAGTGTTGCGTTTCAAATCTGCACATACAAAAAAAATATATAGTTAGAAACGTTGCTGCTGCTGCTGCTGCTGCTGCTGATGATGATACTGATGATGATGATGATGATGATGATGATGATGATGATGATGATGATGATGATGATGATGATGATGATGATGATGATGATGATGATGATGATGATGATGATGATGATGATGATGATGATGATGATGATGATGATGATGATGATGATGATCACGCAGTAAATCCTACCTGAATTTGGTGTCTTGTCCCGCAGCTATGAGCAGAATGTATCTGAGAGGCTGACGAGGAGCGTGAACACGGATTTTGCCCTGAAACTCGGGGTCCTTGACCTCGTTTCGTATCGTCACTGTCACGTTCACCATGGCCGTATAGCACGAGCTCCCGTCTAAAACAGTGCACGGAAACCCGGTTAGTGTGACACTTGCAGTCAACGAATCAGGAACAAAACGAAAGCGGTTCCTGAATCATTACCGAACTATGACGTTTCCAAACTACTCTTGACCAAACTTAGACGTGTTCTGACAAACTCTTACTGGACGGGGACATTTTCCAATCAATAAACCTAATTTTGACCAACTTGAAATATCCTCCAGCAAATCCTGACTTTTGCGATTATTTCTTCTTTTTTGTTCCCTTTCAAACAAGTCCCCAAGGCTGCATTTAATATAGTCGACGCTTTAAGCCTTTGATGTAAATTGTAGCATTTTAACAGTGCAAGGTAGTTAATGTCCACCACTAAATGCACTTGACAACTTTACAATGTTAAACAGATCAATACATACAGACATGAATATCGGAATTGAATACAAAAGCAACCTGTTTGAATTATAAATTGTTTAATCATACGTTTAGATTTTAACATTATTTGAACATTTTACCCCAGAACTTTGCAGTTTTTATTTTGTGTTTCAGATCACTTAATCATGAATTGCCAATACAGATAGGTAGAGTTTTGAATATAACGATGGGAGAGTATGTCTTAAATACCAGTCTGGAGATCTTGGAGATTAATTGTATTATATATTCCAGTGTAATCATTTTGAAATTGTAAGAAAGAAGTTAGTTTCCGTATATTTTAGAAGGATTCTAAAGGCAGTGAAATTTAAACATTTATTTGAATCTACAAAGAAGTGAGTGTTGTTGAACTTAGCGAGTTCTATTAAGCACACTGCTAAAGAATTTTAAATATATTACCTTTTTTGTTTTTTCATTTTATATACTTTTATCAGTCCTGTAGACACGTTTTTGAAACAGTATACTATTTTTACATTTAAATTGAGTTATTTATGTTTGATAATTATGAAGAGCTGTGTTTTGTTATTAGTGTCTTGTTTTGTTTGGGTGTTTTAGAAAATACAATTTTGCCTTGCTCTGATTGCAAACAAGAAAAGCCGCGAATATCTTGTTTAGCCTCACATTTTCGCTTGTTCCATCAAAGGTGACTACCTATCTTCAAATGACGTATCCTGCACAATGTGCAGCCCTACCAAATAAGAACGCACTGAACTTTTTACAATGGTCAAAATGTTTGCCAGTACGCACGTGCTTTCTGCTCCAGTGCAATTCAAAAACAATCTTGCAGATGTGCACAATTCTTAATATCACTCAGTCCCAGATAGCCATATAGATTGTAGGGACGTTTAAAAACAATCACCAACCCAATATTACAAAGCATAAAGCTTATGGGATGTGCGAATCCGATCCTTTGGTCTTCTTAAAGGTAACATTCCCCTCAAAACGTTTCCTAACTGATGGACGCGGGCAGACAAGCTTTAAGGTAAACAAAATCTTAACATTTATCGAAAAACTGTAAGCGCAAAACAGGAATAGCGTGCATCAATTGCCGAAGCTTTACTGTGAAGAAAAAGAAACTATGTGCTAGCTTGCAACAACAGAAGAAGAAAAAAACCTTCACAGAATGCTGCAGAAGCTGTGTATTACCAGAGTCTTTGGGCCTTGTGTCACAGTCCACATTGGACGGGAAGTCACACGTCGACCTGTTTCGGTTGAACAGCAGGTCTCGGCTGCAGTCCAGTTTTCGTACCCGCCCTTTGAGGCAAATCATGAACCCTCGACAAGAAGACTCGTCGGCCACAAGCCCATTGTCGACTCCGCAGCGACTGTCTGGTGCTGACGTCGCTGTCGCTGGCGATGTCGTGGCCACTACTACCACCATCACCACTGTCGTCAGCTGATAGCAAAGCGCTGTGTCAGAGTAGAAGAGAAGACCAGTGTTAGTTGTAAAGCCGCATGGAGTCTATGTTAGTTTTATCATCACAAGTGCATTGGCTATCTTCTATCAAGCAAGTATATAAAGGAAATGTACTTCAGCATGTCAAAGAAAAGATGGACTACGCGTGAAATGGGTCGCGTGAAATGGGTCAGGCAAAAAAAGAACAGAACAGCTAGGTTGGTTATTAATTTTTGTATCGTCTTTTCAGCTGATACATGCATTGCTATTCGAGACCGATGCAAGGTTTTATCTTTCAAGAACAGAGGGTGATTTTAATGAGGTAATAGTATGATCTGTTCATCAACACAACATTCTTTTCTTCTTTTTTTTTACCCGGTTTGAGTAAGCAATAACAAAAATACACAATAAGATGTACTATCTGATTTGTCATTTTATTTTTTATTAATCTACATATTATATATACTGTTCAAAAAAAGAAACGCATAGCTTGTAATATTTGGTTAATTTAGTTATATGGCTACAAGGATATCCACCAAACTGCAGAAAATGTTTATCTGGTCGTCGACCTTTCGTCCATTGCCACAAGTGAGCTCTGCACGTGACGCATGCGTTATCAGTGGCTACAATGTCAAAATTGCTCATTTGGCATGACCACTCGTCATGCTTCAGTGTAATCTCGTGAAACTCGGGGAATATTGAGCTCTCACCATGTCTTCCAAAACCCATAAAAGCGGATTGCTCGCCACAAAGAAATCAGACGACAATTCAGCGACGAAAGATGGCCCGATTGAGCAGAGAAGACCGCCAAATTGCATTGGGTCGTTTACAAGCAGGCCAAAGTCAAAGTGCAATCGCCAGGCACTTCCACGTGTCCCAGAGCACCATCAGTAGACTGTGGGTCAGGTTTCAAGCCACTGGCTCCGTTGCTGACTTGCCACGAGCGGGAAGACCAAGGGCGACAACTGCTGCTCACGACCGCTTCATACGGCTCCGCCACCTCCGGAATCGTTTCCTGTCGGCCTCATCTTCTGTCCACGCTCTCCCCGGGCCACACCGATTATCGGACCAGACCGTGCGGAACCGCCTGCATGAAGCTGGTTTGAGAGCTCGCAGACCTCACAGAGGAGCTGTCCTCACCCGCCGCCATCGCCAGAACCGAGTGCAGTGGGGCAACCAGCACCTTCGCTGGACCGTCCGGAATCACTGGAGACACGTGTGGTTCAGCGACGAGTCCTACTTCCTGCTCCAGCGACATGATGGTCGGAGGAGGGTCTACCGGAGAGTAAACGAACGTTACGCGCCCAACTGTGTGGATGAGGCACCCGTTCATGGTGGTGGAGGCGTCATGGTGTGGGGGGCGATCAATACCGCTGGAAGGAGCACCCTGGTGCACGTCCAAGGGCGCATAACTGCCCAGCGATACGTGGAGGAAATTCTGCGCCCACACGCCCTTCCTCTTCTGGCTGACCAGGATGCCATATTCCAGCAGGACAACGCTCGCCCGCACACAGCACGACTCACCACCCAGTTCCTCACCGACCACCATGTCCAGGTGCTTCCCTGGCCATCCATGTCGCCAGACATGAACCCGATAGAACACCTCTGGGATGAATTGGACAGACGTGTGCGCAGGCGAGAAGAAGCGCCGGCAAATCACCGCGATCTATTGCAGGCACTTCAGGAGGAGTGGGACACCATCCCACAGCAAGATATCCGGCATCTGATCCAGTCCATGCCCAGAAGGTGCCGGGCAGTTGTTGCTGCTCAAGGCAGTCACACCCCCTACTGACTTGACAGCCTCGGCACCCAATCGTATTGATTGACTGATTGATTTGAAGATGCAAATGAACTGTGTGTGCATTCAACTGTGTCCATACCAAATTTCAAACAAATAATCTAAATATTGGATTTTCTGTTAATTTTTTCGAAAAATAAAACAAATTTGGCAAGTAGCAACTATGCGTTTCTTTTTTTGAACAGTATAGTTACAAGTTATCTTTTCTTTATATTTTGAGAGTTCATGTATGTGAACATTTCCTTCATAAATGCTTTAACACACCAAATCACACCAAACACTACAGAAAACTGTGAAGTACAAGAATGTGTATCTAGCTTCATTCCCCCCCACAAAAGCCCGTAAAGAGAGTGGGCCCCTAGCTGTTCAAACAAGGCGACATGCATTCGTGCCATCTTCAATACGCCCATTGCATTCGTTCCCATCGCACCTGTACTGCACAAACCCCACTGGAAACGTGACAGAGTTTACTTGTAGTTTTCTAGAGAAAGAAAACTACGCAAGCAGTGTGGTGAGCTGGAGGGTAGCGCTCAAACAGATTCACAAAAAGTTGTTTTATTTGAACGCCGAATGTAGTTTTTCTTGTCAGGCACTTAGACACGTGTTAGATAGAGCAAAGCAGGCTCAGTGTGACGTCTGCTTAGTTTATGCTTCTTTCTTTTTGTGTGAATTTTTATTATTTTTAAGGGAGTAGCTTTCTTGGGTTTTGTTTTAAACATTCTTTAGGTGTATTTAAGCAGACATGAAATAGCGTGTATAGAAGAATGTATTAAAGACGTGTTAATTTACGAATAAACATTTTCAAGGAAATCCTAATATTCACCAAGATATTGGTGGTGGCGGTGTTTCGTGATGGGGGAAGCATTCTGTTGGCATTCTAACTTTTTTCACCGCCAATGCATTCATCTCATTGCTGTTATGAGCAATTCACAAGTGTACGCTTGTCGCGTAAGACGCCAAGGAAGTAGGATAGGCACTTGCAAATTCGTGTGTGCAAATAAGTGACAAGACGTAGATCCACCCTCCTCAAAAGCCTATCTCTCTTAGCTGCAAATATCAGTGTTTCCCCCGTTGTTTTCTTAACCCTCTAAAGGTTGGAATGGGTTCACAGCAGAAAAGAAGTTATTCAAAAAGATTTAACCACGTTTTATGTGATTCTTGCAGCTGTAGTAAAGAAAAATCCCACGAATCGTTTTTCAAGCAAACAAAACTGACACTGTTTTAAAATGAAATTGTTCTCTTGATTTGTTGTTAAGGATATGATGCAATCCTAACATATAGATACGATGGAATCGTTCTGTCTCTTCCATCTCAAAACGGCGCACCTATTCCGTCCTTATCTCTCTGTGTACCCGGCTTTGAAAAAACTATCCTGACTGTTGAATTGGTCTAATGCTTACCGTAATTTTCAGACGTAAGGTGTTACCAATATATATGGCGCGCCCATTCACTTTAAAAAAAAACCACCGGTTTTGTCCAAAAGCAAGGCGCTAAAAAGTACAAATGTAAGGGACACTATATTATTATGTCCGATTTGGTTCGAAGGAAGGGTGGACTGATAAGGAGCGGTGGAGGTAGACAGAGAAAGGAAAAACAAGTTCATTACAAATTAGACACAACCGACTTTAAGACGCACAGAATTGTAAGAATTGAGGAAAAGAATGTCGCACTATTGTCCGAAAATTACGGTACATTGTATACATGCAAATACGGCCAAATAACTAATAGGAATTTTTGCTTTAACCCCAGCTGGTGGATATTCACACATGTCAAGTCTAATAAAAATAAAAATAGAAAAATAAAGCGAGGAAGCCATTAATAAGTTGATCAGTCAAGTACTCACCAAATAACTGACACGATGTACCCATCCAGAAGACACAAGCCAAGATAAACCTGAGAAGGCGACAGCTCAATGCAGGCTGTGTCATAGTGTTGTCGGTGTATTCCTGTTGCGTCCTTACGTTTGGGTTACACACGTCAAATGAAAAAGCGAACGCATTTAAACAGTATTCGATTCAGCTCATCCAAGTCGCTGATGTCATTGAGGTAACTGGTAGTGAGTTAAGGAATCAATCCTGCTGTCACCGTATCTCCTTTTACCAATTTGATACATAGAAGGCTGGGGTGGTTAAGTCTCTCTTTATCCGCTAGCGTCTCATCTTCCGTGCAGTCACAAGTCGCTGTTCATCGCCAGAATGTTCATCAGCTGGCTTCACGCGGATTCCACGGTGTCTGGAGTCCATAAATTTAGCGTAGAAATGATGTTGAATCCATATCACAAACGAGGAAGATGCTTTTTACTAACAACTACGATTTCACAAATTGGGACACACTGCCATCCAGCATCACAAACTGCTACACTATGCGGTGCTTCAGTTCACATCGGGGTGCCCTACCCTACACAATAAACTGACCCACAGCCTCCGCTTGAATAGTCGAAGACCACGTCATGACACCAAGCCCACTCGGAGATGTGAACAAGACCTTGAGCCAGCATCCTAGGGGTATAGGGTGTAGGGGTGCTGAGAGCTTCTGAGCGAGGAGGGCTGAGAAATTGCTGAGGGTAAGAGTACATGCATGACTTACGCGTGTAGCCGCGATAAAAGGGGTAGCTTTGAAAGGCACGGGGCAGTAAAAGGATGAACGCTTTGAGTAAACTCACGTTTAAGTGACCCAAACATGAACTGAATTGTATCCCGTATTTCTCTATCGGCGTCTCTTAGAAGAAAAGAGTCGAGAAGTGAAATTGTCAAAAAGCGAAGTCTTGCATGTTTAATTTCCTTAGATCTTTTAGGGGAAACAAAGACATCATTGTCATGCTCCCCTTCCCCTGTTGAAGTCACCAACAGGAGACGTCGGGGTGGTCTTGAAACACAAGAGATGAAAGCAACCGGATGAAGAGCTAAAGCCCGGGTGGATACAGCAGCACGCAGATCGTGCAGGGTACCCTTCGTCCCTGCACCAGTCTCGTCCGGGTGATGTTTGGCTCCTTGATTAACGGGTACACTTCACCGGCAGACAACCGGCCCCATCTTCGGGACATGTGGCTTTCGCCAAGTTCAAACAAAGGTCCCGCAAACGCTTTGCATGAGATGAGAAAGAGATCAAATAGCTCGAGTGTTTGGCTGCATGATCTTGTAAACAAAGCTGTTCAACTGTGTCTGCATGCCTGATCGCAGAGGCGTCATTCTTTAATCCTGACTCATCTCCGGAGTGAATTGAAATGTGCTGAGAAGTGTATTAAAAAAAGGAGTAGGTCGGTAGTTGTTTCCGCTCCAAAATGTCACTTTTTAGGAGTCCGCTTTACCAAGGTTTTCTGTCGTTGAATCACCGCATTTCGTGAGATTACGATCTTCTGGTAAACACTTTTTTTTCATCTCGATACACCGTCGGCAGGGTTGGTGTTTCTTCAATGATTCGGCTGTTCGTTTAATATAGTAAACGTGTGTTTTTTGTATGTACTGGGTGTCACTTGTAAAACATTAAATAACATAATACAATTGTGATGTTGTCCCGTAACAATATAATAGGCCTATGCATCCTTCGCATCCAGTGTGACGTTTAACAAGTTAGACTGCGTAGTGTTAGGAGCAAACCGGTTTTGTTTTGTTTTCTTTCCTATTTACACTCAGTAAGTTAGCTAACGGGTATTCAATGTTCATGAAGTCAAGTGGTAATTTTAACAACTTACACTCGAAACCGGTGCGGAACACGCTTGAGAATGTAACATTAGACTGAAAGGACTGCATCACTTACTTCCGGGATTATACACTTCCACGAGAACCTGTTGTGCTGATAAGGAAGCTAGTATAAAACAAGAAATTCCTATGAGGTAGGAAAAACACCCCCGTCAAAGGGAAATAACCTTCTCAGTTGGTGGCAGTGACTGAGTGAGAATGGTTATTTCCCTTTGACCATGAAGATGTCCCTGTATAAGTCCTTGTATAATTTTAATCCACCAATAACTCCCTAACCGTGTGTTTGACTGGTCCCAGGACCGTCTCAGGAATGTATAGAACCTGTTCACCAAGTTTGGTGACGATCGGTCCGTTCATTCTTGAGATCTATATGCGAACACAAACACACAAACAAACACACAAACACCCAAACAAACACATCGAGCGAAACCTATACACACCCCTATACCGGGGGTGTAAACAAATACGGGTGCCTGTTCTAATGCTATGTGGAATAAAGACGAAGAGGTTAGGCGTCAAAGAGTTCTTAAAAAATAAAACAAGTCGCGTAAGGCGAAAATACAATATTTAGTCAAGTAGCTGTCGAACTCACAGAATGAAACTGAACGCAATGCAACGCAGCAAGACCGTAGCATCGTCAGTCCACCGCGCACGGCAAAGGCAGTGAAATTGACAAGAAGAGCGGGGTAGTACTTGCGCTGAGAAGGATAGCACGCTTTTCTGTACCTCTCTTCGTTTTAACTTTCTGAGCGTGTTTTTAATCTAAACATATCATATCTATATGTTTTTGGAATTAGGAACCGACAAGGAATAAGATGAAAGTGTTTTTAAATTGATTTCGAAAAATAAATGTTGATAATAATTTTTATATATTTAATTTTCAGAGCTTGTTTTTAATCCGAATATAACATATTTATATGTTTTTGGAATCAGCAAATGATGGAGAATAAGATAAACGTAAATTTGGATCGTTTTATAAATTTTTATTTTTTTTTACAATTTTCAGATTTTTAATGACCAAAGTCATTAATTAATTTTTAAGCCACCAAGCTGAAATGCAATACCGAAGTCCGGGCTTCGTCGAAGATTACTTGACCAAAATTTCAACCAATTTGGTTGAAAAATGAGGGCGTGACAGTGCCGCCTCAACTTTCACGAAAAGCCGGATATGACGTCATCAAAGACATTTATCAAAAAAATGAAAAAAACGTCCGGGGATTTCATACCCAGGAACTCTCATGTCAAATTTCATAAAGATCGGTCCAGTAGTTTAGTCTGAATCGCTCTACACACACACACACACACACACACACAGACACACACACACACACACACACGCACATACACCACGACCCTCGTTTCGATTCCCCCTCGATGTTAAAATATTTAGTCAAAACTTGACTAAATAAAATGAACAATGTCTGAGGTTTGAGAGAGAGAAAAAAGAAGAACGCAGTACTCGTGTGAGAAGGGGGTGGAAGGTCCGTGGCAAACATTTGTATTAATAAATCTTAGTAAATTAGTGTGAACATATCACAATGCAAGAAGCTAATACTGAAAAAATATCGTTTAAATCCTAAAGCCATAAATATTCACAGCCATTCATACTCGTAAAGGCTGGAAGTAAATGCACAAGTATCTTAACGCATGTTTGAATGTGAACCGAGTAGATATCAGTAAATATTATGCATTACCAACGGACATATTTATATATTTTAAAATGCTTTTAAAATTTGGCATCACAAAAGGGACTTCATTTCCTTCATTATACCTCCCACGCTTATTGTTTTTTCCTCGAACAAGTTGGAGAAGGGAAAAAGAAAGAAAAAGGCGTGTTTTCGTTTGCTTGTGGCTTTCCACCGTCACGATTTCAACAGAAAACGGTTGGCGAGCACATTCTATAGCCTTCGTTGCTTCTCAAACTACGCGTTAACGTGACTAGCTCGCTGATGGAAACCCTAAAAGAGATGTGTCCATCAACTCCTAAAATAGAACTTCACATTTTAGTCAGCGTATAGTCATGAAAAGTAATTTGATTAGACCTACTGCCTGCTCGATCGGGCGATTTCTGACGGTATGGCTCCAAATTACGAGAAATTCGCAGGATTTTTGCAGGTGGTCTCAGTGAATTCTAATGCTCTCTCTCTCTCTCTCTCTCTCTCTCTCTCTCTCTCTCTCTCTCTCTCTCTCTCTCTCTCTCTCTCTCTCTCTCTCTCTCTCTCTCTCTCTCACACACGCACACACACGCACTAACTCACAGCCTGCAATCTCATCTAGCGGGAAACTATTATCAGTAGCAAGAAAGGTACATTTAAAATCAGTTTCTTATGTTTTATGTCGCCTTTTTCAAGTCTTTTTTAACTAACTTCATCGCAGTTTTCTCATTTGGAGAGCCACAAAAATCCTCTGAATATTTTAAAAAAAAGTCATTAAAAGCTTATATGTTAGCTATGGTGAAAATTAAAATACCAAGTCCCTTGGCTAAAAATGAAACTACAGACATGTTCCCACCCCTCCCCCCTAAATTTCGCGCTCCGGCGTCAGTTTCCATTCCCCTCAGTTACGCACAGACATCTGCATGTTTTAGAGATGTAAAGGGGGCAGAGCTTTAATATTTTTGTTGCTTATATTCTAGTGTCTCAAATATTGTAACCCCTTCCAATGACCTTGACCTCCACACAAGGTCACAGGCAAGCTTTGCAAGCTAGTGACCATTAATTTTGACTTTTTTTGCAAAGAGTCAAGAAGGAAAAGGTTAAAACTCTACAGAAAGATAGTTCTAACAATTGTTAAGGGTGGTGGTTGTGAAGCAATAGATTGCTTGAAGGAATGTGGCAAAGAAAATGTACTGTTTAAAGCCAGTTTTATATATGCCGAATCATGATGTGGGCTTTTTAAAGTAATTATATAGTACACACTGTTTCGTGACCCAAAAAGCCGTAAACAAATCGTTCACGTACTAGCACTGAAACTACTCGACGATATATTTGTTAAATATTGCATAATAGGCTATCCCGCAGTTGTGGTGCCAAAGTAAAGATATGTACACCTAAACTGACTCACGGCAAAGAATAATACAACAGACATTTTTTATTTAACCTGTACCTCCTCCACTTCGGACATCTACTGTGTCATCTCCAATGCTACACATGTCTGCGCTCATCAAATGTGACAGGCCTTTGAAATTCAATAGTTTCTTTAATTTAGAGTCGATATTTTTACAAATGTTAATGAACATATTCAGTTATCTCAGTCCACCTTCGCGCTCGAAGTCATTGAGACTTTTTGCAATTACCTGCTATTTTTGTATCCGGTATAAGATGAAAGCTGTCTTGCGTGCTCACTGGCACTACTAGGTTTTTGTATGTTTAAAACTATTTGAGTTGTGTGTCATAACAGAATTGCAGATGTGAACGCCCGAACGCAACGGCACACACTGGCACACACACACACACACACACACACACACTCGCGCGCGCGCGCGCGCGAAGAAGAAGAAGAAAAAGAAAATAATAAACACTGCCGGAGGGAGACAACTTGAGTCACTGTTATCAAACGTCCAAAAACAAACAGACAACTTTCACTGTTCAAAAAAAAACACTGGGGGAAATACCTGTATGCTGGTGAAGAGCATGCAATGCGACAGGAGAGAGCAAGGGGGGGTGAGAGCGAGGGGGGTAGAGAGACTGAGAGGAGGGAGAGAGAGAGTAAGGGAGACTACTCATCGAATTGGTGCTCTATAAAGATATGAATGGTGTCCCTTATCATGTTTTGCAAGATGGCTGCGCCCATTCCGAAAACATGACATTGAGGTGTTTGAAGTGATACTGTTCTTTGCAAGCATTAACTAGCTTTGAAACTGTCTGTTTTAAATTATCATGTAAAAGTTGCGTCTTTGACGATTGAACAGTAGCGGTGAATTACTCAACAGGATCTCTGCAACTGCAATCTCTAGAGCTCTCTAGAGCTCTCAGACTCGGGAGCTCTCTCTCTTTCTCTCTCTCACTTTCTATCTCACTTTCTATCTCTCACATTCTATCTCTCACACACACACACACACACACACACACTCTCTCTCCCTCTCTCTCTCTCTCTCTCTCTCTCTCTCTCTCTCTCTCTCTCTCTCTCTCTCTCTCTCTCTCTCTCTCTCTCTCTCTCTCTGATAGTGATACGTTATTAAACATGTTTTGGCATTTTAGTTTTACATCGGCTGATTTTTCACGTAAAGAAAGTAAACAAATTATCTGTATAGATCTGTATCTGTAGGGTACGTCGCTAGCATCCAGATTGCTGGCTTTGGCGCGACGGGTCGGTGTGTGCAGCGACGTCGTCTAGCAACAAACTTACAGAACTTTACAAACCTCTCCGGGTTGTTTCAGGTGCAAAGAACCCCAGAAAAATCTTCTTCAGGCAACAGATAAGCAGAACATTTGATGAGTGCGCTGTTCTGTGAACCGGTCTGCACTATGAGCATGCCTGCTAGGAAGGGACTGACCTGGTCCACATGGAGTTTCCTTCGTCAGAGACTGTGTGCACAGGGACTCGGACCTCTGTCCAGGAGTCTTTTCAGCAAGACTGGTGTTTGGGTATGATAATATCATAGGACTTCTGTAATTTTGGACAGAAACTGAAGTCTGCTTCAGCAGTGTATGTAGATCTTTACAATTACAGTATGCACAATTTAACTCTTCTTGAAGGAAAGCAGTAGCCTGCATCAGTGCATGCCTACCAACCGACCCCTGTTTTTATTTTCATAGGTACACTATCCACTTTTTCTTTTACTCAAGGGACCTTAGGCACACCAACCAAAGAGGATACAATGGCCCTGTATAGGAATTTCCTCAGTACCTTGAAGAAGAAGAGGAAAAACGGCAAGTCACAGTACATGTATTGTATGAGACTTTCAGAATCAGAGTGCTTGTATTAAGGTTATGCCACTTTATAATATCGCTGTCCAGTTAATAACAATTATGATCTTTTGTGAAACCACAGCCATGATATGAACTAATGAAGCACTGCCAACTGTATGTTGTGGACAAATTGCGTGAGTTTTTGTCTGACGGATCATCTTAAAACTTTCAGGAACAGAAACTGACAAAGAAGGAACATGATGAAATAGAAAGTCACTGGATGCCAATCATCAGGGAAAATGACAAGCAGCGTAGCATGAAAGTAAGTTGCGTTTGTCTTTCTTTTGCATAAGTTCAGGCACTCCATGATTTATACTTGATTTAACAGACCTCTGTTTTGCATACTCTATGATTTTGACCATTTTCAGTCATTTATGATTTTTTCACGCCTCACAAAATTTATAGTATGGCCCTTTTGCAATGTCGTTTGTTCTTTAAAGATATGTGAAAACCTTTGTAAATAATATTTTCATAGATGGACAACTCCAAAGACAAGTTTTACGTCCTTTCCATGTTTCCGTACCCAAGCGGCAAGCTTCACATGGGCCATGTTCGAGTCTACACCCTAAGCGACACCATGGCCAGGTTCCAGCGACTGCTTGGGCGCAACGTCATTCATCCCATGGGCTGGGATGCCTTTGGGCTACCTGCTGAAAATGCTGCCATCGAGAGAGGGGAGAAACCAGACCAGTGGACCTATAAGTAGGATTGTTGTTTTTGAAGGTTATAATTAAAGATGGTTTGTTGTTGATTTATAGTAGTTGTGATGTTTTGTTCTTAGCACAGTAAAACAAAAAGTTCTTGACTTTAGGGATGTGGTTTGGTTTTGGCAGTTGACAAACTTCTTTCAAATCGCCAAAGACTTTGATGTAACTTTGGCAGAGCTACAATGACTTGATTTAGCCTGGTGTAAGGAACGCAGTCCCACTGAGTGAATCTCAGGGTCGCTCTTCTTTCAGTATGTCAGTGATCGCGCTAGGTATTTTTCAAACCGGTATGACGTCATGAGCTGGCTACAAGGCTCTCACGAAAATCGGTAAGCTTGCCAAGGCAACCAGTAAAAGACAAACAATGACTTACAATACATTAAATCAATGTCAGTGATATGCGGACGTTTTTTTTCTCCCCCCCCCCCCCCCCCCCCCTCAAAGCAACTGTCGCACAACTTGACAGTGACACATCAGCAGCCGCTGTGAGAGAGAGAGAGAGAGAGAGAGAGAGAGAGAGAGAGAGAGAGTTCCGAAATAAAATAGGAAAGCAAATAGTAATCACGCAACTGGAAGACTTACTCACTAGTTACTTACTGTTACAGTTTCACTTTCGTCTAGTCTTTGTTGTCAAAAAGTTTTCACGCGCAGAGCCAACAGCATTTCTATGACTTAGCGATTTTGAATGGTCTTCGAGAGATGAATGTTGAAAATTTCGACAACCTCTTGTGTAACCATTTTTTTGACGTGTTTTTTTGCAGTCTTCACAAAACATGAGAAAGTTATTCCCCTCCCCCTCTGTCCGCAACCACAGAAACTCTTCGCACCATTTTTCCTGAAATCGTTTGACAGTGGAAGATGCCGATGTTGGTTTCTGTGCCGCCGCTTGAGACTCGGGCTCTGATGTACTAGGCCGTGAAGTACTTTTACTTTCAGTTCCTTCATTAAAAGGCCCTTTCTCACCTCGTGGGGGTAGAAAAGACAGTAAAGATCGTTGCTTCTTCATCGCAATCGACTCGCCTCACAATAATCAACGGTATGTAGACAAAGATCTAAGCTGGTGTGAGTACGTGATTTCCCGGTATGATGCTATGTCGGCTATAGTTAGACGCCGTCCCTTATAACATAAACTGAAAGATTTTACGATGGACCGGGAACCGAAAGAAATGGCGCGAAAAGTATGATGTCTGATTTTTGACGTCATGTTTGACACCTTGACATCAAGTGTCATCAATGGAGACATAATCGCAACATTGTAGCGCTGTCACAACAAGCCATCCAAATCTCTCTCTCTCTCTCTCTCTCTCTCTCTCTCTCTCTCTCTCTCTCTCTCTCTCTCTCTCTCTCTCTCTCTCTCTCTCTCTCTCTCTCTCTCTCGTACTGACAAACGATTTTTGTAATTACTACTTTTTTTTTTTACCGGTCAAACCAAATAACATTCGGTACGTCTGACCGACATCCACTTTTTTTTCCGGTATTGGCGAATCTTAACCGGTAAAATACCGGAAATTACCGGTAAACGCGATCCCTGGTATGTGACGTCACATCTTCCGGGTTATTTCAGTTCTATGCCAGCAGAGCTGCTAAACTTTTTCTTATGTGTGGGGAAATGGTGACAGAACTGCCTTAATCCTTAAAAAACTTACCACTTCGGCAAGTTTGCTGAAGAAAATAAATCCCAGCAACATCCCTGGATTCAACACACGGTCGTCAAATATTCTGTGAAATTTGGTTTGAATTGGTGCTTTGGTGGGTTAAGTTTATGACTCTGAGGTTTCAATATGAAATATGTTTTGATGTGTCTGCCTTTTTGCAGAAAGTAATACTTTTTCTGTACACATATTATGTAACAAGGTTGGTAACAGTGTTATATTATGATTCATATACACGTACATGGTCATTTTACAACTGGTCCAGGCTCATGCTATTCTGTTTGCTTGCAGGAACATTGAAAGCATGAGACAGCAACTTGAACAGCTCGGCTGCAGTTTCGACTGGCACAGAGTAAGGGCTAACTTGTGTTTTGTGGTCCCACAGCTCTTGTGGATATAATTATACTGATGGTATAGGGTTAAGAAACGCCAGATATGTTCAAATTTGCACCAGGTACTAACAGTTTTAACAAATCTCCTTGACAAGTCCACGAAATTATTAGAAAGATTTGTTGATTTTGACGAATGAAGAAATAAAACTCCAACTGTATACAACCACAGAATGGGACAACTTATGTGCCGCGAGGCCTAGGCGATATCGCCAGTCCCAAAACTACTACATGTACTACCACTACTAAGAAAAATGTTGGGTTGAGTGTTTTTACACCCCCGGTATAGGGGTGTGTATAGTATTCGGTCGATGTGTTTGTTTGTTTGTTTGTTTGTGTGTGTGTTTGTGTTCGCATATAGATCTCAAGAATGAACGGACCGATCGTCACCAAACTTGGTGAACAGGTTCTATACATTCCTGAGACGGTCCTTACAAAAATTGGGACCAGTCAAACACACGGTTAGGGAGTTATTGGTGGATTAAGATTCTACAAGGACTTATAGAGGGACATATTAATGGTCAAAGGGAAATAACCTTCTCAGTTGGTGGCAGTGAGAATGGTAAGGACGGGCGTGTTTTTCCTACCTCGGAGGAATTTCTTGTCTTTATCTGGACCAGAGGCAATCACTTTTTTGCTGTCAATGGAAAACTTTTCCCATTAAGGAGGGGGGAGGGGGGAATTTTGATTAAAGTTCAAAATAATTTCTTCAAACCTGCCTGTAGATTACAGTGGTTCCAACCTACTATTGTTCTTTTGAATGTCACTGCACAGATTTGTCCTTTGGATTGTAAGAAAGTGGTAGTTGATTTGTTAGTGTTATTACTAAATCTGTAATTTGACACATTTGTGTGCTTCTTATGTCTACAGGAGTATGCCACGTGTGATCCCTCGTACTACAGGTGGACCCAGTACTTGTTTCTCAAGATGTTGGAAGCTGGGCTTGTTTACCAGAGAGAGGTTTGTGTCATCTTTTTTACATTTAGTCAAGTTTTGACTAAATGTTTTAACATAGAGGGGGAATCGAGACGAGGGTCGTGGTGTATGTGTGTCTGTGTGTGTGTCTGTCTGTCTGTCTGTGTGTGTGTGTAGAGCGATTCAGACTAAACTACTGGACCGATCTTTATGAAATTTTACATGAGAGTTCCTGGGTATGATATCCCCAGACGTTTTTTTCATTTTTTCGATAAATGTCTTTGATGACGTCATATCCGGCTTTTTGTAAAAGTTGAGGCGGCACTGTCACACCCTCATTTTTCAATCAAATTCATTGAAATTTTGGCCAAGTAATCTTCGACGAAGGAGGGAGGGGGGGGGGGGGGGGGGGGGTATGTGTGTGGGTGCTTGATGTGCATTGAAAAAATACAGTAGTCTGTCACACTCTGTATCCCTGCTTATTGGTTTTTCTCTTTCTCTCACTCTGTCAGACTCTCTCTCTCTCTCTCTCTCTCTCTCTCTCTCTCTCTCTCTCTCTCTCTCTCTCTCTCTCTCTCTCTCTCTCTCTCTCTCTCTCCTTCTCTCTCTCCTTCTCTCTCTGTGAATTGGGTGTGAATTAAGTGAGCTAGC
Organism: Littorina saxatilis; assembly: GCF_037325665.1. NCBI lineage: Eukaryota > Metazoa > Mollusca > Gastropoda > Littorinimorpha > Littorinidae > Littorina > Littorina saxatilis. Next base: position 23,189,490 of record NC_090245.1, on the reverse strand, counting down.
TATTTTCACTGTGCAGGGAGAAGTGAACTGGGACCCAGTGGATCAGACAGTACTGGCTGACGAACAGGTGGACGAGGCTGGTAGATCATGGAGGTCGGGGGCCATAGCAGAGAAACGCTTTCTCAAACAGTGGTACATCAAAGTGTCTGCTTATGCAAAGGTAACACAGTCAAGTGCAGAACACTCACAGAACGAGAAGTCTTTCAAGAGATAGAACAAGATAACATACTGATTTTCTTCACTCTCTCTCTCTCTCTCTCTCTCTCTCTCTCTCTCTCTCTCTCTCTCTCTCTCTCTCTCTCTCTCTCTCTCTCTCTCTCTCTCTCTCTCTCTCTCTCTCTCTCTCTCTCTCTCTCTCTCTCTCTCTCTCTCTCTCTCTCTCTCTCTCTCTCTCTCTCTTTTTTTCATTTCTCCTTATATTTTATTTGTTTGCTGATGAAGACTGATTTGATAAGTGTTGCTGTTTTTTCCTGATGAGTACGCTTTCATTGTTATCTTGTTGTAGTTCTTCTCATCTGCAGTCGCTTATTACATATAATTTCAAGAGACACTTCAAGATTAACTGTGTATGCGTGTTTAAGTGTAATCAGCCACCTGCTCTTATGGCAGAATGACTGAGGTCTTTTATGTGCCACTGAGGTGACATGGGGATGGGACATGGATACCATCATGACAGTTTGTGTGTGTTGTGTTACAGTCCCTGTATGATGGCCTGTCAGAAGTGGACGAGACCCTGTGGCGTGACATCATTGCCATGCAGCGACACTGGATAGGAGAGTGTGATGGTACCAGGCTACACTTTTCCCTGCAGGTGGGATTTTTGGCAGAAGAAACCCGAACATGTACCTGTATACAGTGACCCCCCCCCCCCCCTTTTTAAGACCCCCCAATTTAAGACTTCCTCCCTTTTAAGACTTCCTCCCTTTTAAGACCCTGTTTTCTTAGACTTCATATTCATAACTTCTGTAAATGTACCACCATTTTAAGACTCCCTCCTTTTTAAAACCTGATTTTTTCAGATTTTTGGAGGTCTAAAAAGGGGGGTTCCTCTGTACTGTCAATTTTTTTTGGTCAGCCTGTAGTTATGATCTGTTTTGTCAAACAGAACTGAGTCACATTGTAAGAGTAGTCTGGTGGAAACCCACCCTGGGCCAGTGTCACTTCATTGGTAATTTTCAATGGATGAAGCAAGTTTATTTCACTGAGAGGGGTTGACAACTTGGCAGAATTCTTCACGGCTTGTTGGCATATTTAGGAATGTCTCTGAAAACAGCAGCAGAAGAGAAAATGTTTTATAATTCAGAAGAGTAGTTGAACCAATTGTTTTATAAGTGCAGACACAGATGCTGACAGGACACTAGCTTACATTTTAAATACTAGAGGGAGATTGTCTGCAAAGAATGTAAATTGTACGAAAAAGAAGAGCTGTAAACCACCCTCGCAAAGCAGTTGTCAAGAGAGATTTAGCTTTCTCACATCTCACTTCCAAGCAACCAAAAATAATGGGACTATGTGTCCATTTTATCTCCAGGTACAGTGGAACCCTGTTGTAGACGGGCTGATAAGACTGTGTACATTGTCAATTGTTTTAAGATTCCCTCTCTTTTAACACGTGATTTGTTCAGATTTGGGCGGTCTTATGGGAGATGGGGGAGCGGGGATGTTTCCACTGCGTTGTGTCGTAAGTTCTGTACCGTGTCTTTGTGATGTGCAGTGTGAGGATGGACATGAGCATGAACCACTGAGCATCTACACGTCAACCCCAGAGGCAGTGTACGGTGTGGCCTTCATTGCCATCTCTCCACAAAACAGGCTGAATCAGACACAGCTCTACCAGGTACGCATTCAAATCAAATCAAATCAAATCATATTTTATTTTATGAGAGGTGTGGCATAAGCAATACAAACAAGCTTTTTTTCAACCAGCCCTTGCCCAGAGAGGGACTACTCTAATCATATATATACACGTACATTCATTTTTTTTTAAACAAAAAATAAAATCAGTTTTTGAGAGAGAGAGGGAGAGAGAGTCTGTGTGTGTGTCTGTGTGTGTGTGTGTGGCTTGCTGGTTTTTTTCCAATTGGAGTACTTGAAGATAATGAAATAAGTTCCCTAAAATCCTATGGTCTATTCGAGGCCAGGACGGACATGGGTCAACTTTATGTGCAGACTCAGAGGACGATATCCATGTCCCACCCCATATATCCATATCCATGTCACCACAATGGCACATAAAAGACCAGTCATTCCACCATAAGTGCAGCTGGTTCATTACACCTGAAAACGCACACACCTGCAGTGATGTACATTTTAGTCGGTCTCCGGTCTCTAACCGATCCAATTTCCCCAGGACCTATAGCTTTAACCCCAGCAGGACACAGGTCCGATTAACCTACAGAAGAAGTGGTCAAGGGTCCGATCGTTTTTGACAATGAAGCGGACATGCGGACTGTTCAATTTTCAAGAGGAAAGCTTGTTTCGGTTTTGCCAAGCGAAAGTAAACACTGCGTGAGGAAAGCTGGTTTCGGTTTTGCCAAGCGAAAGTATGCACTGCGTGTGACCAGTTTGCTGAGTGAACGAGGCACCATATGGGATCTGATTCTTTGAATTAATTTATCCTCAAGTTGGATCAAGAAGAAAAAAAGAAAACCGAACCCATATGGTGCCTCGAGTGCATTCATTGGCTCAGCAATAAATCGTGTAAACCAATGGGAACCACCCGTGCATGTTCGCACATGCGCAAGGCATTACTTTTCGTCATAATATCCGGAAAAACCGTTGTGCGTTCGAACGAAAATAAAACGAAAGAGAAACGACATGGGTCCAAAAAAAAAGCTCAAAGCAGATAAAAATCAGCAGACATTGATGTCCATGCTGCGTTCGCCAGCCACTGTGGCTTCAGCTGAACCAACAACAACGTCAACCGAGAACGAACTCGTCGAAGTGGAGAGTGATGGTGAAAGTGCCTGAAAAACATTGTCGACAGATGGACAGTGAAAAAACCCCGACAATAACTTTGAAATTTGATTCAATCCTTTGAGTATCTAGTCATGACAGTCGCGGAAGGTGGAAGAATTTAAACTGAAAAATCTTTTTAAATGCGGTGTTTTTGTCCTATTGAAATTGTAATCTCAGGACATTGTGTCCTATTGATTTTCAGTCTTCAGAACAATTGTCCTAAAGGCTGCTAGAAAAATGTACATCACTGCACCTGGGTAGCCCGACTCTTATTGCTGCTAGCTTTCCACTGGGAGTAAGCGAACAAATTTCTCAGCAATGGGATACAGTAAATTAAATTAAATTAAATTAAAAGAATGAAATAAAATGTCATCACCACTTCCAGTACCTGCATTGCCTTCCTAGATCCTTTATGATAATATATGTGCATTTTTTTGTAACTTGTGTATTGCTGTGTCAAGCGACAACCCTTTCCTTTATCTCTTGATGTTGTGTCATCTTCTTTTTTAGGAAAACTTCAGCCCTGATGATGCAGGTATGTTTTTAATGTGATAGTCATTCCCAGTCTTTGAAGTTAAGATATTCAGACCCACTTTATAGATTTGTATGTGTGGGGTTTATTTCTTGATCATTAAGTGATGAACTGTTTTATTTGTGTGGCAATGTAGATGGCTCAAGGCACAGGAGCTTGTATCCAACCACCGGTCGATAATTATTTACTCCTGCATGCTAATTATTTACTGCTGCATGCTTACCCTATAGTAGTAGTAGACTGTATGGAATAAGGAGTAAATATATGGAATAAGGAGTAAATAATGATCGACCGGCGATTGGATACAAGCTCCTGTGGCTCAAGGTGCCTAACTTCTCCAGCATTATGCTTCATTAAAGGAAATATCAGGGCATGTTTTTTGTGGTGGGTAACCTTTGATTTGAAATATGGTTTGTACTAATTTGCTTTTTCTGAAAAATAATAATAATGCATAATGTTTCTAGAGCCCATATATCCAGGGTTAATCCCTGCTCAAAGCACTTTACAATTATTGGGAAATATACGCACAAACAAAACATATCACTTTGTACATACCATTCACACAATTATGAATCTGTTTTCACTTTGGTTCTTGTATTTTCACCCTGTATCTGCTTGTCCGTTATTCGTAGATCAAGTAAACATATTTCTTTCTGTTTCAGACATTCCATTGTCAGCAAAAGCTGTGCATCCATTCACAGGAAAACCTGTCCCCATCGTAGTGTCAGCCTCCATGGAGTTTGATGCCTTCAATGACGTGCAACTGGGTTTGTTCTGTGTATATACTCAAGACGCTCATAGAAAGTTCCAATTTGGTTTCTCAAACTTAGATTTGACACTGGCAAGCTTGATTTATTTGGATATTTGTCATTGCTTCTGTGACATTTTATTTGAAGGTTTAGCATGGGTTTGTGTGTGTGTTTTGAGTGAACTATCTTGTTGATTCGTCTAAAAAAACAGCTAAGTTGGGGGGAAAAAACTAGCAAGACAGATACTCCTGAGCGGTTTTTGTTTGCCAAGTGTCAGAAAATAGCTTTTAAAGTTTAGTTTACTGAAATGAAGCCTCCCCTCCCCCACTGAAATGCACACTATCCACAAAGGAAAGAAGGGGAGTGTTCAGAAACTCTGTGCATTTTTGTATCATCTGTAAAGTCTTTCAAATTTTAAGACTTGCAATATATAATTAATATTTAACTTGTCAGCATGCCAGAGGACTGGGTGGCCGAGTGGTAACACACTTGCGAGAGGTTGCGAGTTCGACCCTGGGTCAGGGCGTTAGCAATTTTCTCCCCCCTTTCCTAACCTAGGTGGTGGGTTCAAGTGCTAGTCTTTCGGATGAAACGAAAAACCGAGGTCCCTTCGTGTACACTACATTGGGGTGTGCACGTTAAAGATTTTCATTTCGCTCGATTAGCGATTACCGGTACTTTATTAGCTCTCTACTCAAGACTCGGCGCTTTTCTCTTTCTTTCGCGAATCTTCGTTTGTCAACAAATCGTCGTGACAAGATAGCGTACAGAGAAACACCGGATGTATCAGGATCTCGCGCGCGCGAGATTTCGTTTTTATGTGTCTCGCGATAGTTGGGGGAGCGAGAGCCGCCATGTTGTGTTTTCGTCTGCTCGAAATGTGCGCAAAAGTCGTAAATCATCCCAAAAAAGCTTATTCCGGGTGGGACTACATGTGTGTGTTGGTTACAAATTGTGTGTGTGATATTTTTCTTCAAACTTTTTCACTTTTCTTCTTTGTTTCACTTGTTTATTCTCGGAGCCTATTTCGCCAAATACCGTACTTTTGTTTGCCTGGTTGTTTTGATTGATTGACACGATCTGATTATATTTTTTTGACGGCGGCTAATATAGTGACGCGGCCTATACGTGGCTCGTCCCAATTTTTGAGTCACTTGAGAAAAAGTGACTCTATGTAATCGGTCAGTGTTAGTCTGTCCGGCCGGCCGTCCGGCCGTCCGTAGACACCACCTTAACGTTGGACTTTTCTCGGAAACTATCAAAGCGATCGGGCTCATATTTTGTTTAGTCGTGACCTCCAATGACCTCTACACTTTAACGATGGTTTCGTTGACCTTTGACCTTTTTCAAGGTCACAGGTCAGCGTCAAAGGAAAAATTAGACATTTTATATCTTTGACAAAGTTCATCGGATGTGATTGAAACTTTGTAGGATTATTCTTTACATCAAAGTATTTACATCTGTAGCCTTTTACGAACGTTATCAGAAAAACAAGGGAGATAACTAGCCTTTTCTGTTCGGCAACACACAACTTAACGTTGGGCTTTTCTCGGAAACTATAAAAGTGACCGGGCTCAAATTTTATGTGAACGTGACTCATTGTGTTGTGAATAGCAATTTCTTCCTGTCCATCTGATGCCTCATATAATATTCAGAACTGCGAAAGTGACTCGATCGAGCGTTTGCTCTTCTTGTTTTTTTTAAGTCGGGGGTGCGGCTTATAAAACGGTGCGTCTTGTAATCCGTCAAATACGGTAAATCATCACAGATTTGTTTTTGTGTTTTACTTGGGATAAAGGCATTCTTCAACTTGGACACATACCAAAAATATACAGCCTGGCTGCTCTCTTGCTGAATTCATTTAATAACTGACACCTGTGTCAATGTGCAACATGAACGTGTGTTTTTCTCTGTGCTTGACAGGCATACCCAGTGTTCATGACTCGGCAAGAAAGGTGGCAGACCGATTGGGCATTGAGTACACAAACGTTCTAAAGGGCAGTGAAGGAGAAGAAAAACTTGTTCATTCACAAGATGTTAGTTGCTTTGTGTATCTCTTGTGTGTCTGTGTGTGTGTGAAATTGGGTTTTTGTGTCTGTTGTTGATTTTGTGGGCATTTGTGTGTGTGTGTGTGTGTGTGTGTGTGTGTGTGTGTGTTTTTGCACGTGTGTATATGGACCTGTCTGTCTTGTCCATCAGTCTTCATATGTGTGCACCTGTCTACTCGTGTGTGTGAGTGTGTGTGTGTGTTTTCAGCTTCCATAATAAAAACACTACTTGTATCTCTTTTTTGGTTTGACAGATAAGTGGATTGACAAGATCAGAAGCTTTTGATGCTGTTCTTCGCAAAGCAAAGGTAAGAGTGATATGTGGGGTTCTCTTGCTGTTATTGTCTGTTAGTCTATTAGCTTCTAAATGAAATACAGTTTCAGAAAGAGATACTTTACTATAACACTAACAGCAATATGTTTCTCTATATTTGATGTTGGCAGGAACTGGGTGTGGGGGGTAACTTGTTGAGCAGACGTTCCCGAGACTGGCTGGTCTCCCGGCAGCGCTACTGGGGAACACCCATCCCCATGATTCACTGTGAAAAGTGTCTGGTAAAGACAAGTGTTCCTCCAGGTGTACCTCACCACGCTACCACCATCTCCACACACACGCATGCACACATACACACGCTCGCACACATACACGCACACATGCACCCATGCACCCACACACACACGCACACACACACACACACACACACACACACACACACACACACACACACACACACACACACACATACACTGGATCAACACCACCATCTCCGCACACATGCATGCAAACATACGCACGCTCGCAAACATGCACCCACGCATGCACACATGCACGCACTCACGCACGCACACACACACACACACACACACACACACACACACACACACACTGGATCAACACCACCATCTCCGCACACACCCACACACGCATGCAAATATTCGCACACTCGCACACATGCACCCACGCGTACACACACACACACACACACACACACACACACACACACACACACACACACACACACACACACACACACACACACACACATATCAGTTACCTAAGTGAACAGCAGTCTAAATTGTTAGTGCAAGTCTGCCTCTGGCAACAACAACTGCTGACAACATTGTGCATAGCTTGAAGACTGTTTCAGGCAGTACCAGTGCCGTACGACCAGCTACCAGTGGAACTGCCATCCATTGACAACTTCACGGGGCGAGGACCTTCACCTCTGGCCCAGCAGCACGACTGGATCAACACCACCTGTCCAAAGTGAGTCAATTGCCAGCTACTGAGACTGCAGGGATGCGCAAAAAAACTGCTGCTGCCAGTAAAAACGTTACTGGGATATAGAAATTGCGAGTCACTTGCGCGTGGGCCAAGTGGCAAGTTTTGTCAAATTCTAAAGTAAAATCGACAAGTCGATCAGGTTGACTTGTCTCTCTAATCGTGCCAATATAAATTGGGCCTCTTTTTTTTCTGTGAAGGTGTGGTGGTGCTGCCAAAAGAGAGACGGACACAATGGACACATTTGTGGACTCGTCGTGGTACTTTCTGCGCTACCTCGACCCCAGCAATACCACTGTGCCGTGCAGCAAGGAAATGGCAGACAAGTTTATGCCTGTGGACCTCTACATTGGAGGCAAAGAACATGGTGTGTGTGTGCGTGCATGCATGCATGCGTGCATGCGTGGGTGTGCGCGTGGGTGTGTGTTTGTGTGAGAGAGAGAGAGAAAGGGAGCAAGCTCAAGGAAGGGGGAGCTTTCTGCATGCATGTATGTCTGCGTTTTCAGGCATGCATCTGTATGTGGGTGAGCCTACTTGTGTTCAATCAATCACTCAATATCAATCAATATGAGGCTTATATCGCGCGTATTCCGTGGGTACAGTTCTAAGCGCAGGGATTTAATTTTTAATTTTTTTAAATTTTTATGCAATTTATATCGCGCACATATTCAAGGCGCAGGGATTTATTTATGCCGTGTGAGATGGAATTTTTTTACACAATACATCACGCATTCACATCGGCCAGCAGATCGCAGCCATTTCGGCGCATATCCTACTTTTCGCGGCCTATTATTCCAAGTCACACGGGTATTTTGGTGGACATTTTTATCTATGCCTATACAATTTTGCCAGGAAAGACCCTTTTGTCAATCGTGGGATCTTTAACGTGCACACCCGAATGTAGAGTACACGAAGGGACCTCGGTTTTTCGTCTCATCCGAAAGACTAGCACTTGAACCCACCACCTAGGTTAGGAAAGGGGGGAGAAAATTGCTAACGCCCTGACCCAGGGTCGAACTCACAACCTCTCGCTTCCGAGCGCAAGTGCGTTACCACTCGGCCACCCAGTCCTTCATAAGTATGTGTGAATCTGAGAGTAACAGATTTGGCTGAAATACCAATGGAAATGTAAGACTTAAAAAATGATGAGAAAAAATGTTTCTTGTTAGAAGAATGTGTTTTGTGTAAAGCATCCCTGTAAATCAAAAGTGTTGCATGAGAGAGGATATTTCCTGGGGGGGGGTAAGTTTTCAGAAAAGCATCTCAAAATACTGTTTTTGTTTCTTTCAGCGGTGATGCATCTGTATTACGCTCGCTTCTTCTGTCACTTCCTGTTTGACGAGGGCTTGCTGAAACAGCGTGAGCCCTTCGTCAATTTGCTGACCCAGGGCATGGTGATGGGTCAGAGCTTCAGGGTCAAAGACACTGGGCGCTATCTCTCGCCAGATCAGGTTGACTTGTCAGGTAATTTTTGTTGCACAAAAGACCGTGGCGCTTACTGCTGACTTGGATCGGAATCTTTCTTCAAACATTTTTACCAATTACGATGTAGCAGAATCTAATTTTTATGGGATATTTTGTATATTTGCTAATTTTTGGCTTTGTTAATATTGAACTCTTTCTGCCTCTCTTCGACTCATGCTGTCTTTCCCTCTATTCTCTGATCCTCTGTCTTCTGCATGGCTCCTACCTTTTCTTCTGTTTGCTGATGGTCTCAGTGTCTGGCTGGCTGGCTGGCTGTCTGTCCGTCCATCCTCCATCCGTCCGTTGGTCTACATGTCAGTCTCTGTATTCATTTATTTATCTACCTCAGCATCTGTGTATGGTTTTATGTCTCTTATCCTTGTTCTCACAGTGAGTCATTCCCTTGGTCAGTTGGCTGAAAGTTTAATTATTAGGATTCGTGGTTAATTATATACTGCTTTGACAGTGAAGAATACTCATTCAGATATTGATTCATTTGTTACAGGGCCGAAGCCAAAGGAGAAGTCGACCGGTGCCCCTGTTGCTGTGCGATGGGAGAAGATGAGCAAGTCAAAGTACAATGGAGTAGATCCACAGGTCAGTGGGAATGTAGAAGACACCTTCTTTCTTCATGGGTTGAAACTCCCACCATCTTTTACGTGTATAGTGGTATCTGCGATGAAAGGACACCCTTGGGACCAGCTAAACGTGTCCCTTCATTGCAGGTGGCCTGTCATGACAGGTATATTTTGGTAGAGATAATAGACAAAGGGACCCCAGAATGTGTCCTTTTAAGGGAGGTGTCCTCTCATCAGAGGGGCCCCACATCGCAGGTACCACTGTATGACCGTTTTTACCCTACCATTAAGGCAGCCATACGTCGCTTTCCGGCGGAAGCATGCTGGGTATTTTCGTGTTTCTATAACCTAGCAAACTCTGACATGGATTACAGGATCTTTTCCGTGCCCACTTGGTCTTGTGCATGCGTATACTAATGAAGGGAGATAAGGCATGAGCAGGTCTGGGTGGCCGAGTGGTAACGCACTTGCGCTCAGAAGTGAGAGGTTGCGAGTTCGACCCTGGGTCAGGGCGTTAGCAATTTTCTCCCCCCTTTCCTAACCTAGGTGGTGGGTTCAAGTGCTAGTCTTTCAGATGAGACGAAAAACCGAGGTTCCTTCGTGTATACTACATTGGGGTGTGCACGTTAAAGATCCCACGATTGACAAAAGGGTCTTTCCTGGCAAAATTGTATAGGCATATATAGATAAAAATGTCCACCAAAATACCCGTGTGACTTGGAATAATAGGCCGTGAAAAGTAGGATATGCGCCGAAATGGCTGCGATCTGCTGGCCGATGTGAATGCGTGATGTATTGTGTAAAAAAATTCTATCTCACACGGCATAAATAAATCCCTGCGCCTTGAATCCGTATGTTGAAATATGCGCGCGATAACAAGCTGCATAAAATAAAAAATTTTAAAAAAATAAATAAAAAGTCTGCACATAAGTTGACCTGGGAGATCAGAAAAAAGAAGTGTGTGTGTTTTTACCTTTGTACAGCGGGTCCACCTTATTTTTTCATGTATATAGTATTATCAACTCTGAGGCTTTATAAAAAAAATGGTCCATTATCAATCCACACACAAAAATTATATAAAAAATAAAAAAAATAACTTGTGTTAATGAATATTTGCATATTGGCATGACAGGAGATGCTGGGTGAGTTTGGAGTGGATGCCACACGGCTGTGCATATTGTCCAGTGTGTCTCCTCAGGCCAACAGAAAGTGGTCCAGTGATGGTGAGTGTTTTGGGATGTACCTTTCCCTTCTACCTGTTTCCCAGGTGTGTGGGTAAATTTTTTGTGTTTCTGTCTGTCTGTACCTATGTCTGTATGTGTGTGAGACTGTGTATCTGTGCCTGTCTGCGTCTGTGAATTTGCAAAAACAATTGTATGTATGTGTGAGTATATGTGCATGTATGCATATGTCGTACCCAATTCACGGATTTCGCAAAATCTGCAGCATTTTTCCAAAAATGCGTCAAGGCTTCTAATATAAAACTTGCCCATTTAGCGAAAACGGCTGCCAAATTATGGTTATAAAGTTCCCAAATGCCTTGCGTATCACCACACGTAGACAGCTAGATGCTAGAATGGATAAATATCACAATAATCAATAAGTTATGACAATTTGGAACAAAGTGTAGTTTTTCGTGCATTTTAAAACTTAGGCTTGACACAGACCAACACAGATCATACAAACATAGGGAGCTAAAGCAATGAAAACACAATGTTTTGATGTCACATAAAGTTACAGACTGGCTGCCAATTTTGCAAAATGAGCAAGTTTTAGAAGCCTTTATGAATTTTTGGCAAAACACTGCCCCTTTTGCAAAATCGGCAGCCAGTCCCTAACTTTAAGGGTTTTGTCAATTACACGAAATGGGCACAAATGTTGCAGATTCCGCGAATTCAGCAAGTACGTGAATTTGGCACGACACATACATTTATGTGTCAACACACATTTCCATGAGTTTATGGGTATAATCGTTACTATTGTTTTCAGCTTACAAGGGCATATTGAGGTGGCAAGGAAGAATATGGCAGTTGATTGGAAACTTTGTGAAAAGCACCAAAAGCCCCAAGGGAGACAAGTATGATGCTGCGTTATTAGCGGACTGGGAAAACAAGTTGTTTGAAGCCAGAAATTCGGCTTTGAGAAAGGCAAGTATTCTTGGCAGCAGAATTTGTCCTTGCTGCTTTTTGAGTTGGGCTTCTGATTCAGTGATTGGTGTATGGATGTGATGATACAAAACCATTTACTCTGTGTTTGTATGTGCGTGTTATTGTATTTGCTGACATGTGTGCTTGCTGGTTTTAGAGTTGGGCTTCTGATTCAGTGATTGGTGTATGGATGTGATGATACAAAACCATTTACTCTGTGTTTGTATGTGCGTGTTATTGTATTTGCTGACATGTGTGCTTGCTGCTTTTAGAGGTGGGCTTCTGATTCAGTGATTGGTGTATGGATGTGATGATACAAAACCATTTACTCTGTGTTTGTATGTGTGTGTTATTGTATTTGCTGACATGTGTGCTTGCTGCTTTTAGAGTTGGGCTTCTGATTCAGTGATTGGTGTATGGATGTGATGATACAAAACCATTTACTCTGTGTTTGTATGTGCGTGTTATTGTATTTGCTGACATGTGTGCTTGCTGCTTTTAGAGTTGGGCTTCCGATTCAGTGATTGGTGTATGGATGTGATGATACAAAACCATTTACTCTGTGTTTGTGTGCTCTGCGTGTGTGTGTATTTGCTGACATGTGTGTGTGTGTGTGTGTGTGTGTGTGTGTGTGTGTGTGTGTGTGTGTGTGTGTGTGTGTGTGTGTGTGTGTGTGTGTGTGTGTGTGTGTGTGTGTTGGAAGTGCTCCACTGTGCATGGTCTGTCTTTCCTGCTATAATGAATAACTTGTTTTTGTTATTGTTATTGAATATTATGCCTCGATAACTAATGGAATGTGAAATATTCTCAAACAATGAAACGCATGAATGAAATATGGCTGATTGTGCAACAGGTAACATTTCACTGAATTGTGCAACAGGTAACATTTCACTGCTCCTCGTCTTTTCTGCTGAACACAGCTGTGGCCTTCCTGCAGCTCTACAGCACTACACTGGGGGTAGGTCTTAACAGATAGAAAGTGTCAACTGTCATCACTCTGTATTCTTCCTCCGAAAACGGCGTATGGCTGCCTAAATGGCGGGGTAAAAAACGGTCATACACATACAATTCCACTCGTGCAAAAAACACAAGTGTACGTGGGAGTTTCAGCCCACGAACGAAGAAAAAAAGAAAAAAAATCACTCTGTATTTTTCTTCTAATGATGCAATACAATACAATAATACTTCATTGTCTCAAAAGAGAAATTACGTGTGGCTGAACACATAATAACATTACAACACATCAATACAAACAACAGTTACACACACACTCACACACACACACACACACACACACACACACACACACACACACACACACACACACACACAAAAGCATATAAAGTGCCATTTGAAGTTAAAACATGAAAAGTGCCATTTAAAATAGAAGATTTAAAATTATGACAGGTTAATTATTGCAGTAAATCACAGGGCAATACAACAAGATTATTTGTTTAAAAGTTGAACAGAGTGATGCTTAGTTTATTGGAAGTTTCCTTTTTCGAAAGCGGCATATGGCTGTCTAAATGACGGGTAAAAAAACCGGTCATACACGTAAAAACCCACTCGGTCAAAAAAAACATGAGGGAACGTGGGAGTTTCTGCCTATGAACGAAGCTGAAGAAGAATTAAGTTTCCATAGTCTTACTTCAATGAAACACACTTTTTTTAATCAATGAATGAGAAGTTTGATTCTTGAAAAGAAATTTAACGTTTGTAAAGTTACAATAAAGTTTGAACGCCAAACACTGGGCACAGAAAAAGGGAAAGACATCCTATCTGTTTTGTTCTGGTTCGTGCTATTGTTCTTTGTGTATAGCCATGCATATCATGTCTACAGCTTTTACGTCATCATCACTTGGATTTTAATGTTTTATGGGCAGGAAGTTTCAGCAAATTTGAGGAGAATGCTATTACCTGGCACTCATTTACTCAGTGCATAAATGGTGTGTTTTCTTGCAGAAAGTCCCCCCACCCATTTTGCAGGAAAGCATGGCGTACAGACGGTGCCTAGCTGACCTGTGTATCATGCTGGGGCCAATGGCCCCTTGCTTTGCCTCAGAACTGTGGACAGCTCTGGCCTCTGTCTGCAAGGCTGACCTGCAGCTTTCCTATCACTGGGTGGGTGATGTATGATTTATCTTATGGTTGGTCAAAGATGCAGGACGACTTAGAGCCCTATCAAAGCAACGGTTTGTCACACTGTCTTCGGTTTGTGAGGATGAATGTTACGTGCGGTCCTTTGAAGACCACAGATCTCACGCTGATACAGTTAGGCTTTTTACTTTCTGAAACTGGACGACTTAGAGCTTTATCGAAGCAACAGTTTGTCACACTCTCTTTTGTTTTCAAGACCACAGATCTCACGCTGTTACAATTAGGTTAATAACTAACTGAATGTTTGTCTTACTTCGTGGATTGTACATTGGACATTTAAATCACATTCGAATCATACTCGAAACCAGTTTTCACGGTCCAGAACTAAAGACTGTTCAACATGCTGAAATGGAACCAAATACTATATTTTACTACTTTCTTACATAATTAAACACAAAGTCTTGATATAAACTACCCAAGATAAAAAGGACTCTGGCTCTCATCAAGACTACTCGGCCTCCATTTTGGCTTTTGACGTAATGTCAGGTGCAGGATCTGAGTGGGTTATTCTGCCTTGCTTAGTTCGGCTTTTTCCATCTTACTCTACCAGGACAATGATAAAAATCAATTCGTAGCAAAATTACAGTGTTCGACTCCTTGCAAGAAAGTCGATGAAACTTGGCAATTTTCTTGATGGATATAGATGCCTGAAGCGTGTCTGAAAGCCCAAGGGGATACATGTATATGCAGGTCCACGTGAGAAGACCAGTAACTTTAATGTCTGTCTTTTTTCCTCCATGTTTGTGTATTTCCTTTTACATGTACTTATCTGCCTTTTTCTGTGCATGTGTGTTTATTTGTCTATGTGTATTATTGTCTGTGTGTGTGTATGTAAAAAAAAGTTACAGTAGTTGGAAATTAGTATTTTCCCTTGCTAATACAGTACTTGAATTGCACCATTTAAAAACTGAAAAAAATGGACTTCTGTGATATTACCTGTGTAGATTTTTTGTCTCACCTTGTGTTTTTCATTTTCTACTGATCATTTTCCGTGTCAATTTATGTAAAGGTGGCAATTTTGTGTGATTTCTGTTTGACATCAACAGGAGAGAAGTGTGTTGGACCAAGAGTGGCCTGTGCTTGATGCAGAGTATGAACTACCATTGATTTTGAAGGTGAGTGCTTCATAAATAGATACATTGTCATGTACATCAGTGCTCACACCTGTCTTATAATGAGAGTGGGAAATATTAAATAAGAATTTAGATTTGTTTTTTATCGTTTGCATACTAATATCTTTACCTGTGTTTACTTTTATATTTTGAAGTTTCCTTGCTTTGCTGAATGTTTACCTTGAATACATGTATACATTGGGACAAGCTGATCTGATGAAATTGACTAAGAACAATTATTGAGTGTGAAGCACTGAAGGTACAATGCTGTGGTTAGAGTGGGCTGTGGATTCACACTAAATGAGTCCTGAATGGAGAATGGTAGGTTGGCTGGTGGGTTGGTAGGTTGGTTTTGAGAAAAAACACAGATTCTGGTAGAATTTTAACTGTTTGCTGCTTATGAAAAGGTTTGTTGTTTAGTTGATTTATTACAACTGGTTTCGACTGTGCTTTTTCCCTTCTTCTATCTCCTTTTTACAATGAAAAACAGAAAATAACCCCATGCCCATATCAAATTGAGTGCGTGTGGTTTTTATTTTGGTTTTTGTGTGTGTGTGTGTGTGTGTGTGTTGTGTTTTTTTGTTTTTTTATTTGGTTGTTGTTTTTGTTGTTGGTTTTTTTTGGGGGGTTTTTTTGTTGGAGGAGGGGGGGGTGGAGGTTGTGTGTATATGTGTGTTTTTCTAAACCTTGAAAGGAGGAAAGGGAAGCGCTAAAAATACATGCAATGAGCCATCTTTATCTGCAACTTTTGTTTGACGCCAGTACCTTTGTCATGTTGTGCTCTATGGTGCTTACTTTTTGTATTGTTTTATCAGATCAACAACTATGAGAACGGTGTAATTGGAGTGAAGAGAGAAGCATTTCATTCGCTGACACCTGACCTTGCCCATGACCTTGTGCGAACTGACCCCAGTTACCAGCAGAGATGTCAAGGTCAAAACCTCAAGAATATTGACTTTTCAGTGCTTCCAGATTTTGAGGCTGTCATCAACTTCACCACTGAGAAACAAACACAAGCTTAGAAGAGAAAAATGCTGGAGTTGTGTACATTGATGTGTGTCAGAAGTATATTAATTAGAAGTGGTTAACGACCATTACCTGCGGTCAACGCGCATTGATACAATCGCCTATTGGGCTTTTCCAAAAAGCCGATGTCACTAAAAATAGAATGGAATATTCTGGGACATTGTTGATACCCGATAATTATGCAACCCTTTGATTAATTCGAGTGTGTGGGTGTGTGTGTGTGTGTGTGTGTGTGTGTGTGTGTGTGTGTGTGTGTGTGTGTGTGTGTGTGTGTGTGCTCTCTCACTGATGACCGTGTGAACCCTCTGAATGTATTCTAAATGGAAAGTGTGAAATTCGATAATGACCATGAGAGAGTTCACCAAGTTTGATTTGGTATGTTTAACTCGGGAATGCATGCTTATGCTTATTATAATCATGTGTGAGGCTGAAAAAATTGTCATTTACTGTTCCAAAGCATAGAGTAAGTTCTTAAGCATTTGATTGAATACAGGGTGTATACAATCTTTGAATGACTTTGTGTATTGTCTCGCAATTGCTCATGACTGGATATGGGATGGGTGGATTTGAATCTTGTCATGTCGAAGAGCTCTCTCTCTCTCTCTCTCTCTCTCTCTCTCTCTTTCTCTCTTTCTCTCTTTCTCTCTCTCTCTCTCTCTCTCTCTCTCTCTCTCTCTCTCTCTCTCTCTCTCTCTCTCTCTCTCTCTCTCTCTCTCTCTCTCTCTCTCTCTCTCTCTCTCTCTCTCTCTTACAGACCAATCTCAATTCTTCCTGTTTTATCAAAACCACTTGAAAAACACATATTTACACACTTGACCACACATTTGAAGAAATACGATCTTATACATTCCAACCAGTCAGGTTTTTGCGCTTGGGATTAAGACATAGACAGAAAGTAAAAGTATAACATATAAAACCAGCATTCATATCACATTTCATGTATCACACACAGTAATCACTGGTATAGGCCTAGGCCTACAGATATCACATTGTCCCTGTATCACACATGCAAATAGATAGTATCACATTTTCCACGTATCACACACAATATATACATTACATAACATACAGCAAGTTTCCATCTCCCGCGCCCCCCCCCCCCCCCCCTCCCACACATACATATCCTTGCACGTGCGTCGACTCCATACAAATGACATCATCAGTCCATTAACTAAAATGCACAATGACTAGTAGAGGGTACATGATACACAATACGTGCTCAACTAGACCTGCTAACTAAAATAATAACAGAGACAGAAACAAAAAACTGGGCACAACATTTACACGTGTGTGACCTACTTTACATCAAGTGCCTGTGATCTATAAATAACAATGATTGCGTTTAGAATAAGACATGAATAATGCCGATGTTTGCTAACAATGAATACATAAAAACTAAGATAAGAATGTATGTGCTTCCATAATATGATTATTTTATAAAACACAGTGGGGAAATTGGAAGATAATTTTTATACGAAACTGCGCACATTGAGTTGTTGTTTTTCTCTACCTTTTTTTCTACGTGAATATCCGTGTAAATATGTGATTAGATTAGTCCCCTCTCTGGGCGAGGGCTGGTTGAAAAAAAGCTCGTTGTGCTTATGCCACAACCCTCGGAAAAAAAATTTGATTTCATCTCTCTCTCTCTCTCTCTCTCTCTCTCTCTCTCTCTCTCTCTCTCTCTCTCTCTCTCTCTCTCTCTCTCTCTCTCTCTCTCTCTCTCTCTCTCTCTCTCTCTCTCTCTCAAACACGCACACACACACACACACTAACACACACAGCGTTGCTGTACAAACTCTTTCCCCTACAAAGGACCTGGTAGCTTTCACATTACTATTACTGTACTACTCAGTACTGCCAGTGCCAATTACTATTACCACCACCACTACCACCATCACAACCAGCCAAACCTCTATTCATGATAATTTCATGAAACCGGTATGATACATGTATTGAGAAAACAGGCATTGCTGGCTCTGCACACTTACTGATTTTCTCTCAACACTGTAGAATTCGCCCATGAATGATCTACAGCTGTATTCCAGCCAAAGCACCAAGTAGTGCAATGACACACACACACACAAATTGATTATACCAGATAGAAAAGTATTCGCAAACTAGACACAGCTACTAATCTAGATAAATACGAACTGTGACTAAATCAGACAAACATGTTTAGTTTTTGATAATACTGATAAAAATATTATCTCTTTTAGAACGATTTTACTCTGTGAAAAATGCAATAAAAGAAAAATATATGACGCAGTCGAGCAACAAACACACACGCACAACTGACTGCACTCTCAAAACGTGTTTATAACCATCTACAACTACAGGAGTTGGTGATGCGTTTTGTTCTCTCAGCATAGTTTGGAGATGGGCAGGTGTGGCTTGAGAGCTAATCTTCAACGCCTGCAGTTTGTTCTGGTCATGGCTCAGATCAACTGTGACTCAGCTGGCTTCCAGTCATTCCAGATGAGAACTTGCGCAGCACGTTGTGGGAGTCTGAACTTGAATGGCGTCATATCATCCCGGATGGTCAAAGCAAAAAGCGTGTCCGTACAAGCTCTTTGGCGGTCAAAGTCACCATGCAGTCGCGAAGCTGCATGATGATACCGCTTCATTCAGAAGGCATATTCCAAGAACGCCGTCGCGTCGGCTGCAAACACTGACTCACACACATACACACACTGACACGGCACTGATACACGCACACGCACACACACACACACCGCTGACACACACACATACGCACGCATACACGGCACACACTGGCAGACACACACACACTGGCAGGGACACACTGTGACACACACACTACACACTCACTGACACATGATGTACACACACACACACACCGGCACACTCATGCACTGACACGCACACACACACACACTCACTGACATGCACACACACACACACACACACACACACACTCAATCACTGACACGCACACTGTGACATACACACACACATACCGTGACTGACAAGACTGATCGAGGGAGAGAGAAGGGGTGCTGGAGACGGAGGATCTTCCACTAGGCTACTACTCTCTCTGTTCAAGTGTGCCGGACACGTTCATTCAAGAACCTGTTGTTAGGTTCATAGTTAGACCAAGCTGTTATTCTGTTGACGCTCATCACAGGCTCTGAGACAAGTGTTTGATAAGCCTCGACCACCATCGGTAACTGTAAGTACAACTCAGTGCCGAAACAAAGAAAACTTCATTATAATTATATACTACTGGCCAAAATGGAATATTATAACTGACAAAGTTAGTCTTACTGTACGTGAAAATATTCCCAAAATGTTATGTCTAGACGAAATCATAAACATTCATTTTTGCATTAGAAGGTGATGACTTATTTTGCGTGTAGTGACGTGTTCCGCTATAGCCTGCGTTTTGCAATGTCAGTGGTGCGTTTTCGTAATGTCCAGTCTGAATCTTTTATTTTTATTTTTATTTTTGTCACAGAAGTTTTATCTAAAAGTTAAAAGTAATATTGTTGCAAGATGTGAATATGCTGTTTTGCCGGCTTTTTTCTGTCATCGAGATCGGCAGTGCCGGTTAATTATGCTGATGGGGTCTATGTCGACCAAAAGAGTGGGATTCCCTGTAATTGGAGTTCCTGCAGGGGGATTCCCTGTATACACAGGGTGGAGTTTTTCAATAGAACTTGCAAACCATACTCGAATTTCTAAGAAATATAAAAAAAAGATTAAAAAAAACCATCAAATTCTACCGATGTCGCGAAGCATCACGTGACTTTCAGCGATATCAGCGAAACGCTACAGGAACTACACCCTGTGGTATTCCCTGTATACAGGGAATCATCCTACAGGAACTCTACCTACAGGGAATCCCACTCTTTTGGTCGACATTTTTGTTTGTTTGTTTGCTTAACGCCCAGCCGACCACGAAGGGCCATATCAGGGCGGTTTTGGTCGACATAGACCCCATCCTGGTTAATTATCGTACTCTCGTTTCTAAACTTCTGACAGTCATTT
>NC_090245.1:23054429-23164429 GCF_037325665.1 Littorina saxatilis | reverse complement strand
ATATAAGTATACCTTCAGAAATGTTAAAATTATGATACTCAGTACAATCATTTGCAATCGGACGTAATCGTACGCGCGCGTGTAGTGTTTGTGTGGGTGTGTCTTGCTGTCTTTCTCTTTCTCTCTCCCACAATTTGTCAATGTCATTGTCAAAGTGAAGGTCAATACCTGCAAGTCAAAATTCATTTTCTCTCTCTCGTTATCTCTTCCAAGTCATGCAGGTCTTTACGTTCACTTTGACATCGACAAAAACACAAGTATACCTACATTCACATGCACTGACTGTTACATGTCAGTATTATCACATGGAAACATTGATTTAATGATAACAAGAGATACAGACTTTTTAAAAGAATGAAAAAAATGTGTGTGAGCTAAAGAGAGAGGGAGAAACACTACACATATATAATACGCATACACACGCGCATACGTTTACGTCCTTATGCAAATGATATAACCAGAGTAGGGGAAGGGCTTCTAATATGGACCACTTTTTATATTTAGTCAAGTTTTGACTAAATATTTTAACATCGAGGGGGAATCGAAACGAGGGTCGTGGTGTATGTGCGTGTGTGCGTGTGTGCGTGTGTGCGTGTGTGTGTGTGTGTGTGTGTGTGTGTGTAGAGCGATTCAGACTAAACTACTGGACCGATCTTTATGAAATTTGACATGAGAGTTCCTGGGTATGAAATCCCCGAACGTTTTTTTCAGTTTTTTGATAAATGTCTTTGATGACGTCATATCCGGCTTTTCGTGAAAGTTGAGGCGGCACTGTCACGCCCTCATTTTTCAACCAAATTGGTTGAAATTTTGGTCAAGTAATCTTCGACGAAGCCCGGGGTTCGGTATTGCATTTCAGCTTGGTGGCTTAAAAATTAATTAATGACTTTGGTCATTAAAAATCGGAAAATTGTAAAAAAAAATAAAAATTTATAAAACGATCCAAATTTACGTTTATCTTATTCTCCATCATTTGCTGATTCCAAAAACATATAAATATGTTATATTCGGATTAAAAACAAGCTCTGAAAATTAAATATATAAAAATTATTATCAAAATTAAATTGTCCAAATCAATTTAAAAACACTTTCATCTTATTCCTTGTCGGTTCCTGATTCCAAAAACATATAGATATGATATGTTTGGATTAAAAACACGCTCAGAAAGTTAAAACAAAGAGAGGTACAGAAAAGCGTGCTATCCTTCTTAGCGCAACTACTACCCCGCTCTTCTTGTCAATTTCACTGCCTTTGCCATGAGCGGTGGACTGACGATGCTACGAGTATACGGTCTTGCTGAAAAATGGCAGCTACTTGACTAAATATTGTATTTTCGCCTTACGCGACTTGTTGTTTCATGCTGATAACTAGCTTGTTTTCTTGCGAAGAAGTTTCATTTTGTGTTTGGTAGTCCTTCTCTCTTAGGTTAACCGTTAGGCCTAATTAGAGTAAAATAGCTTTGATAGACATTCAGCAAAAATTAAATACAGAAAAAATCACAAAGGGTCCATATTAGGAGCCTGGGCGCCTAATATGGACCAGTAAAGCGGCCTTCACGAATCACTGTAAACATCCTCTTATATTTCAAAATACCATGATACAACTTCGTCGCGATATAACCTTCGTGGTTGAAAACGACGTTAAACACCAAATAAAGAAAGAAAGAAATGATACAACTTAGTGTACAAGTCAGCCTAATTAAAATATGCTCTAGATTTATCTGTTTCAGGTTGATGAGAGCATTATTTGAAGCACACCAGGAAACTAAAGAAGCTTATCAAAAACAGAGTGAAAATAAGTGAAATTATCAACTTCCACAAAAAGAAGATTTTTTGTTGCATTTTTTTTAAATCTCGAGGGCTAGTTATAAGTTACTTCCAGCAAGCTTCATAATGAATTAATGAAAATAGCCTTTAGCTTTTATTTTCTTCGATTTGTTGAAGGTGGTCCATATTAGGGGACTCGCACATACTTTGAGATTTTGCTATTATTTTTTGTTTGCAGTAGAAACTCGGGGTCAACACTGCTAAAATGTAACAAATACGGTTTTAGCTGTCATATTTAGCAATTTTTGTGTGATAAAAGCTTTGGCTGTGGACAGAAACGAGTCCGTTTTAGGCGGCAAATTTAGAGTGAACGCTGCCAAAAGTGAAAACAAGTCGCGTAAGGCGAAAATACAATATTTAGTCAAGTAGCTGCCATTTTTCAGCAAGACCGTATACTCGTAGCATCGTCAGTCCACCGCTCATGGCAAAGGCAGTGAAATTGACAAGAAGAGCGGGGTAGTAGTTGCGCTAAGAAGGATAGCACGCTTTTCTGTACCTCTCTTTGTTTTAACTTTCTGAGCGTGTTTTTAATCCAAACATATCATATCTATATGTTTTTGGAATCAGGAACCGACAAGGAATAAGATGAAAGTGTTTTTTAATTGGACAATTTAATTTTGATAATAATTTTTATATATTTAATTTTGAGAGCTTGTTTTTAATCCGAATATAACATATTTATATGTTTTTGGAATCAGCAAATGATGGAGAATAAGATAAACGTAAATTTGGATCGTTTTATAAATTTTTATTTTTTTTTACAATTTTCAGATTTTTAATGACCAAAGTCATTAATTAATTTTTAAGCCACCAAGCTGAAATGCAATACCGAAGTCCGGGCTTTGTCGAAGATTACTTGACCAAAATTTCAATCAATTTGGTTGAAAAATGAGGGCGTGACAGTGCCGCCTCAACTTTCACGAAAAGCCGGATATGACGTCATCAAAGACATTTATCAAAAAAATGAAAAAAACGTTCGGGGATATCATACCCAGAAACTCTCATGTCAAATTTCATAAAGATCGGTCCAGTAGTTTGGTCTGAATCGCTCTACACGCACGCACGCACACACGCACACACGCACACACATACACCACGACCCTCGTTTCGATTCCCCCTCGATGTTAAAATATTTAGTCAAAACTTGACTAAATATAAAAAGAGAAAAAGCCTCACGGTTTTGAGATTTCTGTTTCTGCAACTGTTTTGACATGTGCAAGTTATCCAGAGAGGGTGAATACAGCGAATAAAACTTTTTTGAGCGCTCCTGCGCCGTTAGTTTGTCAGAACAGAAGGTGGTCCATATTAGGAGCCGGTCCATATTAGGAGACCTTTTTAATTTTTTCAAAGGTATATTTGTTTTTGGACATGGCAGATTGTGAAACAGCGATTACATATCACTCAACATGCATATGTATCAGAGTTCGATCTGTTTTACCTCTTCTAATACCATTTGTTCAAAATGGGGCCAATGGTACGTTTTGTAGGTATGTGCACAAATGTAACGGTCAATTGTTTTAATTGTTTTATATGTGATTGTGTCAACTGTCTCTGCTCTGCATTGTGTCATTTTGTTATTTTAAAATCGCTCGGATGCTCCAGAAAATATGTTCACGCGAATTGAGAAACTGATATAATTTTAGCCCACGAAAACGTCATGTATTCAAGTTACGCAATTTCCCGTCATATCGGAAAAACACATTGCAATAATTCAAATAAAAACACATCATTTCAACAATCGTAAACCCGGCAGGGATTAATACCACTTACAAAATAGGTCCAGTCATTGTAAATGATCGGTCAGATACACTATTCAATTACCCAACCCTCGTTTATATGATTCTTGGCATGTCATCATATTCAATATTAAGTATCGTAAAGTCTGTCCGATTGATTTATCGAATTTGTTCACTTGTTTCAACACACTCTGGAAATAGCACAGGCAAAATAATAGCGAAATATTTTGTTCTATCGGGTGGGTCAATCGGTGTCCGATGTCTTTAACTTCTCCCGCCGCCTCTCAGTCTTGTTGATGATGCCATCAGCAGTGCAGTAAAAGATTGGTTAGCGAAATCATGCGACGTGATGTGTGCCGTTGTGACGTTTTCATCTTTCGCCGTGTTGATATTTCGCTTCTCGGCCTCGTTGATCTTGTTTAAACTCTACACTGAACAAAAAAACACCCTTCGATAGTACTGATGAGCGACCTTGTGTACCTTACATTCATGGGGCCAAATTTGTCCAACCAATTTGTTTTATTTAACTTAGAAATTTGATTCATCCTAAAATGTTTTCCTTCTAACTCAAGGGACGTAACCCCTCAGTACACGTTTTCGAAGAATTTGATCAGTTTGGGGGTGAAATCTATTAAATTTTACCACCAATTTTCTTCACATGCAAGAAACTGACATGCTTTTCGTCCATAAATAATTTCACTTCTTAATTTTACCAGGAAACAACATTTCAGTCTTGAGTACGGTCGAGGGGGAAATATGTACACAGGCGAAAGATGAAATCGTGACACCGTGTCGCCGCTGCCACGTGCGATCGAAGACCCGTCCAGCAAACATTCCGGCTCTGGGGCTGCTGCATATCAAACAGCATCCCTCGCTGTCAGTGTGTTGACAAAGGGTGTCACAACTATATGTCCTTCAACTCATCACGGCTAGTATTATGTAGGGTCTCCGCCGTCTAGACGTAGGCCTACGTTTTACAACCCGGGCCCTTTGAAAAAAATGTCGGGTTAATTCGAAAGGAAAGAAGACATTTTCTCTCTCCCTCCCTCTCTCTCTCTCTCTCTCTCTCTCTCTCTCTCAGCTTTGTTGTCAGTATTTGCTGCGCACATTTCCCCGGTTTAGCACAGCGCATTTGCTTTCACAGTATGATGAACGGAAAGACCGCTTCGCTGCAAGCAAAGTCTACGATGCCTTTGAAACTCTGTTGTATCCCTGGCTTGTTTATTTGCGAGTTGCATTCTCGTGTGTCTGTCTGTCTGCTCGTCTTTGTTTGTTTGTGGGTTTTTTCTATAATTTGTATAGTACTTTTACAGTTGCGGTTTAAAACGAAAGTGTCAGAAACTATAGGGCCTAGCTGCCTCATTTTTTCAGTATCAGCAAGGGAAGGGGCATTTTTCAGGGAAAAGAGGGATTCTTTGAAATAAGTACAGTCGCCCGTGTGACGGACTTATCCAAGGCAAAACCACACCGGGCTTTGACACACACACAGACACACAAACACACGCTCGCGCGCAACACACACACACCCGCACGCCCACACTGCATACACTTACACAACGCACGCACACGCGCTCACTCACACACTGACACATAAAAGCACACACTGACACTCACACCACACATACGAAAGCCGCATTATCTCTCTCTCTCTCTCCCTCTCCCTCTCTCTCTCTACCTCTCCCCCCCCCCCCCCCCCCCCCATCTCCCTCTCAGTCTCTCAGTCTCTCTCTCTCTCTCCTACGTGAACGATTTTCAGGGCCGGACTACCGGGGGGGGGGGGGGGTTATGGGGGTTGCGCAACCCCCCCCCCCCTAGCCTAAACATGTACCTCACTTATTTAAAACATTTTTTATTATTGTTTATTTTATGCCGTTTCATGCAAGGAGCGACCATTTTGCTATCTCAGAATATGACCTACCCATCAGCTTCAGGGGGCCCACTGGCAACCCCCCCTCCTCTTAGCCTAGTCCGGCCCTGATTTTACTTGAAGATTTGTTTGAGTGTGTGACTTTAACATGTTGCAGTTTGCTGGCAGACAACAGACACTTCCAAAGGCATACGGGTGGGCGTGGATACTGATGGCCACGCCTCTTGTTATGAACAATCACGATTCACCAAAAGGTAAGTTAAGTCACCTCATATTGCAAATCATGAATAAGTTACATTTGCCAATGTCTCTCTCTCTCTCTCTCTCTCTCTCTCTCTCTCTCTCTCTCTCTCTCTCTCTCTCTCTCTCTCTCTCTCTCTCTCTCTCTCTCTCTCTCTCTCATAGAAACACAGAAGAATGAAATAAGAAAAGCACCCCAACACATAAGACACAGTTTATCTCCGATACGAACCCTAGCTCATCCACTGCCCCACAACAAAAAATACACCATTAACATGCACATTTATGTTCATGGTAACGAGTCAAGCCACCTGTATGGCACCTGCATGTTTCGTTCTTGATTAGCAGAAAGACAGACTACCAATAGTATTGCAGTAGTTTAACACTGACCTGTTTCAAAAATAAATAAAAAACACTGACCTGTGCAGCAATGTACACACACATTTACCTGTGTGAACACAAAATACCTGGTGTACACATGTTGTTTGTTGAAGATTTATATAATTTAGAACTTAATTAACCTGATGTAGAATTGATGGGGTGGGTGGCATAATAGGGGGAGTACATGTATATCGGAAAATATAGACTGCAAGAAGTAAGAAGGTGGAAAATGATCGTATAGGGATATATTTCGTCCTGATCTTATGATCATAATTATGGTAATGGAGGTAACCAAGGTAAAACAGGGGAATTAATTCTAAGTCTGGACGTGCATGGTACTTAGCCTACTGCCAACTGTTCAGGCCCTTGACTGCATCTGTATGTTGAGGTTGATCCAAATCTTCATATGTTAATGGGACAATAAATTGATGAAAGTGAACAAAAATGTCTGTTGCATTAGCATCCTCATTTTTGTTTCCAATCAGTGAATATTTGTTTTTTCTTGCTGTGTCTTGACAGGTCCAGCAATCAACGGTCATACCATCAACTCTAACTTCAGCTGCAACAGCGATGACATCAATGAGATCATAAAAAAATCAGATGCGCTGTTGAAAGACTACAAGTATGATGAATTGTGTACATTACTTTCGGCGTACAAACAAGTGGAGAATGCCGAGCTGTTATGGCGACTGGCGGAGGCCTACTGCGCACGGGCAAAGCTGGAAGGAGAAAAGGGCCACGACCACAGGAGAAGAGAACTCATGGAAGAGGGTTTCACATTCGCGCAGCGGGCACTGAAACTGGACGAAAATAATTCAAGATGTCACTCTGTAAGTGTTCGGTGTTAGTTGCTTGACAAGCTGGCTGGCTATGAAATGCAGATCAGTTGATTGCTCTTCATTTTGCTGTGGCATGATTGATTAACTAAGTAATTACATTTTTTTGAAGTATTATTTCTGCTTATTTATTTCTTTATTTTGTTTATTTTGCAGAAGAGGTGAAGGTTAGGTCGCTCTGTGTGTCTGTCTCTTTTTACATTTAGTCAAGTTTTGACTAAATGTTTTAACATAGAGGGGGAATCGAGACGAGGGTCGTGGTGTATGTGTGTGTGTGTGTGTCTGTCTGTGCGTGTGTGTGTGTGTAGAGCGATTCAGAGTAAACTACTGGACCGATCTTTATGAAATTTTACATGAGAGTTCCTGGGTATGATATCCCCAGACATTTTTTTCATTTTTTGGATAAATATCTTTGATGACGTCATATCCGGCTTTTTGTAAAAGTTGAGGTGGCACTGTCACACCCTCATTTTTGACTCACATGCGAAGCAAAAGTGAGTCTATGTACTCACCCGAGTCGTCCGTCCGTCCGTCCGTCCGTCCGTCCGTCCGGACGTCCGGACGTCCGTCCGGAAAACTTTAACGTTGGATATTTCTTGGACACTATTCAGTCTATCAGTACCAAATTTGGCAAGATGGTGTATGATGACAAGGCCCCAAAAAACATACATAGCATCTTGACCTTGCTTCAAGGTCAAGGTCGCAGGGGCCATTCATGTTGCCTAAAAAACAGCTATTTTTCACATTTTTCCCATTTTCTCTGAAGTTTTTGAGATTCAATACCTCACCTATATATGATATATAGGGCAAAGTAAGCCCCATCTTTTGATACCAGTTTGGTTTACCTTGCTTCAAGGTCAAGGTCACAGGAGCTCTTCAAAGTTGGATTGTATACATATTTTGAAGTGACCTTGACCCTGAACTATGGAAGATAACTGTTTCAAACTTAAAAGTTATGTGGGGCACATGTTATGCTTTCATCATGAGACACATTTGGTCACATATGATCAAGGTCAAGGTCACTTTGACCCTTATGAAATGTGACCAAAATAAGGTAGTGAACCACTAAAAGTGACCATATCTCATGGTAGAAAGAGCCAATAAGCACCATTGTACTTCCTATGTCTTGAATTAACAGCTTTGTGTTGCATGACCTTGGATGACCTTGACCTTGGGTCAAGGTCACATGTATTTTGGTAGGAAAAATGTGTAAAGCAGTTCTTAGTGTATGATGTCATTGCTAGGTTTAGTTATTTGACCTTGACCCTGAAGGTCAAGGTCATGTAAAGGTCAAGCATGTGAGTCGTATGGGCTTTGCCCTTCTTGTTCAGATTGAAATTTTGGCCAAGCAATCTTTGACGAAGGTCGGACTTTGGTATTGCATTTCAGCTTGGAGGCTTAAAAATTAATTAATGACTTTGGTCATTAAAAATCTGAAAATTGTAATTAAAATTATTTTTTTATAAAACGATCCAGAATTATGTTCATCTTATTCTTCATCATTTTTTGATTAATATAAATATGTTATATTCGGATTAAAAACAAGCTCTAAAAATTCAAAATATAAAAATTATGATTAAAATAAAATTTCCGAAATCGATTTAAAAACTATGTTATTTTATTCCTTGTCAGTTCCTGATTCCAAAAACATATAGATATGATATGTTTGGATTAAAAACACGCTCAGAAAGTTAAAACGAAGAGAGGAACAGAAAAGCGTGCTATGCAGCACAGCAAAACCACTACCGCGCTAAACAGGCTCGTCAATTTCACTGCCTTCTACAGACTACGGTTATTGTGAAAAAATGCAGAGCGTTCAGTTTCATTCTGTGAGTTCCACAGTTTGACTAAATGTATTAATTTCGCCTTACGCGACTTGTTTGTTGTTGTAATCTATAATTATGTGAAAGGGTGACACAGTAGTTCCCCTTTCACAGCAGCTGCTCTGCACCGACAGAGTTATCTACCGGCCTTGAGCATGAGCTATTTATAGTAGCTCTACAATTCGTGTGCATCAGTTAAACAGAACAGCACACCTGTCAGATGCAGGGAGCTGTTTGTGATACCTGGGTCTGGCTGCTGTTGTCTCCTGTTATGCTCTAGGGAAACCCGAGTTCACATGGCAGATTTTTATAGGGCTATGTGTTTAGCCCGGTCTCACACCTTTTGACTGGCTTTGCCTCCAAAGGTGAATCGAGTGTGTCGTGCACTTGGTTACATACATTTGTATTGCTTTCAAAAGCTAGAACATAATAGCTTTGTTATGAGCTTTGCCCATTGGAAAAGTGTTATAATTCACATGTATTATCTGAAGTAAGCTTGAATATCACCTTTGTAAAACGAATTTACACAATGATTTAATTTTGCAGTGGTATGCCACGATGATGCACTACACTAGCGAGTTTCATGGGTACAAGACCCACTACAACAATGCCTTCATCATCAGGGATCATTACGAGGTTGGTTATGAGGTTTTATGACTTGCACACACTGTGAGGAATGTGCCAAGACAAACAAGATCAGTAGGAATGAGCATGTGTGCAGTACAGTGGAAACCCCCTTTTAAAGACCTCAGAAAATCTGGTCTTAAAAAGGAGAGGGTCTTAGAATAGGGGTAAATTTACAGAGGCTATGAAGAAACAGATCTAAGAAAACGAGGGGGGGGGGGGGGTCTGAAAGGCAGGGAGTCTTAAATTGGGGGGTCTTAAAGGGGGGTTCCATTTAGGTGATGGTCAAGAGATTCATTCACTGGAGTAGCACTGGCCTCAATTCATTAGAACCTGGCCCTACAGGGGAAGAAGAAATTAAAAATGATTGTATAAAAGCGCACTTTGTTATTATACATTTTTCAATCTGAATGTGTGTGTGTGTGTGTGTGTGTGTGATGCTGCCATATTTGAGGGATGATCCTGTGTGTACCCATCTGTATATATTACGCCTTTGCCTATCTGTAGCACCTTCTTCAATGCAAATTATGTTTTTCAGAAGGCAATTGCTCTTGACCCAAAAGATGCTGTCTCTCTCCACTCACTGGGATATTGGTAAGAATAAACAAGCACGGAAGACTGTATACTAGTAATATTCTGTATGCAGACTAAAGAAAACGGACATGATGGTAGATCTATGCCACAGCCAGCTCTAGTGTAGAGAATGTAGGCTAGACAGTTTTATCAGAATCAACCGATTTAAGTTTTGTGTTGTCTTCTTTTTAACTTTATTCAATTTTCGAAAGGATGAAAGTGGCTGCTTAAAATTTACAAAAAAGGGGGGGGTGCAGTATTATATTACAGAACTACATGCAGTATTGTTTACATTGTGATGTTTCATTCCTTTATGAAGACTTTTCTTCTTCCAGGTGCTTTGCATTTACTAATCTACCATGGTATCAGAAGAAAATACTGGGAGTATTATTCCGCTCTCCGCCAAACACAACTTATGAACAGGTATGAACTTCATTTTTGTACTGCCTCTTTTTTTATATTTAGTCAAGTTTTGACTAAATATTTTAACGTAGAGGGGGGAATCGAGACGAGGGTCGTGGTGTATGTATGTGTGTGTGTGTATGTGTGTGTGTGTGTGTGTGTGTGTGTGTGTGTGTCTGTCTGTCTGTCTGTCTGTGTGTGTGTGTGTGTAGAGCGATTCAGACTAAACTACTGGACCGATCTTTATGAAATTTGACATGAGAGTTCCTGGGTATGAAATCCCCATACGTTTTTTTCATTTTTTTGATAAATGTCTTTGATGACGTCATATCCGGCTTTTCGTGAAAGTTGAGGCGGCACTGTCCTGCTCTCATTTTTCAACCAAATTGGTTGAAATTTTATTCAAGTAATCTTCGACGAAGGCCGGGGTTTGGTATTGCATTTCAGCTTGGTGGCTTAAAAACTAATGAGTGAGTTTGGTCATTAAAAATCTGAAAATTGTAAAAAAAAATATTTTTTTTATAAAACGATCCAAATTTACGTACATCTTATTCTTTATCATTTTCTGATTCCAAAAATATATAAATATGTTATATTTGGATTAAAAACAAGCTCTGAAAATTAAAAATATAAAAATTATTATCAAAATTAAATTGTCCAAATCAATTTAAAAACACCTTCATCTTATTCCTTGTCGGTTCCTGATTCCAATAGATATGATATGTTTGGATTAAAAACACGCTCAGAAAGTTAAAACGAAGAGAGGTACAGAAAAGCGTGCTATATCCTTCTCAGCGCAAGTACTACCCCGCTCTTCTTGTCAATTTCACTGCCTTTGCCGTGCGCGGTGGACTGACGATGCTACGAGTATACGGTCTTGCTGCGTTGTATTGCGTTCAGTTTCATTCTGTGAGTTCGACAGCTACTTGACTAAATGTTGTATTTTCGCCTTACGCGACTTGTTTTGTACTAAGCATGTCTTTGTGAAATGTGTGAGTGTGTGTGTGTGTGTTGTCTGTTTTGTCTGTGTCTATGCAGTTTGTCTTGTTAATGAGGATGGTGGCTGTTGGTGTGTATCCCACTGAAGAAAATGGATCCATTTCTGTCATACATTTCAGTAATTATTCTTCTTTCTTTGTTTTTCAGGCATTAGAATACTTTTACAAGGCAGAAGAAGGTATGCATTGCTTTCACTGTTTCAGTATGAGAATGACAACGTGCAATATGTGTTTTTAAGGCTTGAGCACAATCTGTGAATGTGTTAGTTCCATGGTTATTTGAGGAGAAAAAACAATTTTCTTTGTAAAGTTCTTGAAATTGCCTCTGGTTTATATTTTTCTCTCACTATATTCCTGTAATTTTGTTTCATTATGCTGATCTTACTCGGTGTGTCAGTGTTAGAGAGCGAGGAAGAAAGTGACTTTTGTATGCACTTTGGTGTATGTGTGTGTGTGTGTGCTTCGATTTATTCATGTGAGAGGAAAAGAGTGGTAAGAGTGCTATGATTGTAGGCTTGCAGGTAGGCTAGGTGATTCTTGGCGAGTAAAGCATGAACTTTACTGATCTCAGTCACCATAGCTTAATTACTATTTTGATGAGCAAAGACGCCCTCCTTTTTACATCCTGATTTTCTCAGATTTTTGAGATCTTAAAAGGGGGATCCATAGCACCAGCAAATGATCCCTGCATAAGATGAGCAACGCTCATGCTTTACTCAAAAAGATTCACCCAGCCTATACCTACAAGCCTAGACATAGGTAGCACTCTGACCACTCTTTCATGAATAAATTGTGCCTGTTGCAGTGTCACCAGGGTTTTTCAGCATGAACTTGGTAATGGCTGGACGGGCTCACTACCACCTCCACCAGTATGACAAGGCCAGGGACCTCTTCACTCGCGCCGTGAACGTCAGCCCCAGATCTCCCGATGAAAGACAGGTACATTTACAAATATTTCACCAGACAGGCAGACACAGAGAGATTTACCATGACAGAGTTATTCCCAGAATCCATCTATTTCCCAGCAATAGGATAGCAATGAAAAATAAAATGAAATGGTTGACATGTAGTAGGACATTAACACCTTATGCTGATCTGTTTGTTGCAGGCACATGCAAAAGCTGCAGAAATGCTGAAGAAGTTGCATCACCACCACCACTAGTCTTCTCAATCAACAAAGACATTAATTTTTTGGAGATTTATCAGACCCACCCCAATCCCACCTTTATTCCCTCAGGATATGTTTCCCGCCTGTACTGCGTCTGTGGTAAACTTGTTTTGATTTAGCTGAAAATGTTTGTTTGGTTGTTGTTATTGGTGATACATGTACTTCCTTTAGTGAGCTCATTTCTCTTATTTATTATGGTTTGAGGGATGTTACAAACAACACATTTTACTGTAAAATACTCAAGTTATTTAGATTTATGCTGAGATGCAACAGTGGAACCCCCTTTTAAGACCCCCGCTCTTTTGTAAGACCCTAGTATTCAAATTTTATGTTCATAATGTCTAATTTTATCTCCATTCTCTCTTTTAAGACTTTTTTCTTCTTATTTTGGGGATCTTCAAAGGGGGTTCCACTGTTTCAGATTCAAAATTGTATGTTTTGCAGTTGATGCAAAACATGTAGATATTTTAATGTGCAGAGGTTACTCTGTTTTAATTCAAGTGTCAGACCTGAGATTGGTGCTTCTTGATTGTTTTGTTTTACCCCCTTCTGGTGAAATTGAAACTTGCTTCAATGATATGTCACAATTTTATTCTTCCTGTTGGGCATTTGAGCTGGGCTCAGATTAATGGAAGCCTTGTTTTGTTATTTTATGGACTGGGTGGCCGAGTGGTAACGCACCTGCGCTCGGAAGCGAGAGGTTGCGAGTTCGACCCTGGGTCAGGGCGTTAGCAATTTTCTCCCCCCTTTCCTAACCTAGGTGGTAGGTTCAAGTGCTAGTCTTTCGGATGAGACGAAAAACCGAGGTCCCTTCATGTACACTACATTGGGGTGTGCACGTTAAAGATCCCACGATTGACAAAAGGGTCTTTCCTGGCAAAATTGTATAGGCATAGATAAAAATGTCCACCAAAATACCCGTGTGACTTGGAATAATAGGCCGTGAAAAGTAGGATATGCGCCGAAATGGCTGCGATCTGCTGGCCGATGTGAATGCGTGATGTATTGTGTAAAAAAATTCCATTTCACACGGCATAAATAAATCCCTGCGCCTTGAATATGTGCGCGATATAAATTGCATAAAATAACAAATTAAATTAAAAAAATTAAAAATAAATAAATAAATCCCTGCGCTTAGAACTGTACCCACGGAATATGCGCGATATAAGCCTCATATTGATTGATTGATTGATTTTACCTTTTATTTAAATTTTAATGGGAATTTCAGGTGGGTCAGATCGAAACAGATTTCATCTCCCGCCAGCCCCTTCCCCCATATCTCTCTCTCCTCTTTAATGGAGCAATTTCACTTAAAGCTGAAGTTTATTTATGGATATTTGGGGTGTGTGTGTGTGGGGGGGGAGGGGTGAGTATTTAAAAAGATAGGATTGAGAATCTTGTATCGAATTCTGTTCAGTGAGAGTGGCCTAAAACCCAACCTACACTGCCTGCACGACCTTGACTGCATCATTCCATGCTGGTTACCTTCTGTCGGCCCTCTAACGGCTGAGCAAACTTTATTTTTTAGGAGAGATCGAGGGGAAAATACAACACCTGGACTGGGATTCAAACCCAGAACCTTCAGATTTTGGAACCGACGTCGCAACACTCGGGTATTGCACGTGATAAAAATAACGATTTTATTTTTCTGCTTGTTTTTGTTGAGCAGTTCCTCTATAGGCCCATACCTCTATACACCTATTGCTCAGGAGTGGTTTGACTATTACTTGGATAACTGTTTTGTACTTCACAGAGTCTTGAAGTGATTCAGTTACAGTTCTTCTGCTTAATTTGCTTGTTTTAAGTAGAGATATCGCAGCCATCACATTGTGCAAATGTCGAGTAGCATGGTGGGGGAAACACCGACTTGCTGCGAATTTTGTAAAATGTGCTTGCAAAATAAGGCGAAATTTAAAGGTAATTTTGCCTTTGTTTGCAGCGCATAAATGGTCATTCCAACGGGCAGATAAGCTGTCGTTTTACTAAGGAATATAGATCATCATTCCTAAATCAGCTGGAGATTATTTTACAGAGAGTGCAGGGATACAGAATTTTTTGTGTGTTTTTTTTGCGCGATCCCTCAGCAAGACATGGCTTGAATGGAGTGCCAACAGGAATTTATCTGTTCTGCAGTCAAGTGTGGAGGGACGCGCTGTGGTGCGCGGGTGTGGTGTGGGTACGGCGTCCAGGCTGCCTTATAACAATCTCATGTTACTGCTCAGACCATTTAACTCACCGGCCTTGTTGATCTTGTATAAACTCCACACCGACTTTCCCCCCTCCCTTCCCAAGTACTGATGATTGACCATTCGTACTTTACACTCATGGAGTTTAATTCGTTGAGGAGAAACTTATACAGTGCTTTAACCAAAAAATGTACTTAGTCGCAACATTCTTCCCTTCTGTCATTCAAGGGACGTAGCCACTAATTGGTGTATATTTTCTTCTTCTTCTTCTTCTTGTCGATCACTCAGATGGAAACGCCGGTTCTCCGCGCAAATGTTGCCGTGCGCTGTAGGTCGTCCAGACTGCCATAGAGCTTCCTAAAAGTAATCCTATTTTGGTGTCAAACCTATCGAATTTTACAACGAATTTCCTTCACTTGCAAGAAACTGACATGCTTTTCTCCCTCAAATAAATGTACTGCGTTGGGGGGATAGTCGGTGTGTAGCTTATGCGAGATCAACAAGGCCAGTGAGTAAAATGGTCTTTGGGGTAAAACGAGATTGTTACAGCCTTCGTTGGACAGAATTTGGTACGGTTTCTATAAAGTGATGCCACCCCACCCCCCACCCCCCACCCCTCTTTTTTTTTTTTTAAACACCTACTCCCTGTACGGTCATAAGTACACTTCATTTTTAACAATGTGAATCTCACATGCAGTTGCAAGTGCTAAAGAAATTGCCAGATTTTGCGTTGGTGTGGGGGGGGGGGGTATTTTGCATTGTATGATCCTTCGTATTTCATAGTGAATTGGCAAAATAAAAAGCAATTCCAAAATAAGTTCAGTGTAACTACTTATAACTCACTACTGTTCAACTTCTTTTTGGTGATGTTGCTTTCATCAATTGTCCCGTAAATGTTTCCTTTTAATTTTACATTGACAGGAACTAATGATTTAACAGGAAGGGAAGGGCTATCAATAATAATACAAGTAATGTTTACTTCAAATTTTTCAGAAAGGGTTTAGAAAAAATGTATATGTCATGAAAAATATGATGAACCGAAATTGTTTAAGTCTGAGATAATGTGTGTTTGGATGCGAATACACATTTATATATATATATATATATATATATGTTATCAGGTTAACAGATTTTTTTTTTTAATCTGTACTAGTAGTATACAAACATGTACCGATTTTTAAATGCAAACATTGTTTATTTTTCTTTATTTTAAATACACATGTACTTCACATTCTCCAATGAATTGACATGCTATATGCTCTATACTATATTCTTTACATTTAGCCATGCTGTTCAACACTTTTTTGATGTAATTCCTAGTTTTTTTCTTGAGGGGAGGGGTGTGTTTTGGGTGTGCTTCTTTTGTTCTTGTTTATTCTGTGTATTTTGATTTTTCCAAACAGTTATACATGTATTGTTCAATCACACGTAATTTTTGCTGGTTTTATTGAACCAGATCAACACTTCTAGTCAGTAACAATGACGTTTTGTCTTTTACTGTGACTGTGAGCCTATTAATGTGTCTTACATATACCAAATGTAATGTGTTCATCAACATCGTATCTTCCATGGTATTCCCTTCTCCATTTCACCCTTGTTAGATCTACTGGTAAAGAATGAAACAATCTCAAACAAAGAAGGGTCATGAACTTTATTAACTAGAATATCCATTGTTGTAGAGGATGGTGCTGTGATGTGAAACAAGGTATGTATAGGTTTTGAGTGTGTGTGTGTGTGTGTGTGTGTGTGTGTGTGTGTGTGTGTGTGTGTGTGTGTGTGTGTGTGTGTGTGTTAATTAGTGTGTTGTTGTTTTGTTTTGTTGGGGGGGGGGGGAGGGGGGGAGTTCTTCCACAGTCATGGAGAAGTTGAGGCATGGTGATGAAGGAAAAGGGGGAGGTGTGCAGAGCTAGAGTTATCACCTCGCTTTGTTTTGGGAAACGAAAGTTTCCCTTCCCTTATCTCCTTCCACTCATTCTCTTCAAATGTTCGACCCTTCTCAACCACTCGCACAGAAGAAAAAAAATCAGTAAATGGGCAAAAAAAGTAGTGGTACCCCCCTTGTAAAAAAAAAATCGGTGAAAATCAGGGCTTAAAGGGACACTCAGCTTAATGTAAACCATCAGTTTCTGGTCATAGACTCTGTCAGGCTTTAACACACAATACAAACACCCTTTCGTTTAAACACTCACCTCTTGAGAACATCCTAGGTGCCCTCTGTAAAGAGCGAGCATTTTTCTAAGAATTTATTTTTGCATGGCCAGCCGGATTTACAATGAGACAAATCGGACGCCTCGTTTTGGCGCTAGACCTAACTTTTAAAATCTAAATAATAAATTGACAGCTTGTTACACAAACATTCTTAGTCATAAAAGAATTCTTTTTTCATCAAGAAAAGATCAGTACAATAAGAAGTTTTGAAAGTTTGAAAAAAGGGAGCCCGGACGTATACATGTATCATGCAAGGTCGTGTATGCCCAAGCAGACGGATTTTCAGCATAGCGCTTGCTTCTTTGAATCCAACCGCCGCGGATAAGTTCGTGTGACTCGCAGCCGTTTGTTGCGTTTTAGATTCAGAGGTACACAATAACGTGCTATTGCAGATACAGCGAGTCGCATTGAAATCACAAACTGATGACTAAATTGTGAAAAAAAAGGAAACTGGATCACACGGGTTCACGATGGCTCAGGGGTTAGATAAACCACGAAAACTGGTGTGTGGTTTACGCAAGCTAAATAGCCATTTAAACGAACTGTGTCATTTAATGCTATTAGATGTTATTGCAAGTGTGTTCCATAAGGTTAGAACAGCTTTTTTCATGAGAAGATTTAAATCGTTCTGTAAACCATTTGAGGCAGACTGGGGCTTTAAAAAGGGAGAGAGTTGTGAAAACTTGGGTAAATCTGTTTACAGAGGTTATGAACGGAAAATCTTTGAAAGCAATCTTGGGGGAGGGGGGTCTTAAAAGCAGGAGGGGGGGGGGGGGGGTCCACTCTTATAATTATCATGTCATGTTGTGTCAGAGTGTCGAGGTAGGGGTGGCAGATGAAGGAGTGTATATTCACATGTACATATATACTTTATACATATTCTACCCAGCCAACTAGTTGTCTAATATAGCTGACAATACTTGACTATTTCTTTCTCTTGTACAGTTGTAGATCTGACTGACCTGGACAAAAAGTTAAATAAAACCGATCAGAACCTGATCTTGTGAACTGATACAAAGAATTGTACAGTATTGCAGAAGTTGTGTGTCTTTGCAGTCGAAGGTTGCGTGGTTGAATGACTGTTTGGTTGATTGGTGTGTGTGTGTGTAGAAGTGTTGAGACATATGCTCTGGCTGTCCTCACAGCGGTGATTGTTTTCCATCATCACAAGGTGAGTGTCTGAATCGGGCACATGAACCAGTTGGAATACCAGTGTGTTTCAGAAGTGTAGAGTTGGATGATATGACTGTTCTCCTCACGGTGGTGCAGGGGACCCGCCCCCCATCACATTATATAAGTTTGTAAGCCTACAAAGATTAATGGGTACTGATGAACAAGTTCCGAAAATAAAACAACTAATTCAAAAAGACATTGCTTTTTTGTGTGTGCATGAAACAGTTTCAATAGCTCATTAATTCCCATGACATGACATGAGAATGTTGTCTATTCAGTGTCTATCTCAGTTTGATTCACATCCCCGTTGGTTAAAATGAAAACACATTCTTTAAAGGCAACACAAATGTGAGATTTTCATGTCACGCGTCATCAGTTTCTCAAAATACTGATAATTTACCTTCTTTATAGTCAACATTTTGAATAGCTTATACGTCTTGCATGTTGAGGCTGGAAACACATATATAAACACATCTTGAAAATAACAAAGTGAAAATTCGATGGTCTCATGAGCACCTTTTGAGAGTTGGTCATCTTTAATCTAACGAGCGCACGTACGCTCTTCCAGGCTGTACGGGGCAAACACGCATTGCGCCGCGTAAACAAACACACTGTCTATATACATCGAAAGACTACTTTAACACGGCTTTTAGATTGGAAAACATGTTTATCCTACATACGTGAGAGAGACACCCGTGAGATAATAATCGTTCAAATCACACGTGTGTATATCATGTAAATGAGGTCATGTCAAGCAAGTCTGGCAGGGACCTGTTTTTCCACTGCTTATGGTGCCAAAGTCACCGAGACAAACGTCATTATAGAAACAAAAATTGCGCTCGCTAATTACCCTCGATGAATCTTTAGAACTAACACGTCACGCCACACTTTCAGAGTGACGTTTCTTTGCTTTGACGTAATAGATTTCACGAGGCTTTAGAAGAGATCGAGGTTCCAAAACAAGCGTCTTCAATTTAGCTGCCTCGTCTGCAAGACATTTTCAGTCAAATACACGTAAGTACAGTATGTAGGATAAACAGAATACTACATGGCTTGCTGTGTCGTACCAGATTTACACTCGTTGCTTTTTCAAATAGTGAACAGCTCGCTTTCGCTCGCAGTTCAATATTTAAAAAAAAAACTCGTGTAAATC
Organism: Littorina saxatilis; assembly: GCF_037325665.1. Classification (NCBI taxonomy): domain Eukaryota; kingdom Metazoa; phylum Mollusca; class Gastropoda; order Littorinimorpha; family Littorinidae; genus Littorina; species Littorina saxatilis. Next base: position 23,145,235 of record NC_090245.1, on the reverse strand, counting down.
TGGTACGACACAGCAAGCCATGTAGTATTCTCTATATATCTTGCAAGTTCCTCAGTATCATTCTTCATTGGCTCTTTCGACGCCCGTTTTTAACTGCTTACTTCCCTTTATGTTAATCGGCCCGATGACTTGTTGGACCTGCGGCCCGACACCTTATGCCGACATCGGGAAGATATCGATTTCAGCGGGAAGACATCGGGACGATGTCGGCATAAGGTGTCGGGCCGCAGGTCCAACAAGCCATCGGGCCGATTAACATCGGACCGGATGCGTGCCGCCATAGTACAGGTGTTCGGCCGCCTGTCGGCCGCCTCATTGCCTCTTTGCAAAAGTTAGTCGGGCCAACACCCGCGTCGTCTCTTTTGACGTCACCGCCCCGACTTTTTGAAGGGTGTTCGGCCGATTATCGGACGCTAATGTCTTGCTGGCTGGGTGCAGCTACAGATACAGCAGTAGGCCCTATGTACAACCCCCCCCCCCCCCCCCCCCAGTGTAACAGTGCAAAATCCACTTACAGCTACAGCTACAGCAGTACAACCCCCTTCCCCCCAGTGTTAAAGTGGAAAACAAACCTACAGATACAGATACAGCAGAATGTACACCCCCCCCCCCCTCCAGTGTAACAGTGCAAAACACATCACCAGCTACAGATACAGCAGTATGTAGAACCCCACCCCCCCCCCCCCCCCCCCCCCCGCCTCTACCGCCCTCACCGTAACAGTACAAAACACACCTACAGCTACAGATACAGCCGTATGTACAACCCCCCCCCCCCCTCAGTATTACAGTATAAAACACACCAACAGCAACAGATTCAGCACGGTATGTACAACCCCCCCCCCCCCACCCCCCAAGTGTAACAGTGCAAAAATTACTTACAGCTACAGCAGTATGTACCCCCCCCCCCTCCCCCTAAGTAACAGTACAAAACACAGCTACAGATACAGCAGTATGTATACCCCCGCCCCCCCCCCCCCACCCCCAATGTAACAGTGCAAAACACACTTACAGCTACAGATTCAGCAGTATGTACAACCCCCAACCCAAGACTTGTTTGTTCTTCCAGCTTTGTGACGTAACACACGTATGTGCACAAGCTAGGTCATGAGCCAAGACTGCGCGCGCGGTGGAACGATGCAGAACAGCCAAAAAACGTGTAAAAGTATATTTTTAGGGCTACTGTGTTCATTTTTACACACGCAATTGTGGTTAATGAATTAAGAGTGTCAACATATCAAAAGTGACCCTAAACTTTGGACTTTTCCTTTAAAGTCTGCTGAGCCCTAGTACTAGCGTACTCGGGGAAAATACTTTCTCAAGGAAAACAAACGATGAATGAAGACAATGGCAAGTGATGACGTAAATGCTTGATGACGTAAATGCTTGATGACGTAAATGCTTGTAAGACTTGAGTGGTTCCTTGTTGTGCTGTTGGCTATGAAGAGTGTTTTTCTGAAAGTTTTCAAGTAAGTTTTGTGTGTGTGTAATTGTTATAAATTACACTTTTGTTTAAAATGCTAAAACATATTATTCTTGTGGTTTTTATAGCTTTTTAAAAAGGCATGATCTATTTTCTTGCTATCAGGAGAGGCTCCAAAATGGCCTTTATAATTCTAACATTCATTTTCCGTCAGGGGGGCCTGAACCCCCTACCGGGGCGTTGCCCCTGGACCCCACCAGGGGCCTATGCGGCCCCTGGACCCCGGCTTAGTTTCCTACTTTTGGAACATTTGCTGGTCTCATGTCTGACACACACACCGTCACTCACTCACTGACACGCACACACACACACACACACGCACACACACACACACACACACACTGACAAGACTGAGGGAGAGAGAAGGGGTGCTGGAGAGGATCTTCCACTAGGCTACTACTCTCTCTGTTCAAGTGTGCCGGACACGTTCATTCAAGAACCTGTTGTTAAGTTCATAGTTAGACCAAGCTGTTATTCTGTTGACGCTCATCACAGGCTCTGAGACAAGTGTTTGATAAGCCTCGACCACCATCGGTAACTGTAAGTACAACTCAGTGCCGAAACAAAGAAAACTTCATTATAATTATATACTACTGGCCAAAATGGAGTATTATAACTGACAAAGTTAGTCTTACTGTACGTGAAAATTTTCCCAAAATGTTATGTCTAGACGAAATCATAAACATTGATTTTTGCATTAGAAGGTGATGACTTATTTTTCGTGTAGTGACGTGTTCCGCTATAGCCTGCGTTTTGCAATGTCAGTGTTGCATTTTCGTAATGTCCAGTCTGAGTCTTTTATTTTTATTTTTATTTTTGTCACATAAGTTTTATCTAAAAGTTAAAAGTAATATTGTTGCAAGATGTGAATAGGCTGTTTTGCCGGCTTTTTTCTGTATTAAACAGTCATCGAGATCCGTAGTGCCGGTTAATTATCGTACTCCCGTTTCTAAACTTCACAGTCATTTATCACTGGGTTTTTTTCTTCTTGGGTGAGTTCGTTTGTGTGTGTTTGTTTGAATGTTTGTTTGATTGTTTGTTTGTTGTTGTTTTTTGCTGTCAGTTGTTGTTGTTGTTGTTGTTGTTGATTTCTCTGAAAAAATAATCCATCTGATAAGAAAGAAATATGTGATGAAATTAAGAGAAACTATATTAGTATTATTACTAAAGGAACAAAGTGAAAGTCGGATATGCAACGACAGGGGGTAGAGGGGGGGATTGCAACGACAACAAAAACACCAGTTCATTTCCATAGGGAAAAATCTTGCACAAAACTGTGCTCATCATTTAAATGTCAAATGAATCAAAGCGCTAACATCAAAACCAACAGCATTCACTTAAAACTTGTTTCAGAAATCCGGTTCGAAATGTTCAGTGCGCTTGCTCAACTTACCACTTCCGCTCGCAACGTTCGCTTTGTTCTTCGCTTCGTGGTTAGCAGACGACATAGTAACCGGGTGCTCCTTGCGCGATTCTGTCATCATTTGAACAACCAGGTAATTGTGTCATCCTTTTCTCTTCTTCTATGTTGTTATATTTCACTTTTGTTATATACTGATTTGTCATTTTCGTCGATGTATGTCTGTACAGACTGTTCAAATATTTGTAAAGAAACAGCCTAGTGAGGTCAGTTGCAGACGAATATTTATGAGCAGGGCCGGACCCAGGGGGGGGGGGGGGTTCCAGGGGTTCCGGAACCCCACCCCTGGAAAAAGCATGTACCTTGCTTTGAGTATGTTGTTTTTTTTACTAGTTTTAGCACCAAAACAATGCTGCTCTTAACCCTCAAAACAAGGCCCAGAATGCACCAGATTGCACAGATTTTAACCGTTTTTCAAAAATTTTCCGGGGGAGCATGCCCCCGGACCCCCCTAGTTGCGCGCGCTTGTGGCTTCGCCACTTCGCTGATTTGCCCCCCAAAAAAGGAGGAACCCCCCCCCCTTACAACTCATTTGGTCCGGCCCTGCTCAATGAGTGCTTCATGCAGCGAGGAGTGGTTACCAGTGACGTGAGAGGGTTTTGACCACAGGCACTCGTCACGAGCGGGTCGGGATCAAAGTGGGCGGGGCCTGTGCGCTCTCAAGACTACTACTATAACCATAAGAAAAGACAGCCAAGACATAGGCCACGCCCACCTCGTGACGAGTGCCTGTGGTTTTGACGAAGACACTCCAAGTCAGATTGACGTACAATGTGCCGGTTATACATGTTATCCGCGAGTACGCTAGTACAAGGGTCCAGCAGACTTTAATTGTCTGTGTGTCTGTGTGTGTGTCTCGACTTAACAGCTTATTGCTGGGAAACTACTGGGCGCAGTTCGTTCAAAAGTTGATACACTAACTTGATAATAGGTCCGATTGATCGTATTAAAACTTCATAATGTTACCTGGGACCTAAATGCGAAATAAACCACAAAAAAACGACTTGGCGGTGGGAGGAATTCGCGGTGCAACAGCCAGCCAGGCAGTCTGATAGAACGGTGCAAGGTCTCGGCAAACCAAGACTATGCCATCACGACCTACATTCTTTCGGGGTTTGTATTCACTCAATTACACGGTTGAGCACAAAACTTACTTTGTGCAAAGGGGTCTATCCCTAGCAAACGCCCACCCCCCAATTTTACCCTAAATCTGTGCACAGGGGGGGTGGGCTTATGCTAGGGATTTTACGGTAGTTGTAGTGATATCTTCAAAGCTTTTATTGCTACATGCGGCGGCACATTTGGTAAACTAGCCTCAAGGCAGTAACAAGGTGATTTTGGAACCACTATTGATTTCGTTTTGTGACGTTTCTTCTGTCGTCTTTGTCAGGCTTGCAAATGTCCTGTGTTAACCTACCCCCGTCCTGGCAGTTCAACACTCACACCACACATTCAAAAGCATTATCTCTCTCTCTCCCTCTCTCTCTCTACCTCCCCCCCCCCCCCCATCTACCCCCCTCTCTCTCTCTCTCTCTCTCTCTCTCTCTCTCCTACGTGAACGATTTTACTTGAAGATTTGTTTGAGTGTGTGACTTTAAACATGTTGCAGTTTGCTGGCAGACAACAGACACTTCCAAAGGCATACGGGTGGGCGTGGATACTGATGGCCACGCCTCTTGTTCTGAACAATCACGATTCACCAAAAGGTAAGTTGAGTCACCTCATATTGCAAATCATGAATAAGTTACATTTGCCAATGTCTCTCTCTCTCTCTCTCTCTCTCTCTCTCTCTCTCTCTCTCTCTCTCATAGAAACACAGAAGAATGAAATAAGAAAAGCACCCCAACACATAAGACACAGTTTATCTCATACGTACCCTAGCTCATCCACTGCCCCACACTCTCTCTCTCTCTCTCTCTCTCTCTGTCTCTCTCTGTCTCTCTCTCTCTCTCTCTCTCTCTCTCTCTCTCTCTCTCTCTCTCTCATAGAAACACAGAAGAATGAAATAAGAAAAGCACCCCAACACATAAGACACAGTTTATCTCATACGTACCCTAGCTCATCCACTGCCCCACAACAAAAAATACACCATTAACATGCACATTTATGTTCATGGTAACGAGTCAAGCCAGGATGTATGGCACCTGCATGTTTCGTTCTTGATTAGCAGAAAGACAGAGACTACCAATAGTATTGCAGTAGTTTAACACTGACCTGTTTCAAAAATAAATTAAAAACACTGACCTGTGCAGCAATGTACACAAACATTTACCTGTGTGAATACAAAATACCTGGTGTACACATGTTTGTTGAAGATTTATATAATTTAGAACTTAATTAACCTGATGTAGAATTGATGGGGTGGGTGGCATAATAGGGGGAGTACATGTATATCGGAAAATATAGACTGCAAGAAGTAAGAAGGTGGAAAATGATCGTATAGGGATATATTTCGTCCTGATCTTATGATCATAATTATGGTAATGGAGGTAACCAAGGTAAAACAGGGGAATTAATTCTAAGTCTGGACGTGCATGGTACTTAGCCTACTGCCTACTGTTCAGGCCCTTGACTGCATCTGTATGTTGAGTTTGATCCAAATCTTCATTTTATGGGACAATAAAATAATGAAAGTGAACAAAAATGTCTGTTGCATTAGCATCCTCATTTTTGTTTCCAATCAGTGAATATTTGTTTTTTCTTGCTGTGTCTTGACAGGTCCAGCAATCAACGGTCATACCATCAACTCTAACTTCAGCTGCAACAGCGATGACATCAATGAGATCATAAAAAAATCAGATGCGCTGTTGAAAGACTACAAGTATGATGAATTGTGTACATTACTTTCGGCGTACAAACAAGTGGAGAATGCCGAGCTGTTATGGCGACTGGCGGAGGCCAACTGCGCACGGGCAAAGCTTGAAGGAGAAAAGGGCCACGACCACAGGAGAAGAGAACTCATGGAAGAGGGTTTCACATTCGCGCAGCGGGCACTGAAACTGGACGAAAATAATTCAAAATGTCACTCTGTAAGTGTTCGGTGTTAGTTGCTTGACAAGCTGGCTGGCTATGAAATGCAGATCAGTTGATTGCTCTTCATTTTGCTGTGGCATGATTGATTAACTAAGTAATTATATTTTTTTGAATTATTAATATTATTTCTGCTTTGATTTATTTCTTTATTTTGTTTATTTTGCAGAATAGGTGAAGGTTAGGTCGCTCTGTGAATCTGTCTCTTTTTACAATTAGTCAAGTTTTGACTAAATGTTTTAACATAGAGGGGGAATCGAGACGAGGGTCGTGGTGTGTGTGTGTGTGTGTGCGGATGTCTGTGCGTGTGTGTGTGTAGAGCGATTCAGAGTAAACTACTGGACCGATCTTTATGAAATTGTACATGAGAGTTTCTGGGTATGATATCCCCAGACTTTTTTTCCATTTTTTGGATAAATGTCTTTGATGACGTCATATCCGGCTTTTTGTAAAAGTTGAGGCGGCACTGTCACACCCTAATTTTTCAGATTGAAATTTTGGCCAAGCAATCTTCGACGAAGTCCGGACTTTGGTATTGCATTTCAGCTTAGAGGCTTAAAAATTAATTAATGTCTTTGGTCATTAAAAATCTGAAAATTGTAATTACAATTATTTTTTTATAAAACGATCCAGAATTACGTTCATCTTATTCTTCATCATTTTCTGATTCCAAAAACATATAGATATGATATGTTTGGATTAAAAACACGCTCAGAAAGTTAAAACGAAGAGAGGTACAGAAAAGCGTGCTATGCAGCACAGCAAAACCACTACCGCGCTAAACAGGCTCGTCAATTTCACTGCCTTCTACGGACTACGGTCATTGTGAAAAAATGCAGAGCGTTCAGTTTCATTATGTGAGTTCCACAGCTTGACTAAATGTAGTAATTTCGCCTTACGCGACTTGTTTGTTGTTGTAATCTATAATTATGTGAAAGAGTGACACAGTAGTTCCCCTTTCACAGCAGCTGCTCTGCACCGACAGAGTTATCTTCCGGCCTTGAGCATGAGCTATTTATAGTAGCTCTACAATTCGTGTGCATCAGTTAAACAGAACAGCACACCTGTCAGATGCAGGGAGCTGTTTGTGATACCTGGGTCTAGCTGCTGTTGTCTCCTGTTAAGCTCTAGGGAAACCCGAGTTCACATGGCAGATTTTTATAGGGCTATATGTTTAGCCCGTAGGTCTCACACCTTTTTGACTGGCTTTGCCTCCAAAGGTGAATCGAGTGTGTCGTGCGCTTGGTTACATACATTTGTATTGCTTTCAAAAGCTAGAACATAATAGATTTGTTATTCTTCTTCTGCGTTCGATGTTGATGGCCGTGCTAAATCCTCAGACCAGTGGCTGCCAGGAAGTCCGCAGTCTTGCGCAGTTCGTCGGCAGGACCCCAGAGTTTGGCTCCAACACTGGTCTCTTCTTGCCAGAACTTCTGGCGTATTGTCTCTAGATGGGGACAGTTCTGGAGAATGTGCTCCGGAGTTTTCTCTTCCGAGCCACATTCACAGTGTGCGTCATCCGCAAGGCCCAGTCTCTTGAGGTGTTTCTTCAGTCCACAGTGCCCTGTCCTTAGACGGAAAATGGTGGTTTGGCTTCTCCGGTCTAGTTTGTTGATGGGGTCTTCCTGTGGGTTGTAGTCTCCGTTTCTCTTTTTCCAGTTTTCTTTCTTCTTCCGTTGTAGAAGAGTCTTGGCTTCTTTGTACGAGGTGGAGTTGTGTGGTTGGGGAAGTCTCGCACCTCCTTTTGCCAGCCTGTCCGCTTCTTCATTGCCGGCAATGCCGACATGAGCCGGTATCCTCTGGAGCACCACCTTGTTGTGTTGAGACAGGGTGCTGAGGCAGTTGTCGAGTTGCCCATTGGAAAAGTGTTATAATTCACATGTATTATCTGAAGTAAGCTTGAATATCACCTTTGTAAAACAAATTTACACAATGATTTAATTTTGCAGTGGTATGCCACGATGCTGCACTATACTAGCGAGTTTCATGGGTACAAGACCCACTTCAGCAATGCCTTCATCATCAGGGATCATTTCGAGGTTGGTTATGAGGTTTTATGACTTGCACACACTGTGAGGAATGTGCCAAGACAAACAAGATCAGTAGGAATGAGCATGTGTGCAGTACAGTGGAAACCCCCTTTTAAGACCTTAAAAAATCTGAGAAAATCTGGTCTTAAAAAGGAGAGGGTCTTAGAATAGGGGTAAATTTACAGAGGCTATGAAGAAACACTCTAAGAAAACAGGGGGGGGGGGGGGGGGTCTGAAAGGCAGGGAGTCTTAAATTGGGGGGTCTTAAAGGGGGGTTCCATTGTACCTGTAGGTGATGGTCAAGAGATTCATTCACTAGAGTAGCACTGGCCTCAATTCATTAGAACCTGGCCCTACAGGGGAAGAAGAAATTAAAAATGATTATAAAAGCGCACATTGTTATTATACATTTTTCAATCTGAATGTGTGTGTGTGTGTGTGTGTGTGTGTGTGTGTGTGTGTGTGTGTGTGTGATGCTGCCATATTTGAGGGATGATCCTGTGTGTACCCATCTGTATCTATATATATATATACTAGATGAATACCCGCTTCGCCGGGTACGGCTTCGCCGGGAAGAAGTCGAGCCGAATACGCACCGCACCCCACGAAGGAAGGGAGATAAACGCGCAAAACACTGGAGAAGAGTAAAAATAGTATAACGGGAATATGGATTGAGCGTTGTCGACAGTGACCTTCTAAAAATAGAAACGGGAATATGGATTGACGCCACACGAAGGAAGGGAGATAAACGCTGAAAACACTGGAGAAGATAAGGAAGAGTTACTGGGAATGGATCCAGAGAAAAACCAAAATCGGTGAGTTACTGGGAATGGATCCAGAGAAAAACCAAAATCGGTTCAGCGCTGTGCGCTGAGAGCACGTGTTGAAATATCTCATCGAGCAGGTTGTGTCCGGGGTGTACCAGAATATGGCCACCAAATTTGAAACAGATCCATCGAGAACCTTGGGCGTGCATCGCGGACACACACACACACACACACACACACACAGACACAAGTCGTATATATATATATAGATATATATATATATGCCTTTGCCTATCTGTAGCACCTTCTATATATATATACGACTTGTGTGTGTGTGTGTGTGTGTGTGTGTGTGTGTGTGTGTGTGTGTGTGTGTTCGCGATGCACGCCCAAGGTTCTCGATGGATCTGTTTCAAATTTGGTGGCCATATTCAGGTACACCCCGGACACAACCTGCTCGATGAGATATTTCAACACGTGCTCTCAGCGCGCAGCGCTGAACCGATTTTGGTTTTTCTCTGGATCCATTCCCAGTAACTCTTCCTTATCTTCTCCAGTGTTTTCAGCGTTTATCTCCCTTCCTTCGTGTGGCGTCAATCCATATTCCCGTTACTACGTTACTATTTTTAAAATGTCACTGCACTGTCCAGAACGCTTTCCTTGCACCCGTAAGTTGTCCTTACTGTAAAAGTGAAAAGGTCGAATCAATTTATAGCCACGCGAAAAATACACTGTCATCTATCTCTATATATTTATAGATATAGATATACATATATATATATACGGCTTCTCTGTGTGTGTTTGTGTGTGTGTGTGTGGGCAACACCTGTGGATTGTAGAGTTCTGTTTGTGATGTGGTCTGGCGGCTTTGGTGTGTCTGTATGTTCAGGCCTTCCTTCGAGAAGCCATAACAGTTATTCTCAATCTCGTTTGAGTGGACTTCGCCTTCAAAGGTGATTGTGGTGTTTCGGCACTCGGTTACATTTGGCGTCGTCGACAGCGATGGGACTCGACATGAAATGTTCAGGCCACTGAATCATTTTCGTGCTGTTCCCATTCCACCTGGGAGGGACCTAAGCTTGGTGGGTCCATGGTTCGGAACTTTGGGAACAAAGTTCATTCAAAGGGGGTCGAGTGTGACAGGGAGACTACCGTCGCCCTTCACAGCAGACTCTGCAGAGTTGTTCGCCTTAGAAGTTGTGGGCTTTCCTTGCATGTACCCGTAAGTTGTCCTCACTGTAAAAGTGCAAAGGTCGAATCTATTTATCGAAAAATCCACTGTCATCTATCTCTATATATTTATGTATATATAGATAGATATATACGGCTTCTGTGTGTGTGTGTGTGTGTGTGTGTGTGTGTGTGTGTGTGTGTGTGTGTGCATGTGTGGAGGCAACACCTGTGGATTGTAGAGTTCTGTTTGTGATGGGGTCTGGCGGCTTTTGTCTGTCTCTATGTTCTGGCATTTGAGAAGCCATAACAGATAATATAGGGCTTAGAAATAAGCTCTAAAATTCTCAATCCCGTTTGAGAGGACTTCGCCTTCAAAGGTGATTGTGGTGAACCGCCACGCTGTCTGTCTCTGTCTCGCGATTCACCCCGGCGAAGCCGGATATTCCTCTAGTCTTACAATATGCCCCGTTCAATGCAAATTATGTTTTTCAGAAGGCAATTGCTCTTGACCCAAAAGATGCTATCTCTCTCCACTCACTGGGATATTGGTAAGAATAAACGAGCACGGAAGACTGTATACTAGTAATATTCTGTATGCAGACTAAAGAAAACGGACATGATGGTAGATCTATGCCACAGCCAGCTCTAGTGTGGAGAATGTAGGCTAGACAGTTTTATCAGAATCAACCGATTTAAGTTTTGTGTTGTCTTCTTTTTAACTTTATTCAATTTTCGAAAGGATGAAAGTGGCTGCTTAAAATTTACACACAAAAAAAGGGGGGGGGGGGGTTGCAGTATCATATTACAGAACTACATGCAGTATTGTTCCCATTGTGATGTTTCATTCCTTCATGAAGACTTTTCTTCTTCCAGGTGCTTTGCATTTACAAATCTACCATGGTATCAGAAGAAAATACTGGGAGTATTATTCCGCTCTCCGCCAAACACAACTTATGAACAGGTATGAACTTCATTTTTGTACTGCCTCTTTTTTTTTGTACTAAGCATGTCTTTGTGAAATGTGTGTGTGTGTGTTGTCTGTTTTGTCTGTGTCTATGCAGTTTGTCTTGTTAATGAGGATGGTGGCTGTTGGTGTGTATCCCACTGAAGAAAATGGATCCATTTCTGTCATACATTTCAGTAATTATTATTCTTTCTTTGTTTTTCAGGCATTAGAATACTTTTACAAGGCAGAAGAAGGTATGCATTGCTTTCACTGTTTCAGTATGAGAATGACAACGTGCAACATGTGTTTTTAAGGCTTGAGCACAATCTGTGAATGTGTAAGTGCCATGGTTTTTTGAGGAGAAAAAACAAATTTTCTTTGTAAAGTTCTTGAAATTGCCTCTGGTTTATATTTTTTTCTCACTGTATTCCTGTAATTTTGTTTCATTATGCTGATCTTCCTCGGTGTGTCAGCGTTTGAGAGCGAGGAAGAAAGTGACTTTTGTATGCACTTTGGTGTATGTGTGTGTGTGTGTGTGCGTGTGTGCTTCGATTTATTCATGTGAGAGGAAAAGAGTGGTAAGAGTGCTATGACTGTAGGCTTGCAGGTAGGCTAGGTGATTCTTGGCGAGTAAAGCATGAACTTTACTGATCTCAGTCACCATAGCTTAATTACTATTTTGATGAGCAAAGACGCCCTCCTTTTTACATCCTGATTTTCTCAGAAGTTTTGAGATCTTAAAAGGGGGATCCATAGCACCAGCAAATGATCCCTGCATAAGATGAGCAACGCTCATGCTTTACTCAAAAAGATTCACCCAGCCTATACCTACAAGCCTAGACATAGGTAGCACTCTGACCACTCTTTCATGAATATATTGTGCCTGTTGCAGTGTCACCAGGGTTTTTCAGCATGAACTTGGTAATGGCTGGGCGGGCTCACTACCACCTCCACCAGTATGACAAGGCCAGGGACCTCTTCACTCGCGCTGTGAACGTCAGCCCCAGATCTCCCGATGAAAGACAGGTACATTTACAAATATTTCACCAGACAGGCAGACACAGAGAGATTTACCATGACAGAGTTATTCCCAGAATCCATCTATTTCCCAGCAATAGGATAGTAATGAAATATAAAATGAAATTGTTGACATGTAGTAGGACATTAACACCTTATGCTGATCTGTTTGTTGCAGGCACATGCAAAAGCTGCAGAAATGCTGAAGAAGTTGCATCACCACCACCACTAGTCTTCTCAATCAACAAAGACATTAATTTTTGGGAGATTTATCAGACCCACCCCAATCCCACCTTTATTCCCTCAGGATCTGTATCCCGCCTGTACTGCGTCCGTGGTATACTTGCTTTGATTTAGCTGAATTTGTTTGTTTGGTTGTTGTTATTGGTGATACATGTACTTCCTTTAGTGAGCTCATTTCTCTTATTTATTATGGTTTGAGGGATGTTACAAACAACACATTTGACTGTAAAATACTCAAGTTATTTAGATTTATGCTGAGATGCAACAGTGGAACCCCCTTTTAAGACCCCCGCTCTTGTTGTAAGACCCTAGTACCGTAAAATCCCTAGCATAAGCCCACCATCTAGCAAACGCCCACCCCCCACTTTGGGCCAAAAGTTGTGCACAGGGGTAACTACCTAGCAAACGCCCACCCTGCTTTTTTCAAAGAGACTATAGGCTCACTTTCACTAAGATTTGTGCAGACTGTTCTAAAAGTCATCTTTTTCCCCTTCTTTACCTTTTCGTGTTTCTTTCCTTTTTGACTCACATGCGAGGCAAAAGTGAGTCTATGTACTCACCCGAGTCGTCCGTCCGTCCGTCCGGGCGTCCGTCCGTCCGGAAAACTTTAACGTTGGATATTTCTTGGACACTATTAAGTCTATCAACACCTGATGTGGCCTGATGGTGTATGGTTACAAGATCTCAAAAAACATGTGCGGCAACTTGACCTCACTTCAAGTTTAAGGTCACAGGGGCCGTAATTGTTGTCTTAAAAACGACCATTTTTCACATTTTCGCATTTTTTTCTGAAGTTATCGAGAATGGCAACCTTAGCTATGTATGCTATACAGGGAAATGTAAGCCCTATCTTTGGACACCAGTTTGGTTGACCTTGCTTCAAGGTCAAGGTCGCAAGGGTCCTTTAAAGTTGGATTGTATACATATTTTGAAGTGACCTTGACCCTGAACTATGGAAGATAACTGTTTCAAACTTAAACATTATGTGGGGCACATGTTATGCTTTCATCATGAGACACATTTGGTCACATATGATCAAGGTCAAGGTCACTTTGACCCTTATGAAATGTGACCAAAATAAGGTAGTGAACCACTAAAAGTGACCATATCTCATGGTAGAAAGAGCCAATAAGCACCATTGTACTTCCTATGTCTTGAATTAACAGCTTTGTGTTGCATGACCTTGGATGACCTTGACCTTGGGTCAAGGTCACATGTATTTTGGTAGGAAAAATGTGTAAAGCAGTTCTTAGTGTATGATGTCATTGCTAGGTTTAGTTATTTGACCTTGACCCTGAAGGTCAAGGTCATGTAAAGGTCAAGGTCAAGCATGTGAGTCGTATGGGCTTTGCCCTTCTTGTTTCTTATTCTTTAATTGTCCCCTCTCCTCACTCCCACCCATCGTTCATGTTTTTTCGAGTTTCTCTTCTCTTTTTTTTCCTAAGTTTGTGGGTTTTTCTTTCTCAGAAAGATTGGGCCTTTTGAAGACAAAATCCTAGTTCAGTTAACGTTTCATTTCCAAAGACGATCGTGTAATTTCTTCCCTGTACAGAAAGAAAGGGCTTCATTGGTGTTGACATTTCGACATTTCATCAAGTTTCTTTTCCCCGGAATTGTGTTGTTATTGTTTGTCCTTGCAAAGGTCTGGCGATTTTCTTTTTACTTTATAAATTTATATGAATGACTATGCTCGTGTTGTTTTCAGAAGAGCCAGTCTCTCTCTCTCTCTCTCTCTCTCTCTCTCGAAGGTCAAGATCACCGGCGGTCGTAAACAGACGCAAGTTTTGCCTCTCTGAAGAATTAACCGTAATTTACAGGGTACCTATGCCAAAATATGGATGTTACTGGACTACCAGCTGCAGCTCAAGATCTTTTGTGCACCCTTCTGACCAAAAACAAAGTCACTTCTTGGAAAATTAGCGGCAATGGACAAAATTCAGTTTTTACCATTCGACTCACAGCATGCCAAAGTGACACCGCCATGACACAAAGTAAACAGGGACAGTGGAAAAGAAAGTCGCCTTCACAACTTCGCCGCGACCAACAACGCTTAAACCAAAGACTGAGGAAGGTAGGGGAGTGTGAGCATGATGTGTTTTCTTCTTTCAATGGCCAGATGTTGAAATCAGAGAAAATTTCAATTGTGTAGACAGTGACAAACAAACTCGTCAAACAGACAAACACACTGTCGCTACCCCCTGCCAACAAACACGTGAAACTCGCCGTGAAGACAGTGACATGAATGCAGCTCAACAAAGGCCGAGGGTTGTGACCCGCAGTGTTACCGCGGCTAGCAACCATGCAGCACGTGGCAAGGAGACGCAAAGCAATAAAATGTCAACAACAGACGAAGTCAACAACCAGGCAGCTGAAAGTAGGCCAACGAATGCTTCAGATTATGGAGGTACCCCCATCCGAGCAGAGACGAACATTTTTACTCCCGACGGGCCAAACGGATACACTTCTGTCTATGATTGCAGGAATCCAAGAGCGACTAGACAACGTCGGCATGACCATGGACAGACAACATCAAGACATGCAAAGAACGGAAAGAAGTATGAAAGAATGTGCCGAAAGACTAGGCGCAGACAGAAAACAAACATTTGACAAGAGACTTTGCAAAAAGTAACGTGTCTGCAAGACCGCGCGCGACTTTGGGACTTTTCCTGGTGTGATCAGTCTTGTTGACATTCCACGCGATCTGGAAACCATGTCGCGAATTACCCACCTTGTGTTCTATCGATGAGCACTGTACATTTGTATCGATATTTCAAAATCGTTCCCTTTCTCCCCCATCCACCCCTTCGCAATGAACTGTACAAAGTTTAAGCGAATAAAACTTCAGACTCAGACTCTCTCTCTCTCTCTCTCTCTCTCTCTCTCTCTCTCTCTCTCTCTCTCTCTCATGGTTGGCCTTCTTTGCCTCAAAGTCCTTTTTACATTTAGTCAAGTTTTGACTTAATGTTTTAACATAGAGGGGGAATCGAGATGAGGGTCGTGGTGTATGTGTGTCTGTGTGCGTGTGTAGAGCGATTCAGACTAAACTACTGGACCGATCTTTATGAAATTTGACATGAGAGTTCCTGGGTATGATATCCTCACACTTTTTTTCATTTTTTTGATAAATGTCTTTGATGACGTCATATCCGGCTTTTCGTGAAAGTTGAGGCGGCACTGTCACGCCCTCATTTTTCAACCAAATTGGTTGAAATTTTGGTCAAGTAATCTTCGACGAAGCCCGGACTTCGGTATTGCATTTCAGCTTGGTGGCTTAAAAATTAATTAATGACTTTGGTCATTAAAAATCTGAAAATTGTAAAAAAAAAAATTTTTTATAAAACGATCCAAATTTACGTTCATCTTATTCTCCATCATTTGCTGATTCCAAAAACATATAAATATGTTATATTTGGATTAACAACAAGCTCTGAAAATTAAATATATAAAAATTATGATCAAAATTTTTTTTCTAAATCAATTTAAAAACACTTTCATCTTATTCCTTGTCGGTTCCTGATTCCAAAAACATATAGATATGATATGTTTGGATTAAAAACACGCTCAGAAAGTTAAAACGAAAAGAGGTACAGAAAAGCGTGAGCTATCCTTCTCAGCGCAACGAATACCCCGCTCTTCTTGTCAATTGCCTTACGCGACTTGTTTTTACATTTAGTCAAGTTATGACTAAATGTTTTAACATCGAGGGGGGAATCGAGACGAGGGTCGTGGTGTATGTGTGTGTGTCTGTGCGTGTGTGTGTGTGTGTGTGTGTGTGTGTGTGTGTGTGTGTAGAGCGATTCAGACTAAACTACTGGACCGATCTTTATGAAATTTGACATGAGAGTTCCTGGGTATGAAATCCCCGAACGTTTTTTTCATTTTTTTGATAAATGGCTTTGATGACGTCATATCCGGCTTTTCGTGAAAGTTGAGGCGGCACTGTCACGCCCTCATTTTTCAACCAAATTGATTGAAATTTTGGTCAAGCAATCTTCGACAAAGCCCGGACTTCGGTATTGCATTTCAGCTTGGTGGCTTAAAAATTAATTAATGACTTTGGTCATTAAATATCTGAAAATTGTAAAAAAAAATAAAGATTTATAAAACGATCCAAATTTACGTTCATCTTATTCTCCATCATTTTCTGATTCCAAAAACATATAAATATGTTATATTTGGATTAAAAACAAGCTCTGAAAATTAAATATATAAAAATTATTATCAAAATTAAATTGTCGAAATCAATTTAAAAACACTTTCATCTTATTCCTTGTCGGTTCCTGATTCCAAAAACATATAGATATGATATGTTTGGATTAAAAACACGCTCAGAAAGTTAAAACAAAGAGAGGTACAGAAAAGCGTGCTATCCTTCTTAGCGCAACTACTACCCCGCTCTTCTTGTCAATTTCACTGCCTTTGCCATGAGCGGTGGACTGACGATGCTACGAGTATACGGTCTTGCTGAAAAATGGCATTGCGTTCAGTTTCATTCTGTGAGTTCGACAGCTACTTGACTAAATGTTGTATTTTCGCCTTACGCGACTTGTTTCTTTTTTTCTTCACTTCTACTCACACGACCTAACTTACATGCTTTCGGGGTTTGTATTCACGTCTATCCCTAGCAAACGCCCACCCCCCAATTTTGCCCTAAATCTGTGCACAGGGGGGGGTGGGCTTATGCTAGGGATTTTACGGTAACTGCAGAGAAGACACATCTTCCCTCTCCCTACATTGGTATGAGGACAAAATTCCCTTTTCTGTAGGCTGTGCCAAAATTACCCCCACTGAACAAAATGGAGGTTGGCATGATTTAACAACAGCAACATTGAAATGTATGGTATGACAGCCTGAAAAGCATACTATATAATTATATAGCTTGATAAAATGAAGCAAAATACAACATAATTCAAAGTGAGAAAATGTTTCTCAAGAGATCAGTTTAGAATCAATACATTTATAATCATCATTATTTGGTGTCTCTCCAACCTCAATAGCACAAACTGAAGATCAACCAATGCTGTTTTAATCTGTGTGGTTGAACAGACATAATAGTCACTATGTTTCAACAATAAAAACACGGTCCATCTGAAGCACATAACACAAATAAAGGGAGTAGTGCTCTTCAAACATAGATCTATACACACAAAGTAAGATCTTTTGCATATGCATGTGCATGATGACAACAAATTATGAATAAAATAACAGCTAGCCTAATATAGGTAAAGCTTGAAGGTATAGTACGCATTGTAGCCCTGCAATGATAAGCGAGTGAAATAAGTGTGAATGTTGTACAAAATTGTGAAAGTAATCAAAGTAAACCCATTCACATTAATAAAAAGATCAAAGCAAATTTATAGAGTGACAAGTAAAAAAAAAGTAACAAAAGACTTGCAGAAGCCTTCAACCCTCCTGTGTTTATTATTTTATAGCTCATCGTGTCATCTACAGACCTGACACAATACAGATCAATCTACAATCATGTTCTCTTAACCAGCACCAAAATAATTCTCACAGTTGGAACAACATTTCTTTTCTTGTTAAATATCAATGAACAGGGGGAAGTTATTTGTTTGTAGCTATTGTAATGGAAGTGTTCAGAGCTAGAGGAGTGCTTGAATAAGCTTCATTTATTCTTCATCGTATCTTGCAAATACATGTACATTTGTATTTCCATATCAGGCATTGTTTTTTGCTGATGACTAAATCGTCATAATCACTTGAAACTTATGTATAATAATGTTTGTATCTTTTTTTGTCATTACATGTAGTAGTGTTTGCATTTTAATTTGCTTTCTTAAGCACTAATCTTTTAGTACAATTTGATTGTGTGTGCATGTGTTCAAGGACAGATTGTAAGAAAAGGCCAAGCCATAAATCTTAATCCTTGTTAAATAAAGTTCAGTTCAGTTCAACCACACATGTAGTATTAAACTTTAACTGAAATCAGACCTCAACAATGCTATACCATTCTTCTTCTTCTGCGTTCGTGGGCTGAAACTCCCACGTACACTCGTGGTTTTTTTTTGCACGAGTGGAATTTTACGTGTATGACCGTTTTTTACCCCGCCATTTAGGCAGCCATACGCCGTTTTTGGAGGAAGCATGCTGGGTATTTTCGTGTTTCTATAACCCACCGAACTCTGACATGGATTACAGGATCTTTTTCGTGCGCACTTGGTCTTGTGCTTGCGTGTACACACGGGGGTGTTCGGACACCGATGAGAGTCTGCACACAAAGTTGACTCTGAGAAATAAATCTCTCGCGGAACGTGGGGACGAACTCACGCTGACAGCGGCCAACTGGATACAAATCCAGCGCGCTACCGACTGAGCTACATCCCCGCCCTATACCATTCTAAAAAAGATAACTTTTTTTCCCAATATCAAAAGACAGGAAAATGAGCCGACTGGAGACCAATTATATTTTTGTGCTATTTCTCCCCATCAGATAAAAGGGATATAGATTCTTCAGTCAGATATGTAAATAACATCAAATGATAATGAATTTTACTTGGCAACAAACGCCAAAACCAAAACAACAACAAATATCACAAATGAAAAGTAAATGCCCTCCTATATGTGTGTTGGAAAATCTCTGCACATTACAAGTTTCTCTGTTGTTCTGTTTGACTGACCTCAGGTGAAATGGAGGAGAAATTGAGCTCTGCAGATTCTCCACATCTGAAACCTCAAGTCCAGTGATGGTGCTAGCCTTTTTTCAAACAAGTCACTCTGCTATGCCAACCAGTCCAACAGAATTTCAAACACATGCAGTGCTTGCATTAAACTGGTCAAAGGAAATATCAACCAGTATGATTATGTTCGACTGGTTGTGCCTATTTCACTTCTAGCATTTCAACATTTTAATCGGTCAAATACCTGAAATGTCCAGTTAATGCGCTCACTGTAAAGTCGAACCACAGTGCTATATGATCAACCCGCGAACACACTAATCATTTCACACAATGAAGTTCAGCACAACAGCAACTACATTTCACAGTCATTCAAGGCTACAAGAGCTGGAAAAGCTGAGTCACTACTACCGTATTTGACGGATTACAAGACGCACCGTTTTATAGGCCGCACCCCCGACTTTAAACAAAAAAAATTGGGACGAGCCACGTATAGGCCGCGTCACTATATTAGCCGCCGTCAAAAAAAATATAATCAGATCGTGTCAATCAATCAAAACAACCAGGCAAACGAAAGTACGGTATTTTGCGAAATCGGCTCCAAGAATAAACAAGTGAAACAAAGAAGAAAAGTGAAAAAGTTTGAAGAAAAATATCACACACACACAATTTGTAACCAACACACACAGGTAGTCCTGCCCGGAATAAGCTTTTTTGGGATGATTTACGACTTTTGCGCACATTTCGAGCAGACGAAAACACAATATGGCGGCTCTCGCTCCTCCAACTATCGCGAGACACAAAAAAACGAAATCTCGCGCGCGCAAGATCCTGATACATCCGGTGTTTCTCTGTACGCTATCTTGTCATGACGACTTGTTGATAAACGAAGATTCGCGAAAGAAAGAGAAAAGCGCCGAGTCTTGAGTAAAGAGCTAATAAAGTACCGGAAATCGCTAATCGAGCGAAATGAAAATCCACGGCGACTTCCATTAGGTGAATGCTATTCAAGTTTAGGTAATGCAAATTTTTTTTTTTTAAAGTCGCGGCTTGTAGTCCGTCAAATACGGTAGTCAAAACTAGCACATGCACACACACACTAATAACCCTACATGATGTGGGGTGAGCACTGCAAGGCACCTCCGGTGATCTGAATCATTCCTGTTCATCAGTACTAAAATACCTGCCTTCAGTTGACATGAGTGTGAGAAAGGTCTAAGTGTGTTGACACAAGGCGGGCTAGCTTCCATTGGCACTCAGCCACAATCCAATTGGGTTACTCTGTATACACTACACCGGCACTCAACTCTTCCAGGCGGATGATTTCCGATGTGAAGCACAGAGTAATGTGACTGGGATCAACAGAATTCAACTCTTCGGCCACTGCAGCTGTGACTTGCATCTTTCAGAACAAGACCACAAAGAGTATTACTGGTGCGCGATTCACGTATCCTGAATGCTGGGTGCTACAAGACGGATTTGTATTTGCAGGCAAACATGACCCAAGTGGCGCAGGCTGATTCAGGGTACGGGAAGACTCGAACCCTCAATGCCAGCCTCACTTGGTCCCCTCGACAGTTGATGATCTCTTCACACACAGGAGCCCTGAAACACAGGAATCAGAAAATAAACACCATGACATAAAAGGAAAGATAAAACTGGAGAGATGAAATAGGACAAACTATTCAGGCCAACAATGTAAAAGAGGCTACTGCACTCACCCCTAGTCTAGACATTACTTCTTGCATTTAGCACTATTCAGTAAACTCTTTTCTTACAATTGCCTAGCCCGGGGGTTAGAACCATCGTACCCATCAGTTTTACGAAAGATTACTGTCCGTAATACCTCAGATTCCGGAAATAGCGGAGAGTTAATAAAATCGAAAATTTTTAATTAAATTTTCATTTGATTAATATACTTACCCGAATCACATAATAGCATTGACGCAGTCGAGATGCTAAGGTGTCTGAAAAAACGCTATCCCGTCTATAGTATAAGGGAAGCAACCCAAACAAAAAAGTAGCAAGCTTGCTACCCAGGGTTGCCTTCCGTAGCGTGAGTCACGCCACAGATCTCGTATCCTATACGAGACACCCTCATTCGACTTCTAGAATACATAGAAACTAAAAGCGGGGAAGGTGGGAGGGAATTACCTATGTGATTCGGGTAAGTATATTAATCAAATGAAAATTTAATTAAAAATTTTCGATTAAATTACATATTCTTACTCCGAATCACATAATAGCAGATAACTCCAACAAGGTGGTGGGTAAGAAAGAAAAAATTCAAACTCACTCTTATGTTCTGGAGAGGCATTGCCCCGCTGCCACCAAGGCAGGGAGAGTCCGTGAACCATCACGGCAGACAGCAGCGATGTCTCTCAAGTAGAACGAAATGAAGACGTCGTCCGAGCGCCAGTAGGCTGTGCGCAAGACATCGTCTAGTCTTCGGGACCTCAAAACGGCCAAGGAAGATGCCCATGCCCTGGACTCGTGCATTCGGGCTGAATCGAGAGGGAAGGCAGGTTGAGCCCCCCCCCCTTTGTGCCAGGCTCCACACATAGGCTTGTTTTATGAGAGCCGACACCCACCTGGCCAAGGTAGTCCTCGTAATGTCTTTCTCCAGAGACGTGTTCAAGGAAATGAACAGGAGCTTCTGCGAGCTCGACCGAATGGGCTGAATGCGAGCCAAATAGGCCTCCAGGGCCCTAACCAGACAATTGACCATATCTGGGTCATCCTGCGCCAAAATATGGGACGAACATTCGACCTAGACACAATCATTTGTCGTAGTAAGCGTAGACATCCGGTCTGCTCCCCGCCTAATGGCCGATGTCTTCCGTCTTCGGGGGACTACGTGGGTTTAAATTTGGAGTGGTCCTTCTCCTAGAGGAGTTTCCTTGCAGGGATAGTGAGCCTCCTCTGCCCTCGTTTTAATTTTGGAGTGATCTTCTCCTAGGACAGCTGCCTTCCAGGGTTGACGAGCCTGTCCTGCCCGGCTATTTAACCCATAGTTGGGGAAAATATGGGACAGAGGCTTCACCAGAACGCAAGGAGAAGGCTGGCCCGGTGTCTGATTCTTGGCCAGAAAGGCCTCGCGAAAATGCAAGGACAAAGAACCATCCTGCTCCCGGGCAATGTCCTGAGGACTGCCCGAAAGAGCGTGGATCTCGCTACCTCTGCGGGCAGAAGCCAGAAGTAGCAAGAACAGAGCCTTACGTGTAAGGTTCGAGAGGCTAGAGCCTTCCAGAGGCTCAAAGTCCGCCGAGCGCAAGAACTCTAGGACAAGGAAAAGGTCCCACTTGGGCAAAGAAGAGCGCTTGACGTCTTGTAAAGACGCGCCCTTAATAACCCCAGCAACAACTCCGCTAACATTGATGGTATGACCAATCTGTTTAAGAGTCGAGGCGATCGCCGACCTGCGAACCTTCAAAGAGGAGGAAGAAGCCCCTCGAGAAGACAAATCCGCTAAGTGATTGGCGACGTGCATAGTGCGAGGGGCCACCGGGTTCAGCCCATGAGACTGACACCTGGTGACCCAGGCACGCCAATGTGACGAATACACCGAGGAGGTGGAGGCCCTATGTGAGCGCTGCACCAACTCCAAAGTGCGGTCGGAAGCTCCAGACCGCCTCAGAGCGGACTTCACAGTCTCCACACGTGAAGATTGAGAGACTGCGGGTGCTCGTGAGGAACTCCGGTGCGAGGCTGAACAAGTTCGCCTCTTACCAGAGCGAGAGGAATTGGAGGGCTGCGTGCGAGTCTCAGAAGGTCCGGAAACCAGGGCTGAGACGGCCACAGCGGGGTGACCAGAAGCAGAGACGGCCTCTCCAATTCCGCCTTCCTGAGGACTTGGCTGAGAAGCTGGAAGGGCGGAAAAGCGTAAGCCTCCAGCCCTGTCCAGGAGATGTCCAAGGCGTTGGTCTCCCACGCTTCCGGATCGGAGAAGGGAGAGACGAACACCGGAAGGCGCTTGGAGAATCTGGTGGCGAAGAGATCCACCAGAGGCTTCGGAGCCACAGCCCAAAGACGGAGTAGGGCACCATGCGTGATGGTCCATTCCGCCTGCAACACCCTGTCGGAGCGGCTGAGCGCATCCGCCAGTGTGTTGAGACTCCCTGGCAGGTAACGCGCTGAGAGAGAGATCCCACGCTGGGAGCACCAGGTCAGGATCTCGCACGTTCTGCGGGAGAGAGTGGGGGACCGCGAACCTCCCTGTTTGTTCACATAGGCAGCCACTGTCGTATTGTCTGTGAACAGACGCACACGCTTGGCCACCAGGGAAGGGAGGAACGCGACCAGAGCAAGAAACACGGCCTCCAACTCCAGCGAGTTGATATGCCATGTGCTCTGTTCCGCAGACCACAGTCCGGAGGCCGTGAGCCGGTCCGTGTGAGCCCCCCAACCCAGCAGGGACGCATCTGTGAAAAGGTCCATGTTGGGCGGGGGAACAATGGGAACCCCCCTGCATACCCATCCCGAGTCCAGCCACGGGAGGGTTGCAGTCTGGCACCAATCCCCTAGGGGAACCAGAGTGTTCCAATCCACGCAAGGAGAGTCCACAAACGGCTTCAGCGCGTGCTGAAGCGGGCGTTTGTGAACTCTCCCCAGTGGAACCAGAAGGGCCATGGACTCCATCTGCCCCAGGATGGAGGCCAGAGTCCGGAGCGAAGCCCGCAGGAGAAGCGAAGTAGAGCGTATGAGAGCCTGGAGCTTGTCCACCCACTTCTGCGAAGGTTGGACAGTCCAGGCGACCGTGTTGAACGTCATCCCCAGGTAAGTGAATAACTGAGACGGCACGAGCTCTGACTTTGCATGGTTGACCGAGAAACCCAGCAAGCTGGCCTCCCGGAGAACCAAGAGAGTGTGCTGCGTACAGAGAGCCTCGCTCTGGCCCATGATGAGCCAGTCGTCGAGGTATGCTCGCAGCCGCACTCCCTGTGACCTCACCAGTGCGCAGAGCTGCCTCACCACCATGGTAAAAATCCATGGGGCGAGGGACAGCCCAAATGGGAGTGCGTGGAACTGGTAGACTTGATCGGCCCACCGGAAACGGAGCCATTTCCGGTCGGCGGGATGCACCAGAATGTGGAAGTATGCATCCGTCAAGTCTATCGAGGTCACCCAATCTCCTGGGCGGAGAGCGTCCCGGACCGAGGCAGGCGTCTCCATCTTGAACCGAATCGTTCTCAGAAAGGTGTTGAGAAACGATAGGTCCAGGACAGGACGCCAAGCTCCCGAAGCCTTGGGGACCGCAAAAAGCCGTCCGTAAAACCCCGGGGAGCTGTGGTCCGAGACCGCTTCCACCGCGCCCTTCTCTACCAGTGAGGCAACCTCCGACTGGAGGACGGCCTTTGCCTCCTGCGAGAAGGGGGGCTTGAAGGCTGGAGGACACCTGGTAAGAGGGGCCTTGTCCCCCAGCCAGAGCAAGCGAAATCCCGACTTCACGACACCCACTATCCATCGGCTGCGTATGGTGGCCAGCCAATGTGGAAGTGCCCGGGCAAGGCCCCCCGCCATCACCAAAGTGGAGGGCGGGGGGGGGGGGGGGGGGGGGGGGGGAGTGAAGTCGGGAACGCTTCATTGGGGGTGGGGCTTTCCACTGGAAGAGCCCCTACCCCTACCCGAAGCAGATCTCTTGCCCGACCCGCGGGAAGAGGCACCAGATCTTTTCCGGGAAGCAGGGTGCGCCTGAGCGGAGGACTTAGCCTGTTGAGGCTGAGCCTGCTTAGGAGCGGCCTGCTTTTGCTGCTTCAGGGCCTGAAGCGCAAAAGAAGAGAACTGCTGTTCCCTGTTGGTGTCAATCTCCTGCTTCCTGGCATCAGAGGCCAGATTGCCGAAGAGAGCACCGTCCACCAAGGGCGACGATCTGAGAGTGTTTCTCGTCGACTCCTCAGAAAACTGGGAGTGGGCGAGAAACAAGTCCCTTCTGCACGAGACAGCATGTACGTACTGCAGAGAGGACAATCTCATTTGCTCCTCGTTCACCCTTGCCAGCGTGGAGAGGAGTGTGGACACGTCCTCCGAATCTTGCTCCTTACTAGAAACATGAACCATGGGGTTCTTAGAAGAGGTGGAAGCCGAGGACTTAGGTTTACCAGGGCCCTTGCCCTTACCCTCGGCCTTCACCGCCCGTTTTTTCTCACTATCCGCCATGCTGGCAACGAGAGAAAACAAACTACTGAAAAGTAACCAAGTCTCTAGGACGCAAAACTTCAGCAGAATTAAACTAGCACTAACGTACAAGCCACCAAAAGTAGCTAACAAATGCTACTGGTAAAACGTTCAAAGTCCGTAGCACGGACCCAAACCAACCAGCAAAAACACCACGTGCTAGCAAAAAGTGGCGACCAAAATGGCGGCCACAACAGCAAACTACTGAGCAAAATTCATAAGTCTGAAGGACGAAAATTTTCAGCAGAATGAACAATGCAAACAACAACAATGCAAGGAACAATCTCACCAGCTAGAAACAGCTAGGAGCAGACGGGGAGCCGAGGCCGGTGGGTGTCAAGCAGACAGCAAAAACGGCCTAGGAGCGAAATCAAAGCACGACCTGTCTCTCTGGCTGAAAGGAGTCGAATGAGGGTGTCTCGTATAGGATACGAGATCTGTGGCGTGACTCACGCTACGGGAGGCAACCCTGGGTAGCAAGCTTGCTACTTTTTTGTTTGGGTTGCTTCCCTTATACTATAGACGGGATCGCGTTTTTTCAGACACCTTAGCATCTCGACTGCGTCAATGCTATTATGTGATTCGGAGTAAGAATATGTAATTTAATCCAGGCTATCACGTGACATTCGGGTATAAGTGCATGCATATCTACTTTTTCTTTGGAAGAAATCTTCGCTGAAAATTCCATCCTAGGAGAAGAGGGGAAGATATGGAGGGAATCCATGTAAGGTATGGTAAGTAAGCTTATCAAAACTAGATTTTTTTAAAAATCTGTTTAACACTTTCGCGACGGGACGCTGATAAATCAGTAACCGCGCTGACACGCCCATGGACGGGACGCGCATTTTTCAGTATCAGTCATACAAGGTACAAGACTCGTGATTGCTTCCCGGTTTTTGAAGATTGCAATAAATTGAGTTGTTTCCCTTGATACACGTGGTTTTCTCTTCCAGCTTGATCAAATTAGTGCAGATTTGCGTGGTGTTTTCGAACAAAAAAAATGAATCGAAGGCGAGCCTTGTCACGGGAGGAGATTCTCAGGATGTTGGATCTTGAGGATCCTGTAGATCATGATACATCGTGTCGTTTTAGCCTCAAGAAAGCGATAATAGCAGTGATATGTAGAGGTTACATGCCGAGTCTCAGTGATTATTAAAAATAATGGTCGAAGTTAGCGGATCATGAAAAATGCGAGCTTCAGCGAGCTTTTTCATGACCGCGAACTGAGACCATTATTTTTAATAATCACTGAGACGAGGTGTGTAACCTCTTTATTCCCCCTTTCTTCAGTTATTCAAAGAAAACAGGAGTTTTTGTGCGAAAGTTTGATCGAATCCGAATCACTCAACCAGTCAACCTGCGCAGGCGATCGATTAATGCGCGGTTGTATAGTTCCGTGCAAATCATTCCATTCTGTTAACACTTCTTGTCAGTTTCCCTGTTTTAGACTAAAATCAAGTACACAGATATGCTGTTATTCTGCTGTGGCGGAAAAGGCAGATATTGTGTGTTCTGTTTATGTTTTAGTATCGTTTAGGATAGTGTTCTTTCGTCAAATGGGACTAGCAGACGAACTTTTGCACCCGTGTTCCAACGTTAATTACTGTATGAAGTTCAGTTTTCTGGGGAAAATAGTGTATGAAACCGCTTTATGTTGTTTAAATTGATGAGATGTGTGCATTTGGTTGCGTGGGAACTGTTTATAGAATGAAATATTGTTGAAAACTGACTGTCGGATTGCAGTCAGTGTTGTCGAAGAAACTGCGTTAAAAGAAGGGGAACTACTCTTGTCGGCAAGAGTATGAGTTACTTGCCTTGGGAATTTGCTTGTGATGAACGGTGTCAGTGTGCACGGCAGATCTAGATTCAGAAAACAACCTAACTCATGGATTTTATATGGAGATTCATGTGTTCAGGCCTGTAGTTGTTAATTTAAATGCGGTATGTTTGTATTGTTTGCTCCAGAGATGTATATTTCGTACGTATAGAGCGTTCGGAACTTTTCAGTCGCAAAAGTAGTACCAAAACAGAACAGCTTCTCAACCCATTGCACTATCGAGGATTCAGGCTGTTGCTGGCTCGTTATTTGTTTGGTTGCTGGGTCATTATCGAAAAATAACTAGCTCTACAAGTTTACAGAGGTAAAGAAGCAGAGGGGGGAATAATGAGGAAGAAACAGTCCCGTTGTTGCTAGTACGAGTCGGCAAACTACACGTGGTAGGGGGTGATACTGCTAGACGAACATGTATCTCGGAATCGTGCAGGAGCTATGGGGGCGTGGCAGCACTCAGGGGCGGACCTAGGGGGGGGTTCCTGGGTGCCCGGAACCCCCCCCCCACCCCCCATCCGTTTTTTTTTTTTTACCTTGTTATCTTCCACGAGAGGCCTCCGATTGACCTAAAAAAATAAAATTCCTTCAGCATCTGGGGGGCAAAGCCCCCCAGACACCCCACCAGGGCTTTGCCCATGGATCCCACCGGGGCCTGAGCGGCCCCTGGACCCCCTGCTCCAATTTGGAACCCCCCCCTTATCCACAACTAGGTCCGCCCCTGGCACTGATAACAATGGATGGCTGGAGCCTTCTAATCCTTTTGGAAATGTTCATAGGTGTACAGTTGGTACTTTGTTGTGAAAATGTGACTTATATTCAATATGGATTACCTAGACATCATTTGGTGAGTGTTACAGTTTTGTTTCATTTGAGTCAGGATGCTGTGAGTGAATGCGTGATTTGCTTGTTTTTTTCTTTGTACTGTCTCCTTATTTCTGTGTACAATGTTAACAATATTTCAGCTAATTCATAGGTTTTACACCTTGTTTGGTTATAACATTATTTATAATACTTTCTGTTAAAAAATAACTTTTAAAAAAAGCAGTGGAAAATAAAACACACACAAAAAAACGTTAAAAACCACAAATTATCCCCCTTTCACCCCCCTTTGCTAAAACAAATCGCGTGACAAACTTATAAATAGCACGACTGAACTGGGCATCCATTTTTGAATTAGTACACAAAATTTGGTGGTGATTGGACTTAATTCAAGCTTGCTAGATAGATTTCTTTACAGTTACTGATTTTTGGGAAGTTTCTTGGTGGCAAGCTTGGGCAGGCAGGACGTTAACGCCGTGGCAGTGCTAGTCACAATAGTGTTAATTGCACATACTGTACCATACCTTACAATTGCTTGAATGCCAAGAACAGGCGGAGGAATAACTGAAAGTTGAGGTTCCGCAGTGATCTGCAGCTGATGGGTCACCAAGAAGTGAAGCCAAAGAGGCTGCATTCGAAAAGTCTTATCGTATGTCAGCTGGGAATAGGTTGCCTAAAGCTTTCGAGTTTCAGAGCCCGAGGGCTTAAACTGACATTTTGAATGTAGACCTTAGCACAATGCAGTTGTAACTTAAAGATAACTGCCCTTAACACTTAAACTCCATGCTGTGAGTTGCAGGAGGAGCTCAAAGCCTTAATTATAAAAACTGCACCACTGTCAGTTAAAAACAGAAAAGAAAAAAGGCCACCATGGCAAAGTTTATAAAAACAGCCACTTTCGGGGGAGAGAGAGAGAGAGAGAGAGAGAGAGAGAGAGAGAGAGAGAGAGAGAGAGAGAGAGAGAGAGAGAGAGAGAGAGAGAGAGAGCTGCAAGGCAAATCACAAAACAATGGCACATGGAAGACAACTTACTTGAGACATGTGAGGAAGGCTTTGCGGGCGTTACGATGTGTGAACTGGATAGGGTATCCTTTGAACGTCTGACCCTCTGGCACTGCCTGCCGCACTGCATCTTGAAACTCTTCGTTGCCAGCAGTCACTCCTGACAATATCATGACAGTAATTCTTGAAGAAAAAGTGTTTGCAGATGACTTAAACTAGCTGTTTTTTAGGTTTCATGACACGTGGTCTACAGATATGATACACATATTTTCAGAACACTTCAACTTAGTAGTATTAGTAGTAGTAGTGTAGTAGTGGTTAGGAACTGGATTAGTATCCATAAGCCTCACGACTTTTTTTCGCGTCCCATCTCATTATCAAATTTGTTGCAGGTCAATCATATTAACATGCTCAGTTGTATTTACTCAATATCAATTATCGTACAAATAAAGTGACTCAGTCATAAGTTTTTGTATGTCCAGCAGATTTTTGAAAGTGTTAATAGTTTGTGCATTTTTAACAACATCAGACAGTGTGTTCCATGATGGTGCAACTCTGTTAGAAAAGGAATGTTTCCGGATATTAGTTTTAGTCTTTTACTAAATTCAATCAAGATTTTGTCCGTATTTTTCCTCTTGCCGCAGTTGATTAGGCTAAGCACTGGTGACAACCACAACTGAAACATCCACTCCTGATAGCACTTACTTACTTAAAGCCTGTTATTAACTCGGCAAAGTCGACAACGCGAAGTATACTTTGCGAAGCTGACTGCACAAAGCTTTAGCACTGAATTTTCGGTAAAAAGACTTTGCCTTTAGGATATAGCACCTAGCAGCGAAGTCTAGTATGTTTGCAACGAATGTGTACATATAAAGATAAACAGAACTTAGAAGAATTAAGGAATTCCTCTTTCTGCATAACATTTCTGTTCATGCTTACAATATTTGAATAAAACAAAAGATATGAAGACTGTGGTCACCTGTGACTCGCTCTGTTTCATAGGCAGCAAGGGCTGGTGTCAGAATGTAGCTCAGCTGGTCATCCCACGGTGTTGTGAGTCCTTGATCCTGTCAAAGTATGGAACATAACCCATGGCTAACATTGGTAGTGTACTGCAGGACCTCAAACTTTACACGCTACATAATCACAGTAACCATATTTCGGGGACTACTAGGCACTTTGTTATTACGCACAACCCCCATTTTTTTTACACAAATATGAGAAAAATACTGTACATTGATTCTGCCTTGTCGTATATTCTTAGGCACAATCAAAACGAAGTACAGGGAGAAACAAGGCAATGGTGAATTTGCCATCACAGACCATCAACAGAAAAACAGGGGTAACCAAACAGGTTTGTTGAGGAAAATGTGCGGCAAGATCAGAGCCACTGGGTAATCTCTTTGCTCTTGCTCTAAATTCCCAACCTTGAGCAATAAACGATGCTGTATTCTTTTATCAGTCCCATGAGCCTCTACAGTGGAACCCCCCTTTAAAGACCCTCCAATTTAAGACTTCCCCCTTTTAAGACCTTGATTTTTTAGATGTTCTGTTCATAACCTCTGTAAATGTACCTCCATTTTAAGACTCCCTCCTTTTTAAGACTCCCTCCTTTTTAAGACTCCCTCCTTTTTAAGACTCCCTCCTTTTCAAGACCCGATTTTCTAACTTTTTGAAAGGTCTTAAAAGGGAGGTTCCACTGTACTACATCTTTGACCCCAGCCCTTTATCACGTCCACCCACTTGGCGGTGCTGGGCAACCAGACGTCGCAGGTGTATCTCCAGGTCGTTGCTGGCCAGGGTGGTGTCCAGCATGGAGGCACAGAGAGGCGGAGGTGACGGCCACAGGGGACTAGCCCCGGGCCCACACACAGACATCAGCACTTCGTTAGCCATGCTCTTCCACAGTGACCCGTTTTGAAGGTCAAAGCGACACTCCTCCACTCTGTCATTGGTCTATCAAAGGAAAAAAAGAAATGTTTTTTTTACAAGTGTCTGACTACTGTGCATGATTCACACAAGCGCGCGCAAACTCACACACACATGCATGCACATACACATAAACAAACACACACTTTGCCTTTGAGAAAGGAAAAAGAGTCTAAGAGAGGGAGAGAGAGAGTCGTATTACCCAGGTGTGTTGGTGTTTAGGCTTTTGGCCTTTCTTTTTTTCGTAAACAAGACGTGAGAGAGAGCAAGAGTGAGAGAGAGATGCACTGATGGCTACAGTCCCCAAAACGTAATCGTAATGGTGGGGTGGGAGTGGCTCCCCTCTCATGACCAGCTACCTGCAATGTATGGACAAATTTGCAACGGCCCAAGGGTGTCTGTTCATAAGAAGGGCTACTGTACCTGTTCATCATGAAAATAATAACACTGGCATACCTGTGTGAGCAGTTCCCTCCAAGGACACTTCAAATAAATGTGACATTTTTTAAGGTAAAAATTAAAATGACTTGTAAAAAGGAATCTTGAATTTCAATTTTGTATTTTTTAATTTAGACATGAAATCTCCTTTGCAATAACTGAACAAGTCGCGTAAGGCGAAATTACTACATTTAGTCAAGCTGTGGAACTCGTAGAATGAAACTGAAGGTAGTCCGCCGCTAGTGCAAAAGGCAGTGAAAGTCACGAGCCTGTTTGGCGCGGTAGCGGTTGCGCTGTGCTTCATAGCACGCTTTACTGTACCTCTCTTCGTTTTAACTTTCTGAGCGTGTTTTTAATCCAAACATATCATATCTATATGTTTTTGGAATCAGGAACCGACAAGGAATAAGATGAAAGTGTTTTTAAATTGATTTCGAAAATTTAATTTTGATCATAATTTTTATATTTTTAATTTTCAGAGCTTGTTTTTAATCTAAATATAACATATTTATATGTTTTTGGAATCAGGAAATGATGAAGAATAAGATAAACGTAAATTTGGATCGTTTTATAAATTTATTTTTTTTTTTTACAATTTTCAGATTTTTAACCCTTTTGCTGCTAATCAAAACTTGCGTAATACATGTGCATTCCTGACTGCCAGGGAATATTGGAGTTCGGGGTGTAATAATTCACAAAAACTTCTAGCTCCAAACTGGCAGTAGGTAGGTAAGTAAAACTTATGTTATTTTTAAGGGAAATTGAACCAAGAATCTGTTTTTATTGTCTAATCATGGAAATAATAATTAGTTTGGCTTATAATGATGTTTAAATATGAACTTTTGAAAAATCAGTCCGGCGCATCTTCCGGTGCCTGTGGATCAAACACAGGTGGCAGTTTTGCTTGCTCCAAGAAAGGATTATAATCACTATCATCTACCTGTTTCCAACGAATCGTCCGAAAGAAGATCTCCCCCTTCCCCTGTCAGTATCCATATACATTTGCACCGCCTGTAGCGTCAGTCCGGCTTTGTTTTTCCCTACTAGGGCCCGGTCGACTGTCACCGTTAGCCATTTTGACGAGTTGAGATTTCTCTCCCCTACCCTGTCGCCAAGGCCAAAAATAGCCTTCAGACGCAAAACCGCGTCACCATTTATGTTTATTCATGAGAATGAGGTATCCTACCAAGCCATTGGCTGCTATTTGTGTGTCAGCAGTGACGTAGCATTTCTGGAAAATCCCGGAACGGAGAAGACGGGTTTACCCGTCCTAAGGCGCTGCGGCTGCACAAGCGCATGACGGGTATACCCGTCCTAAGGCAGTCAAGTGGTTAATGACCAAAGTCATTAATTAATTTTTAAGCCACCAAGCTGAAATGCAATACCGAAGTCCGGCCTTCGTCGAAGATTGCTTGGCCAAAATTTCAATCAATTTGATTGAAAAATGAGGGTGTGACAGTGCCGCCTCAACTTTTACAAAAAGCCGGATATGACGTCATCAAAGACATTTATCGAAAAAAATTAAAAAAACGTCTGGGGATATCATTCCCAGGAACTCTCATGTCAAATTTCATAAAGATCGGTCCAGTAGTTTAGTCTGAATCGCTCTACACACACACGCACAGACAGACAGACAGACAGACACACACACATACACCACGACCCTCGTCTCGATTCCCCCTCTACGTTAAAACATTTAGTCAAAACTTGACTAAATGTAAAAAGGAGACCATCATTTAGTCACAGTAAAAATAGAACGTTCTGGGAAATATAAGAGTACCTGGTTGTTTGCATAAAAGGCGCGGTGGTTGAAAACACACCCAACTGTCTTATACGGATGTTTTGCCCTCTCTTTCTTTGCCATAGGTGGGGCCATGGGGTCAATGGGCTCATGAATAAACCTGGAATAAATACATAAAAACATTTACAAAAATATAAACACCAAATCTCTAGCCCACGTTATGTATATTTGCTAATCTGGGCTGGTCATAAAGCCTTAAAACTTTAGGCTCATGAAGTTCAGGTCTGACAAATTTCAAGACTATAAAATAAAATCAATTTTCATCCAAGTCACACAAAAATGCTAACAGACCACCGATTTGATACAAAGCTATCACATTGTACATGCACAATTCTATGATCTCAAAAACCAACCACCAATCTTTCACCAACAACAAAGAAAAAAAGGTTATGAGGAAAAAAATCCAGCTAGAGACCTGTGTCCATTTAGACTCTCCCAGAAGGTGACCAGTCCATCAGTGCTGATGGTCATCACCCAAGCATGGACTGCACCCTTGGCCTTGGTGCCGAAACACACATAAGCGTCTAGGCCAAACCCCAGCAGTAAGCTACACAGCAGTGTGGCATGGTCTTCACAGTCCTGGAAAACAAGCAAGAGTTATAAGTGAGCAAGATCATACATGGAGCAAGGGAGCAATCCGTCCGTTAACTTTGCGGCGCTGACAAATAGAGCAAGTCGGCAATTAGCACCGGGGATTCGCTGAGGTATGAAAACCCAGAACAAGAAAACAATCTTAATCATCACAGCCTCCTCTACCAAGTTGCACTCAAGAAACCGGAAAAGTTCAATCGTACCCCCTTGTTCCTGGACAGAAAGGCGTGGAGTGTAGACCACTGTTCCAGCTTGTCTCCCCCTCCCAGGGTCTGCTGCTTCTCATAGCGGACGAGAGACACAAAGCGCATGGCCTGACGAGGGGTGTCCAGGAGACGCCCAGCACGCAGGGGAGTGATGAAGGAACACACTGGCCTGTAGTTACTGTTCTCATCCTGTAACCGAGGGTAGCATGAGAAAAAGGTTTTGGAGTGGAAAGTAACCATGCTAGCTACCTGCATTCGGCTAATTCTACACTTGTAACTGTGAGTATTTTTCTTGCATTTGCATGTGTACTTGCCTGTGTGAAAAATAATTCTTCACTGGCATTTGTATGGTGCCTTGGTGTGTTTAAGCCCAACAAAGATTTCCCTCTATATATTTGAATTACAGCACCTCATTTTCATTGCTATCAGCAACAGGTGCAGTGGCCAGGTAGATAAGACGCCCACCTCCCATGCGGAAGGTTGCAGGTTCGAATCCCGGCCGTGCCTGGTGGGTTAAGGGTGGAGATTTTTCCAATCCCCCAAGTCAACTTACGTTGAAAAATAAACAACTTTGTTCCAATTTTTGAATCTTATCATGAAACATAAACAAACATGAAATTTACCTTGTAAATGTGATAAGAAATTTCTAAAACTTTGTTACATCAAAGATAAGGTATCCCTTTAACCACACTAAAAATAACATTTAAAAAGTCTACACCTGAGCAAAAGGAGAGAAGTAGGACGTTAAACGCTTAAGATAATGTATGATACTCAAATATATTAGACTTTATTAGCACAAGATACACCACTGAACAACTGAGTAAGGTTGAAAAAAAAAAAAAAATTCTAACTTAAATACCTGATTTATATCACTTTTTTTTTATGAATGATACTTATCGGTTTTTTCTTTGGACAGATCACTTGGGCAAATGACCTATTCTAATTTTACTTTCTGTTCTCAGGATTTAAAAACACCCAAACACATTGCTATCATTCTCATCCACAGAGCTCCCATTTTAGGGGGTCTGCAATAGGTAAACCTGCAACTTCAACCAGTTCACTTGTGCGCTAACTGCAAACCCTTCCAAACATGCATAATTACCACCACACTGTGTTCATTTGCCTAACATAAACAACAACAAACGTTCATGCTCTAAGTTACAAATGGACAGCTCACCAGCGCAAAGATCTTGATAAGCCTGTCTTGATGGGCAGGCTTGATGTCCAGGTACTCTCTCCACCAGTGCTTGGCATACTCCAGGAACCGTCGGTCCTGCTCTGCCTGCTTGCCGCGTTCCAGGTCGATTTGGGTTCGAACCACGTTCTCTTCCACATGCTTGGTTGCTCTGGGAAACAGCTCCAACTCTGCCTCCAGAATACCCACAGGCACCTTGCTCTCTGGGCCTGACAACAATCAGAATTTGTGTAAGCATATCTTGTGGCTTCATGTTCTCGTGGTATGACATCAGTGTTATTATCATGCCTCTGGAATTCCTTAGCATACTTGGCCCTACACGCCTTTGAATACGTCCCATCTAAATTCGGTCGAGGGGGTAAAATAAACCCCGTCTTTTTTTCTAAAGCTGAACCCTAATTTTGAAGATGGAAATTGCTTGTTTGTTCAAATTTTTTTAATGTTTCTTTTCTAACTGCCAGGAGACTGGTTTCATGTAATTCACACTTACTCTTGTCTGGTGCATAGAGTGCCAAACTTTTATATTCCTTTCTGGCTTGATCTGTTAACACTGACTTTGATTTAGAAATACAATCCAGATTTAGAGACAGTCAGCTACTGTCTGACTTTCTTCCCTTATTCCAGACTTCCCCCACGCACCTCACTGCTCAGACCAGGCCTTTTCTACATCCCTAAATCAGTTGTCACCGAGTAAGTGCAATAACATCAACAATCAAAAGCTCAAGGACTGTAACTAGTCAATCTTCTTGCAATCATGCAAGCACAGCAAGACATTTTTCAAACCGATTCCTCCCAAAGTAACCTCCCACAGTGTGCTTTACAGTCAAGATATATATAGCAAATCATTTCCCTTACCTGTGCCTTTCAGTTCAATGGAGACGTTCAAGTGTCCATTCTTAGATGCTAACAAAGGACGCCACTCAAAGAAATGGGAAGACACAAGAGTGATCTCCCCCAGGGCTGTTGTTCTGTTTAAGACGATGTGTACTGGGTCACAGATTGACAACATGGAACCTACGTCTGCCATCTTCCCAGCTTCTCCTGAGGAATTAGAAAAAGAAAAATGTTTTGTCATCCTACACACAGACACGCAACTCTGTTTATAAAAATGAATGAAGAGACAATAATAGATACAGTACTCGTCACGACTTTGCAGTCCTCTAATAATACATAAAATTATTCCCTTTTGATTAAACCTGTACGAAAATCACATCTCACAACTAAGCTCCACTATGCCGAATTCTCATTCGCAGATGGAGAAACTTCGAAGACATTTTGCAGACAAAAGAAAATTTAAAAACAACTTGTACAACCCCAAACATAAGCTCCAAGTGAAAATATTACAAAGAACATTGTTTCGACTCTGTCTTGTGAATCATGTCCTTCATATTAGTGCATTTCATGGTTTTTTTCTTCTCAAATCGCCTAAATAATATATTTTCAAGACATCACAAAATTGGCCCGAACTTTTTAAATTGCTTTAATTACCTGCTCCCTCCTTGTGCAGCTCTAGCAAGAAACCCTCTTCAAAGGATGGTTCACAAGCACAAGGCACAGGCCTGGACTTGAACCTCTGACCCCTGAAATGAACGTGCAGGATAAAGGAGGCTGAGGGAGCTTGACCTGAATCCTCATCCGACAGCTGGTCTGTGAACGCTTTGCCACCACGAATCTGCAGGTACAGGTATCTCCGTGAAGGGTCAATGTTGGCTGAAAGGAAAAGAAAAAAATACAGTTCAGCCCTGAAAGTCCAACAAATGGTGTACTCGCCTTTGATTAGTGATTCTGAAGATTTACTAGCCAGAGAGCAAACTTTACTAGCCAAACCAACAATATGTTTCAGCAACTTTACTCGCATTTGGCGAGTAGATGAACATTTCTGCTCACAAGTTACATGTTTCTACTCGCCATGGCGAGTAAAATACTTGCCACTTTCAGGTGTGTAGTTGAGAAAATCGGGTCTTAAAAAGGAAGGAGTCTTAAAATGGGAGTAATTTGACAGAGGTTATGAACAGAAAAACTGAAAAAACAAGGTCTTAAAAAGGAGGGAGTCTTAAAAGGGAGGTTCCACTGTATACATTAAACATACAGTATTTCCGTGCACACATGTATCTTTGAGAAATCACAAGTGTGAAAGAAATGTTCATTATCTGACCAATACTTAATCATAAATTTCAAGGTGTAAAGTTATAATTTTTGGGTCAAAAATACCCCTTCAGCTGCAATGTTTGGCCCAGTATTGTGCACTACCACACTCGCAAATCTTCCTTCAACAAGAATTCCCACATCAAAATAATCAATAGAAAATGCTTCTTTACTGTGAACTGGCTATGTTGTAAGCACAAATGACTTACTCAGTTACTGGCACCAAAAATACCCAAAAAAACAGCAACAGCAACGACAACAAAAATTAAAATATGTGGAATTTAGCAATTATTTTTGGTTGAGACTATCAATCACTGTCACCTTTTTTGACGGCACCATGTGTCACCTGATCATCTACATCCAGGATGCGAGTGGCTGGCTTGGCTGCTTGAGCCCCACCACTGAAGTGTAGCTGGTTCATGATCTCATCAACCACTCCTCTGTTCCGCAGTTTTTCTATCATATCTGATTCCGAGAGCTCCATCCTCTCCGCTTCATTGGTCATTATCTCATCCATGACAGACCTGATGTGAGCGTCAACATTCATCTGGACAAGCAAGGGACACATTTTCAGTTTACAAGAGCATCTTGGATTCTTAATTAAACTTTAAAGATGGAATTGCACCTGAGAGCACTATTGAAGCAACAATTCGTCTTTTTGTCGCAGATGAGGATAAAAACAGTGAGAGCATTCACACAACTATCAATCAATCAATCAATCAATCAATATGAAGCTTATATAGCGCGTATTCCGTGGGTACAGTTCTAAGCACTTGTCGAAGAATTGTCAACACAGGACTAACAAAGAAACTAACATCTACAGACGGACACGAACCCTATCACACACTAGCAAACCCTGATAAACATACAACAAACAACTGTTTAACAACAATGTACACATCAATAGCTAGGTCCAAACAAAATAATATCAAACACAAAGAAAACACCTCTCACAGAGCACAGCACAAGAATGTCTTTTGGGGCACAACACATCACTGTCGAACATGAAAGTCGCAGCCAGCTATGAGAAGAACTGAGTCTTCAACCTACTCTTGAACGCGTCAAGAGAGGGGCTCTGGCGAAGCTCAAGCAGCAGGGAGTTCCAGACGGAGGGGCCCGCGGAGGGAAATGCACGCTGACCAGCAGATGCGAGTTTCGAGCGAGGGATGTGAAGGCGGAGTGGGTCAGCAGCAGAACGAAGGGGACGGTCGGAGGGCTGGGTGTACAGGTCCAGGGAGGATTGAAGGTACTCGGGAGCAGAGTCGTTGAGACACTTGTAGACCAGAGTGGACAGTTTGTAGGAGATTCGGGTGTTGACAGGGAGCCAGTGCAAGGAGCGAAGTAGGGGGGTGATGTGGTCTCGCTTCGTCTTCCTCAACGTCAGCCTGGCAGCAGCGTTCTGGACTCGTTGTAGGCCATGAATGGATGAGGCGGGGAGGCCAGCCAGAAGGGAGTTGCAGTAGTCCAGACGACTGAAGATGAGGGAGACAACCAGCTTGACACAGGCGTCGTGGGTGAGGTAGCGACGGATGGAGGCGATGCGTCGCAGGTGGAAAAAGCAGGTCTTGATGATGAAGGAGATGTGTGTCTGCATGGAGAGAGTGGAGTCGAGAAAGACGCCAAGGCTCTTGACAGCAGGGGAGAATGGAACAGTCGCGTCATCCAGCTGGAGGTCGGTCACAGTGAGGGAAGCAATCTTCTGTCGTGTTCCAACGAGAAGGGCCTCTATCTTCTCACTGTTCAGCTTCAACTTGTTCTCAGTCATCCCACAGATGTCTTCACATACCTTTTGTGTTGCCAGCGAAACGAAGCTTTATGCAGTTTGACAGTTCACATCTCCTTCCAAATTGAATGAACATTTCTCGAAACAGATTTAATGAAGATTTCTATAATTTGCGACCAACTAAGGAGGTTGATTTACAGGAATTATTAAATGAACAAACACATCCCTTTTTGGAAAATGAAGATAGAGATATAATTGAGGGTATTCTTACCTATTCTGAAATGCGTTCAGCATTATTAACATGAAAAATGGAACAAGTCCACCTGCAGATGAGCATACAACAGAACTGTATACGTTTTTTTCCCAGGATGAATTTTTTTTGTTAGGTTGTGCAAATGCTGGCTTTCCTTATGGAGAAATGTCCATTACACAGAAACAAGGTGTTATTAAACGTGCATTCCAAAACAAGATAAGCTAAAAACAATTGATTAAGAATTTGCGGCTAATACCCCTGCTGAATATATCCCATCCAATTTGGTCAGCCTGTATTGTGAATAGATTAAAAATAATGTTACCCAAGATTATTAGTGAACACCAAACAGGATTTATGTAAGAAAGATTTATTGGAGATAACAATATAACAAACGGCTGTTGTACGATGTTTTGATGTTTAGCAATTTAGAGAAAACATACCAGGTACCTGTCACTTGAAATAATAATAAGAAGCATTAAAATTAACTAACTGGTAGAGTTAGGGAGCATAGTCCCGAATAGACCCTATTGATCCGTATTCCAAGTTCTCGTAACCTTTGAAGTATAGCAAGGCAAGTGGGATAGGCTCGTGAGAGTTACAAATATTATGTGCACTGAGCTCTCAAAAATTCTATGCATTGAGCTCTTGCAATATTCAAAGCATCAAAAAGAGCATTATATAGCACATGGATATTTCGCGAGACCTTGTCATATATTCCAAAAAGGTCTATTATCCCTGTCGAAGTACGTGGCATCACATACAGAAAGAACAATGAACATTGGAGATTCACTCAATGGTACTGTGAACCTCACACGGGCTAAATTGGACTATTGCCCCATAAAGGCATACAGGCATGAGCACAACTGTCCCCCGTTTAATGCGAGAATTGGCGAGTGAAGCGAGTGGGGAGAGGAAGTACCGTTTCTTTGGTACATCTTGCCGCGAGGAACGCTAGGAGTAGGATTTGGCAAGAGAAGGCTACCATGCCTTGCTACGCGTGAAAAAATGGCGGCCTCGCAGCTGCCAATCCTATTGGCTATCCATGGCTGCATGTTTACCAACCAGTGCAGACGACCTTTTAGGTATCAACCAATGGTGTTTAATTCTTGCGTAGCAAAACATCAAACCGTTTTATATATACACTCTGGTTTCCTAGCTCCATCAGCTGATAACCGCAAGCATGTCTCGCCATTAAGAAACACTTGTCTGGTAATGGTATATAGAGAATACCACATGGCTTGCTGTGTCGTACCAGATTTACACGAGTTGTTTTTTTAAATATTGAACTGCGAGCGAACGCGAGCTGTTCACTATTTGAAAAAGCAACGAGTGTAAATCTGGTACGAAACAGCAAGCCATGTAGTATTCTGTTTATCCTACATTCTGTACTTACGTGTATTTTACTGAAAATGTCCTGCAGTCGAGGCAGCTAAATTGAAGATGCTTGTTTTGGAACCTCGATCTCTTCTAAAGCCTTGTGCAATCTATTACGTCAAAGTAAAAAAACGTCACTCTGAAAGTGTGGCGTGACGTGTTAGTTCTAAAAATTCATCGAGGGTAATTAACGAGCGCAATTTTTTTTCTATAATGACGTTTTTCTCGGTGACTTTGGCATCATAAGCAGTGAAAAAACTGGTCCCTGCCAGACTTGCTTGACATCAATCAATCAATCAATCAATATGAGGCTTATATCGCGCGTATTCCGAGGGTACAGTTCTAAGCGCAGGGATTTTATTTTTATTTTATTTTTAATTTTTATGCAATTTATATCGCGCACATATTCAAGGCGCAGGGATTTATTTACATGACCTCATTTACATGATATACACACGTGTGATTTGAACGATTATTATCTCACGAGTGTCTCTCTCACGTATGTAGGATAAAGACCTTTTCAGCATGTGATCAAGCAGCTCTCCCGAGAAATCCGCGAGACATGCTCTTTGCCGTGCTTTGAAAGTCGCGAGAATGATGATCTTTGGCTTTGCAGCTCTCGCGAGATAGCCGACCAACATGCTTTGCTATGCTTTGAAATTTGCAAAAGCTTGGAATACCGATAGGGGCTATTCATTTGGCACTGTAAATTAGGTTCAGGACATTTGATTTGCAGAGCATGTTTGTGATACTGATACTGATAGCTGTGCACAATGACGCAAAATAGAATTTCTATCTTCTAGAACTTATTCTAACACTATTCTGCGCATGAATAAGACCATACCTAGTCTAACTAAGTAACTAGCATGGATGTTGAGATGCTCATCCAGTTGTTAGTCAACAGCAAGAGATATACTCTGCAACATCATAAACATGTCTGGTCACGCCTTCATCTTGTTTTGAAGCAGTTCACTTACCTGAGCAAGCTGAGAGTGTATAATTTGCTTCAGCTCTGTGACTTTTTCCGGTGGTAATGCCATTTTGATGCTCAGCTGATGTCATCGAAGTAAAACGAACAAAAAACTTAAAACAATTGTAACTTTCTGTTTCACATTCACCGATGTTTTCCAAACGCTCCCGGGGTCATGCTCGCGCATAACGGAAGTGGTGGTGAGGGAAGCGGCGCAGCTTTTTATTTTTCAACACTTACAATGATATGGTTAACTCACTACAAAAAAGATGTTGTATAACTTGGTATGCGAATGGATTGCTTGGAAACATTTTCACGGATCTTGCAATTTATTTCCTGGTACCAAAATATTCTGAAAAGATGTATTCTTAAAATGTACGTCGTAAATATCTAATTAGTTTGCTTGGACCTTTTCGTCTCGATCCATTTGAAGATTCAAGGAAGTGGCCAGTGCGTGAGACATGTAAACAAGGTGTTGGAAGATATTTGATAGCCATGGGTGGAAGCGAGAGCAAAGAATCCGACAATCGCACGTCTGTCCATTTTACAGAAGAAGAAAAGCCGAGAGTGTCTACTTTATTTCATAGGATTTCTCACGGAAAGAAGACGTTCAACAGAGACCAATTTCGGGTAATAAGAATCACACATGTACGGTAGATAGATCTTTCTACAAGTTATGTGGTGGAGTAATAATAATTGCTGAATCACTGTTTTGGAGATGGATAATCATGTTTTGGTTTGTTTTTGTATTCATTGTGTTCTTATTTCACATAGCTCCCCTTGCTCCTGATCAACACATTTTGGACTAAAATTGACGTTCATTTACAGGCAAAGTGGCGTTGACTCTTTGAGTATCGCTCACTTTCAGTTTTACTTTTAGTGTTCAAATTCTTACCATTATTCATTTATTCCAACACATTAAAAACCAGTGTTTTGTAATGTGAGGCTCAATGTTGTATGCAATATAATATCAAGATACGATTAGCTTAGCCTTTAAAGTCCACAGGTTTGGTTTGTGATGTCAGTGTAGTGTACATGTGCATACACATGTGTGTACATGTACTCCAATTCTTCAATTTTATATACATGTATAAAGTCGAACCTTCCCTGGCGACCACCTGTCCATAGAAACCATGCATGCACCTGCCCATAACGGCCACCCGAAAGGATCCTTGATGTGTTTTTTTTATTATCAAAGCACCTTTCTATTGGGACCATCTGTCTAACTCTAATGTGACTGCGACCACTCAATTTTGGTCTCAAGTAAAGTTGTCAACCTGACATGAACGACCACCTGACATCTTTCTTTCTTAACTGCGAAAAAGCATTACCTTATTCTATTCTCAATCACACATCAGACACTACAGGGCAGGTCTACCCTCCGTATCCGCCCCTCTTACTTGAGTCCCAGTGATTTTTTTTTTGCACACCTGCATAACCACTCTTTTTTCAGAGCCGCTGGCACTGACAGGCACAGGTGAACATGAGGTCAAGTATTGGCTAAGGCAGTTTTATTGTCTGACCTGATCTCATTTAGTGCTTCACAATAATTAACTCCCCCCCCCCCCCCCCTTTAAGTTTAAGGATGAGAAAAAAAGATTTAAAAAAAAACGCGGCGGTAGCAAAAACAAACACAAAGTATATCTGCCGCACATAAGAAGAGACGTTTTTGCTCTGCTGATCTTGTGTGTGTTCGTGTGTGTCTCTGTGTTTGTCTCTGTGTGTGTATTTGCACATTTTTGTCTGCAGTCCCGTGTGTGTGAGTGTCTGTGTGTGTGTGTATGAAGTGTGACACGTGCAAGATTGTTTCTGTGCAGTGGGAGGTTTGTGTGTGTGTAACGTGTGACCTACGTGCTAGTGTGTCTGGGCAGTGGGATGTTTGCCAAATGGAGACCCTTTCCATAACGACCACTTGTCTATTAGGACCAATGTAGGTCCCTTGGGTGGTCTTTGACAGGTTTGACTGTACTATCCACTTTTTCTTTCACTTTACTGACACTAGGCGCACCTACCGGTAAGGACAGTTACCCTGTATAGGGATTGCCTCAATAAATAGAACAAGAAAAAGAAGTGCATGGGTGAAACTTTTCCGCCTCAGGGCGGAAATCCGCCAAATGAAATTGGTCAAATAAGGAATTCCTTATTTTAAAAATCTTTAAAAAAATTAAAAATTCCGGCGATCCGATCCGTATTTCCCCTAACACAGTGACCGGACATCGCCGAGTCTTTGTTTCACTAAGCG
The DNA here is from genome assembly GCF_037325665.1 of Littorina saxatilis. Taxonomy (NCBI): domain Eukaryota; kingdom Metazoa; phylum Mollusca; class Gastropoda; order Littorinimorpha; family Littorinidae; genus Littorina; species Littorina saxatilis. Next base: position 23,101,801 of record NC_090245.1, on the reverse strand, counting down.
CGCGAATTATCGGGCTACAGCTTGGCATTTGTTACCATTGTTTAATGTGCAAATTTGTGTGTTTGAGATACCAGGAGAGGCCTACTTTTACCCTTAAAAGCCTGATTTTTTGTTTTCTTCCGGGGGCCTTTGCCCCCCTGGGCCCCCTAGCAGGGCGTTGCCCCTGCACCCCACCAGGGCCTGAGCGGCCCCTGGACCCCGGCCTCATTTTCCTTATTTTCATTTCTGATCAGTTTCACCCATGGAAGTGTCAGGGCATGTGCCATTGTGTTCCTGCATGTGAGAAAAATCAGTCGTTTTTAAGTATCCTATATTGTCTTTTGATTTGCAGCATTTTACACATGGTGTACTGGATCCAGAGATATGTGAACGTCTCTATGAACTGCTGCATGGTGCCAAGCACCTTCACAACTATGGGAAAAGAAGCCATGAAGGGGAGGTGGATCATCACCATTTTGCCCAGCACCTGGCAGCCATATTGAAAGGCGGAGTTCACGAGCAAGCTGTGTTACTAACCAGTCTCGTCTCCCCTGATCATGATGATGTACTTCCTGAGCATCTTGTCAAGGTGTGTATCTCTAGACTAGCGCTCTCCCCCCCCCCCCCCCCACCCACCCCTGAAAAAAGAGAGGGGATGGGGATGCCTGAGTAACTATATGTGGCCTTGTTTTAAATTTAAATGAAATTTAAAATAGGCTATGTTATGAAATAATAATATTACCTCTGAAAGGTGTGTGATCCCTAAACTGGTACATGTACTTTAAAAAAGGAAACGAATAGTTCTACTTTTAGATTTGCTATAGCTGGTTATTCCAACTTATTACATTACTTCATTGGTAGTCATACTAGCTTCTTGCATTGCCAGTTTTGCAATGAGAATACTTTTCAAGTTCCCAATGCAGAACATAGCTGTGCCCTGTGTAGATCATCTTGTACTGGCTTTTCAAACATCAATGTTTTGGGAGACAAAAAAAGTATTCTTTCACTTAGGTCAGGAGAGAGGATGGGAACAATGGCTAAAGTAACTGTTGGCTAAAGTCAGTTGTCAAAAGCTGGGGTGTTACTGTTATCACTGTCAATGTCATTTATCTCTTTAGAGCAAAAAAATTGCTATGATTGTGATACATGTGTATATATATATATATATACTAGATGAATACCCGCTTCGCCGGGAAGAAGTAGAGCCGAATACCCGGCTTTGCCGGGTGAGTGGCGCACCGTACGCCGGGTGAGTGGCGCACCGTACGCGATTGACGCCACACGAAGGAAAACTTCTAAAAATAGTAACGGGAATATGGATTGAGCGTTGTGGACAGTGACTTTCTAAAAATAGTAACGGGAATATGGATTGACGCCACACGAAGGAAGGGAGATAAACGCAAAACACTGGAGAAGAGAAGGAAGAGTTACTGGGAATGGATCTGGGAAGATAAACAGAAAAACCAAAATCGGTTCAGCGCTGCGCGCTGAGAGCACGTGTTGAAAATTCTCATCGACCAGGTTGTGTCCGGGGTCTACCTGAATATGCCCACCAAATTTGAAGCAGATCCATCGAGAACTTTGGCCGTGCATCGCGAACACACACACACACACACACACACACACACACACACACACACACACACAGACACAAGTCGTATATATACATATATATACTAGATGAATACCCGCTTCGCCGGGAAGAAGTAGGGCCGAATACTCGGCTTCGCCGGGGACCGGGTGTACGCCGGCTTCGCCGACGCACCGTACGAAGGAAGGGAGATAAACGCGCAAAACACTGGAGAAGATAAGGAAGAGTTACTGGGAATGGATGTACAGAAAAACCAAAATCGGTTCAGCGCTGCGCGCTGAGAGCACGCACGTGTTCAAAATTTTCCACGATTGTGTCCGGGGTCTACCTGAATATGCCCACCAAATTTGAAGCAGATCCATCGAGAACTTTGGCCGTGAATCGTGAACACACAGACAGACAGACAGACACACACAAGCCGTATATAGATATATACCCTCTCTTGTTACTTCTTCATCTCAGTTCATTTTGACCTTTTGTTTTATTCTTGTACAATGACAGTGTTGTTCCCAGACACAGAGGACAATGGATCAGTTGACCTGGATTCAAAATATATATTGGTCAAAATGTCCTGGCCGCAAACAAAATGTGGTGTTAAAAGACATCATGCGTGTCACAACTATCTGACATTCGACTGGCTTGGGGTCAGAACAATGCGTCAGATCAAAAAAGTATGCGTAAATGACCGAGGCCTGGGAACAACACTGCAGTGATACCTACGATGTGAGGCCCCTTTAATGAGATGACAACTCCCTATAAAAGACACCTTCTGTAGTCCTTGTGTCTATTTTCATAACTAAACTATACCTTTCATGAAAGGCCACCTGCAACGTAGGGGCTCTCAGCACAGAGTCAACTTTGTGTGCAGACTCTCTTCGGTGTCCGAACCTCCCCCCGTGTACACTACATTGGGTGTGCACGTTAAAGATCCCACGATTGACAAAAGGGTCTTTCCTGGCAAAATTGCTTAGGCACAGTTAATAATTGTCTACCTATACCTGTGTGACTTGGAATAATAGGCCGTGAAAGGTAAATATGCGCCGAAATGGCTGCAATCTACTGGCCGTATAAAATTTCATCTCACACGGCATCACTGCAGAGCGCCTAGAACTGTACCCACGGAATATGCGCGATATAAGACTCATTGATTGATTGAGCACAAAAGTGTCCCTTAATCACAGGCTCCACTGTATTGTTGCTGAGCATTTTGTTTATTCTTTTTTGACTTATGTGTTTCAGTTTGTGAGCAGTCTGGTGCAAAGTTTTGAAAAGATTGTTGCGGCTCACTGCAGGCAGTACCAGAGCTGGATCTTCGCTCCTGCCAAAGATGCTTACAGAAGACTTGCCCTCTACATGCTAGAGGATCTATTTACTTCAGGTTGTGAAAATAAATAAATACAGTCCAACCTGCCCTGGCGACCACCTGCCCATAACAGATAAATACAACCCCAAAGGATCCCCAGCGGTTTTTACTATATAAATCACCTTTATATAGCGACCACCTGTTTAACACGACCGCAACCACTCAAATTCGGTCCCAAGTAAAGGTATCATTATTAACCTGTCACAGACTACCACCCGACGTCTTTTCTTCTTTTTTTTTTAACTTTGAAAACTGCGAAAAAGCATACCCTATTCTATAGTCCTACCGTATCCACATCTCCCAGTGACGTCTCTTTTTCGGCACACCTGCATAAACACTCTCTTTTCAGAGCCGCTGACAGGTGCAGGTGAACAAGAGATCAAGTATGGGCCAAGACAATTTTATTGTCTGACCTGATCTCATTATGTGCTTCACAGTCACTACCCACAGCCGCCCCCACCCCCCCTCCAGAATGAGATAGCAATTAAACAAAAACTGTGATTGAGTGGACGGGAGACGACAGAGGCGATGAAGCAAACTTGTTTTATTGTTCAAGCCTGGGAATGATACACCTTTCGTTGTAAATAAGTTCTTTTCTAATTGTCTTTATAGACAGGTTTGACTGTAGCTTAAATGTACTGAACTTCTCACTTCCAGGTGCACCTAGGGCTTTCATTCATGCCTCAGGCATCTTAATCCATTTGAAAAAATACCAAGTTTGATTGTCCTTCATGCAAGGAATCAAAAACTGCAACATTTGTATGACTTAATTGTTATCATTGTCTAGTGGTGACAGTGTAACTCTCACTCAGCCTCACGTCAGGTCCTGCATGTGAACTAATTATGTTGAAAGTCGACATGGATGTCTATTGGTCTCAACGAGAGAGAGAGAATTGTGTCTTACTTTTCTGTGGGCTGGTCATAGTTAGCAAGCTTTTACAAAAAAAATGTCTCACTGGTTGTTACTATTTCTTCTGTATGATTTACTGACAAGTGTTTGTTGTGTCCACAGGCAGTGGAAAAGACAGGGGATACTCTTTGCCTCTGGTTCCCAAGGACATCATGTACTCCACACCTGACCTTGAGAATTGGATCGTAAAAAGTACTCTCTTCCAGCAGATCTTCCATGAAGTCTTTCATGCATGCTTCCGTCTTTATGTAAGTCTGTGAAATATTGTTGAAATATTTAATTTCGTGTCGCAGTGTGTGTGTGGATGTTCAGGTGGAGTAAAATGCTGCCACTGTAGGATCAGTACATGTATAGCAGATGCATACAGAAAGCAGATGCATTGTGAAGTTTCTTTTGTTTGTTCGTTCATGGGCTGAAACTCCCATGGCTTTTACGTGTATGACCATTTTTACCCCGCCATTTAGGCAGCCATACGCCGCTTTCGGAGGAAGCATGCTGGGTATTTCCGTGTTTCTATAACCCACCGAACTCTGACATGGATTACAGGATCTTTTTCGTGCTCACTTGGTCTTGTGCTTGCGTGTACACACGGGGGTGTTCGGACACCGAGGAGAGTCTGCACACAAAGTTGACTCTGAGAAATAAATCTCTCGCCGAACGTGGAGACGAACTCACGCTGACAGCGGCCAACTGGATACAAATCCAGCGCGCTACCGACTGAGCTACATCCCCGCCCCGTGAAGTTTCTTTGATTTACTTCTTAACCATAACATTTTTTTCACTGAAAGGTGATTGCTACTAGCTCTATTTACTCTTGTTCTCTTTCATTATTTCTGTGTCTGTTTACGTCTCTTTGTCTTTCTCTCATTTTTCAAATTGTTACCACTGTAATTTCTATGTCAATAAACATGTGTTTTTTAAAGGAGTTGTTAGGAAGCCGTTGTTCATACAATTTAAATAAAATAAAGGGAAATGAATTGCAACAAGGAAAGTTCTGCTGTTGTCGCTTTCCTTGCTCCACTGTAATGATACACATCAAACTACCGTTATACCTCTATTTTAAGGCCTTGTCAAATCTTAAAAAGGTAGGTCTTCAAAGAAAGGCAGTCTTAAAATGGAGGTAAATCTATAGTGACACTCTGAGGAGATTGTTTGAGAAAATGAGTGAGTCATTAACTCATTGTCTCCCAGGTAAGGATATATCCGTACCCACTCATATGGCTCTATCTGACCTGGTACGGATATATCCGTACACACAGTCGCTTTCAGCGTGTTGATACACAGTTACTACACAGTTACCATAATTCTGAGGGACCTGCTGCAGCACAGCTGGTCTCGGCAAAAAAAAACTTGGTCAACATAGGTGGGGTACAAAGTGTTAAAACAGAGGTTCCACTGTATTATTGTTTGTTCAGGACCAGGACCCAGCAGACGTGGTGTCTTGAAACAGAGGTTCCACTGTATTATTGTTTGTTCAGGACCAGGACCCAGCAGACGTGGTGTCTTGAAACAGAGGTTCCACTGTATTATTGTTTGTTCAGGACCAGGACCCAGCAGACATGGTGTCTTGAAACAGAGGTTCCACTGTATTATTGTTTGTTCAGGACCAGGACCCAGCAGACGTGGTGTTCCTCCACCCACGGATACCACAGGTGTGCGACACCAACTGGTCCAAAGTGAAGACCATCCTGGACCTGCCCTCGGTGCTCTTCCTCAACGCCAACCTGCGCTCAGAGTTGCAGGGGGAGTGGCGACTCTTGTTCAGCAACGCCCTCCACGGCGACAGCTTTTCACAGTTGGCTAAGATCTTGGAGGGGCGGGGTCCCACGCTCCTGGTACTGCAGGACCGGGAGGGAAGCATCTTTGGAGGCTTTGCCAGTCACCCTTGGAACATCAATCCCAAATTCTATGGTTTGTAGTGTAGAAAAGTGCCTCTTTTTTTTTGTTTAAAATTAAAGACTATTCAAAATGTAGCGCTAAATAGGTTTAGATAAAGAGGGTGGGGATTGGAAGAACGTCTTTTTGATAAATAAAAGTCTTCTAAATTGAATTTGAAATGGGCAGCTGTTGCGGTTAAATCGTTAATTGGCATTTTTAAGTTTTTGTATGTTCAAAGTTGAAGAAAGCTGCATATCCCAGCACATTTGAAAAATCCTGAAATACATGTACATATTCAGGAGAGGGGGTTATGGATTAGAAAGAACATTACAGGGGTAAGACGATTTGATTAAAGAAATCAGTATCACCATCAATTAGTATTGTAAGTATTTGTACATTCTTAATTGCAAGTAGTTACATTGATAAACACAGTTGGTAAATCTTGCAAGACATGCATAATCAGATTGTTTATTGTAACTAAAAACATTTTTGGATGATGAGTGATAATCTTCCTTTCAGGTGATGAGCGGTGTTGGTTGTTTCGCCTCAACCCCAACTTTGGTGTGTACTTAGCGACAGGTTACAATGCCAATTTCATGTACCTCAACATGAATATGCAGACTCTACCAAACGGACTGGTAACATTGTTTTTCTTCTTTTGCTTATTTACTTCAAATTTGAAGTGGCCTATTGGTCTACCCTCAGTTGTTTTCTGGAAGATGTTTCTGTGAGTTGCTTGGTAAAATCAAGTGCACATAATCACCTTTGGAGACAAAGCCAGTCAAACTGGAGTGAGTTTGCACTAATTTACTAGCCCTATCAAAATTTGCTTGCTGAACTCAAAAGTTTGTGAGGGCATATCAGGAGACAACAGCTGTCAGGCTTTATCTTCTTCTTCTTCTTCGTTCAAGAGTTGAAACTCCCATGTTCAGTCATGTTTTTGCATGAGTGGGTTTTTACGTGTATGACGGTTTTTACCCCGCTATTTAGGCAGCGATATGCCGCATTCGGGGGAAGGCTTTATCATAAAGGGCTCTCTAAAAGCTAAATATATTTAACCCGCCGTCTTTGAACGGTGGAGCTATGAATAGCTCAGTGCTCAAGGCCGGCAGACTACTCTTACAGAGCAACTGCTGTGACAACGGGCACTACTGCATCAACCTGTCACACTCGCACCAGTTTGAATGAACTTTGTCCCCCAAAGTTTCATGAACCAGAACTCGCTTGCTGAAGCAAACAAGGTGCTTAATTGTATCATGTGATGCTGTCATGTCTACCAATGGGTGTGACTGAGGTGTATTTTGCTACCAATGATCAGGCAGATTGAGCTTTTGTTTTGCTCAAGATAACATGAAATTGCTTCATTGAATCAATAGCTGTCAGCTAGTGGATAGCATGACTTCTGAAGTGGAAACTGGCTTGGTAAGTACTATTCCATTGCATATGAACTCACAAAGCACTGAAGTTCCTAAGAAAGATGTTACATTTGTTTTTCAGGGTATGGGTGGTCAGCTGAACTACTTTGGCTTGTGGGTAGAACACACTTTCAACCATGGCCACAGTAAAGCTGAACCTCGATGTACAACTTTTGGAAGTCCTCAGCTGTCCAAGTCAGCAGAGTTTCAAGTGGACATTTTGGAAGTGTGGCTAGTGGGGCCTCAGAAGAAAAAGGATGATGATTATGATACAGAGGAAGAGGTACAGTGTGTGTTGTTGTCATTTTGCCTCTCGATCTGTGTGTACATTTGTCTATGTATTTGTAATGCTGCCAGTCTTTTATGCATTCCCCAGGGTTCGATTTACCAACGATCAATGTTCCATTGCCACATAAAATCACCAATGAGAATTCTATTCAGCGGTTCAAAGGACATACAGAGATCACTTACTACTGTGCCATTCTATGCCCAGTATACTTCTTTTAAATTTAGTTTGAAAATAACAAAAGCATGCACCAAACTGAGCACACACCACACACATGCACGCATGCACCCACACACACACACACACACACACACACACACACACACACACACACACACACACACACACACACACTTCCTAGCCTACTTGGCATAATGCGCCTTCGTTTATGTCACATCAGAATTTGATGGAGTAAGTCAAGTGACCCATTGTCTTTTCTCCCTGAACCCTGAGTCCCAAGTCAGGTTATCACCTCTCGGATGAGAGATTCCCAGATTTCATGATTGGTTGACCCCCCTGTTGTTGATCAGGAACCCAGGATGTACTCAGACTTGTGGGGGGATTGTAAGTTGCTTCCCTCACTAAAGTGCATTCATTTGCTCAGAACTGAAGACTGTGAAATGTCAGAAAAATGAATTGTCACTAACTGATGTATAGTTTTGCATGATTATTTTGGTGTTACAAGTTAAAAAGATGTGGGGTCTTGTTTCCAGAGAAAATGGACGTAGGTCGACTTTTGTGCAGTTTCCTCATTTTTCGATGGTCACAATTGTTTCTTTGTAAATTGTGTAAACATGGTTGTGTGTGCTGCTTTTCCAGGAGCGAGTGGCCCAGAAGAGTGTGTTGGACAAGGACCCAGCAGCCAAGGCCATGCTAGAAATGATCGGCAAAGGGCCAGTTAGTGAAGGGCTGCGGGAAGGAGACGAGATGGCAGACACGCCAGAAAGCAATAAGGTTATATCACTGTTCTGAGTGCCTAGCAGTGTTTGAGGAAAGACTTTGACTCGATGTGTTAACAACTGAATTGAAAACATCTTAGCTGTGTTTGAGGCAAGATTTCAACTTTACGTGTTAACGGGCTGAATTTGAAATCTCTGTTTTGACACTGCAGACTATTCAGGGCAGGACTGAAGCAGTGTTGCACCAAGTCAGACGGGATCCAGTGTTCTGTCAACAAAATGTGAAAGAGAGTGTGTTGTTGTTTTATTTTGGACAATACAACATCTCATTGCTGAAACTAGGATGAAAGTGTGTGAAAGTTTGGGCAATGTGTATGGTGATGGTTTGCGATTTGGTGTGAAATTTGTTCCCCTTTTCTATTCACTTATTTTCAGCACTATTTTGCTTGGTTTTGACAGTTTCTTTTGTATTTATTGCAAGAGAGTCTTTCAGGCTTTATGTTGTTTGTCCAGCACATTCTGGGCAGACAGATTATGTGATATATTTTTGTTACACAATGCAGCTTTGATTTTTGACATCTTTTCTTCGATAAGTTGAGCTTTTTTTAAATAAAAAAATTAAAATCCTTGGAAAAATCATTGACATATTTTCCAGAATAAGGTACCATCGAGTTGGGAGTGTTTTTGCTCTTTAGTCAATTAGATAATGAAGATAAGAAAAGTTGAATTTCTGATTTTTTTTTCATCCTTTTTTAGTTGACTGTGTTCCTGATGTAGACACATACTACCTTTCAGTAATGGTACTTTTTTCTAATCATGTGCTTTGTTTATATGTCGAATCTGAGAAACGGAGCTTTCTGTTTTTCCCTTTTGTTGAGCATGCTGTGTTCAGACTTTACGCTGCTGTACTGTACTTCTGTGTGCAATCTGCCATGAATTATGTATGAAGACTTTCTGGTCAGTGCCATCAGTACATAGGTAAAAGATGATGGCTTTCGTTATGTATTTGTTTCTGTAGTGATTTTTCTGAGTTGTACTCTGCAAGAGCAAGAAACAGCCTTAGCAGTTTATGTACCGTACTTTCCGGGTGACAAGGCGCTTCGTTATACAAGATGCACCCCCTTCTTTTTAAAAACAATTGTAATCCAGTCACCCATTGGACGCAGGGGGCCGATAGGGCCCACCAAAATGACCCAGTTTTTGCCATGAGAGGTGGTTCCCCTGTCATATCTGAGAGAGGAAACACTTCCTGCACCGGGGTCAGTGACCGGTCAGTGACCGACTTTAACTGAGTGAAAATATGTGTGCTCTGTGTGTGCGGCCAGATCAAAGGCATTGTGATAGCTGGGTGGCCTTGTTTATAGACACGACCTTCTTCCCAGGGGTCAATGACCCAGTTTTTGCCATGAGAGGTGGTTCCCCTGTCATATCTGAGAGAGGAAACACTTCCTGCACCGGGGTCAGTGACCGGTCAGTGACCGAGTTTAACAGAGTGGAAATCTGTGTGTGCGGCCAGATCAAAGGCAGGGCAGTACCTAGTAGCTGAAACATGCATTATCACAAGTTGTTTGACTGGTACTCAAGCGGTCTCTTTGATTTTTTTCGTATTTCATACACGGATTAGGCGCTTGGTTATACAAGACGCAGGGGTCGAACTCCAGGAAAAAAGTCGCGCCTTATGACCCGGAAAGTACGGTACACTTAGTTCCTCTGCATTTTTTTGTATTCATGCATGAAATTGTTATGAAAAGCTTTCTTGCATGTGTGTGTATGTGTGGGTGTGAGCATGCACTTGTATATCTGGGTATTTGGTAGTCTGGGTATGTGCATGGCTATTGGTATAAGTTAATGTGATGAAGCATTTTTGATGTGATGGAATATGGATTCATGCTGATGATGTTACTTAGAAATGATGAAACCTCTTTAGGTTTGTTAATAATGTGGGCCTGTACAATAAGAAGACAATTTAGTTGAAAGTAGAGAATGTTTGTCATTCTGTCTCAGTCAATATATACTTTAGTCCTTGTTTTACACATGCAATTGTATGCTTTTACTGACCAATACCCCCCAAAAAAGTTTCTAGTTATTGAAGCTGAGTGACTTCAAGAAAAGTTGTGATGTAAAATGTATACACTATGTTTCCAGTTATTTCTTTGTGGTAAAAAAACAACATGGTTTCTTGGATTTGCAGTGAAAAATGCTATGATGGCTGTGTCACTCTGCTTTTTGTCGATTCCTTTACCGTTTCTGTCTGAAGGCTGATACATTGTGTTCTACCTTTTTGTTTGTTTGATTGAAGGCTGGTCATTAACACAGTTATTTGAGTTTGCTGTATGTAATCAGCTGCCCTCAAAGTTGTATGAACATGAAGAATATATATGTATGCTTATGTAGCTGTAATTAACCAAGAGTTTAATTCAGTAGAGCTTGGCACATATGTAGCAGCAATAGTGAACATTATTCAGGTATTTCTGCATGAGGATGTATCCCTCATATAACATCTTGATATGCAAACTGTTATCTTAGCGTTGAACATGACCTTTATTTCACATATTTGTACTTAAAGGAAATGATTTCTTCTTCCTTTCATTATGTGTTTCATAAACAAAATTGTCACTTTCTTATGCATATATGTGTTGGTGCTTAAGTCTTATGGTTAAAAGATAAAGGGAAAAAATGCAAGGACGCAGAATATGTCAACTGAAAGACAGAACTCTGGTTGCTATGTGACTTGTCTTTTTATCTAAGCTTTTCTAGTGTTTGTAGTGACATTTTTTGCTTGATATTTATTTTATTCTTTTCCAAATACATACATGAAAATATATTTTGGTTATCATGTGACGAGACAGAATATGTACACTACATGTATCATGAACATAACACTTTCTATCCATTAATCAGCCTGCTTCAATGGAAAAAATACCCCCCGCGGGTTTGGGGGAAGAATTTACCCGATGCTCCCCAGCATGTCGTAAGAGGCGACTAACGGATTCTGTTTCTCCTTTTACCCTTGTTAAGTGTTTCTTGTATAGAATATAGTCAATTTTTGTAAAGATTTTAGTCAAGCAGTATGTAAGAAATGTTAAGTCCTTTGTACTGGAAACTTGCATTCTCCCAGTAAGGTAATATATTGTACTACGTTGCAAGCCCTTGGAGCAAATTTTTGATTAGTGCTTTTGTGAACAAGAAACAATTAACAAGTGGCTCTATCCCATCTCCCCCCTTTCCCCGTCGCGATATAACCTTCGTGGTTGAAAACGACGTTAACCACCAAATAAAGAAAGAAAGAAATGTAATAAATACATTTCATTTGTTTCATCTTTCTGGAGGTAATCTCTTTATCAGAATTCTCAGAAAATGTTTGTGTTGCCTATCTTCTCAATAAGGCCAGTCTCATCAAAATGAAAAAAATAGGTGTCTGTTTGACATGCATGTGATCACCCACTGTGCGGCTCATCCTGATATGTTCTGCAGCGGATTTTCAAATCAAGTGTCAGAATGTCTGTTGCAGTGTTTCATAAAGCCCATGATTTGCTTGCCAATGTTGCTGATCTTATATGCATTCCTTGAACTCCTATGAACTTTTCATGTGATTATGAGTTGAATGTTTACTTTTACATGGGTCATTCTTACGGAAACTTGTCAGTTGTGAGTTTTCTAATAGGTCACCTAATTGGAATATAGGGAAGACAGGTTGCCAACATACTGTGTAGTGCAAGGATTATAAAAGATGTGCTTTGACTCATGTTTGTTTCTTTGTTTTTTAACCAGTTTTTCTTTGAACATGCTAAAAACAGAGAGAAAACACACGTCTGAAAAATGATAACTAACATTTGTATAGGTGGTCATGTGCACAGTGCCATTCAGATAATGTTGATTTGGTCAAGTTCTGAATCATCTAGCTGTTCAATATGCTATTTATCAGCAAGAGTGATTCTGGATGGGCAAGCAGGTGTGAGCGTCAAGATAAGAGAGGGAGTGCCACAAGGTGCCGTGATCTCACACACATTCTTCCTCATCTACATAAATGACATCACAAGCAGCATTCCCATTCATGTTTCAAACACCCTCCATGCTGATGATCTGGCCATTGAGCTCTGCAGAGCTCACCGCCTCAGCAGCCTATAGAATCCAGTAGGGAGCAAAGAAGATCAAACAGTGGACCGAAGATTGGGGGCTAGAGCTCAACCGTGTGAAGTCTGTTTCCACAGTCGTCTCCTTCTCAACATGCAAGGAGAAGATCCAGATAAAGATCGGAGAGACTATTCTTCCACAGTTTGAGACGCCCACTTTCCTTGGTGTCAAGTTGGACTCCCACCTTACCTGGAAACTTAATACCGAGGAGACAGAGGGACAAGCAACCAGAAGACTTGGCATCATGAGAAAAACTGTCAGGAACCACTTGGGGATCCAACTCCAAAATTCTAAAGTCGGTCTACACAGGAACCAACCTTAAAGGCATATGTACTCGATGACTATACACGCTAATTGCTTTACCAACAGCTGGAGACATGCTAAATTAAGTTCCCTGCAAAATATTGTGGTCTAGGACCCCTTCAATGTTGAGATATGTTAATTTTCATTTTGATCTGGATCGTCCTATTTATAGATTTGGCAACACATGTAACGTTGATGCAAGGGAGCTAACACCGCGGCTTTGTTGACATTCTCACTTTTTCAGAGGCTAGAACAAGCTGTAATGCATGTATTATGGTCCGCGCATGGTGACATATCGTCATTATATGGTCTTATGGTGCGTTTGACATCGATTGTGGGCAAACTACACTTTGTAAACACGGGAGCGCGTACATATGCCTTTAAAAGAGAAGACAGAAGGGTTCCAGCCCACCCAAGACCCCATCCTCCATCTCGCTTGAGCAGAGCAGACAGCCATCTTCTGTTTAACAAGCGTGCCCTCTCCTTGCCCCCTGCATGACCAGGCCTGGCTAGAGAGCACAACTCCAGATGCAAAACTGTGGAGAATTGTGGAAGACCTGTGCCGAACTTGCCAGTTCATAACATCAGCAGGCTATGAGAGACACAACCGTCGAATGCTGAAGAATAAGAAGAAGATATGCTATTTATTAATCATAATTTTAGTTGTATTCCTGAGTTACCAATTATTTAGATTAAAAACCGTTATGATCCTCATAGGATTTCTAGCAGACAAGTTGTAAGGTATGATTGGTATCAGACCTGATGCTTTTTGACAAGATGAACCTTGTCACGTTTCATGTTATTACCATTTCAGTGCACCATATGGCTATTTGACCAATCAGGACTGATTCTAGGTGACCCACTAAATGTTATAGCAGTCCCCCCCCCCCCCCCCCCCCCGCCCCCCCCCCCCCGCGCGGGTTAGGGGGAAGAATTTACCCGATGCTCCCCAGCATGTCGTAAGAGGCGACTAACGGATTCTGTTTCTCCTTTTACCCTTGTTAAGTGTTTCTTGTATAGAATATAGTCAATTTTTGAAAAGATTTTAGTCAAGCAGTATGTAAGAAATGTTAAGTCCTTTGTACTGGAAACTTGCATTCTCCCAGTAAGGTAATATATTGTACTACGTTGCAAGCCCCTGGAGCAAATTTTTGATTAGTGCTTTTGTGAACAAGAAACAATTGACAAGTGGCTCTATCCCATCTCCCCCCTTTCCCCGTCGCGATATAACCTTCGTGGTTGAAAACGACGTTAAACACCAAATAAAGAAAGTAAGACAGTTATAGCAGTCAGGCTATTTTTTTTATCACGCTAAGAATAAACAAGACAAAGTAAAAATTTGAATTAACAATATCAACGTGAATTATTCCAAAGAATGACACTTCAAGTGTTGTCAGATAATAGACTTTTTATCTAAAAATATACTGAAAAGCCAGATTTGTCTGAGGGTGCGAACAGAACAGCAAGGCACCAACTACTGGGACACACTCACTTGAAAATGTCATTGTCAAATTTCTGAAGAATCAAGTTACTCAATGTACGTCAAATATATCTTTACATCATTTCTTTTCTGCCATCGATTCTAAATCTGTGAGCGCATTTCACCTGCTGATATTCATCACTTCTGGTGAGTGATTGACTGACCCAGGTCCCGAGAATGCTTTGACTGACAGGCATAACCAGATAGGAGCGATCCAGTCCCCATTGAGGCTGGTCTGTGTAATTTGCGGGATCCCTTCGAAATTTCTTTTGGTCAAAAATAGACAGTTATAAAACTGGTATTTCCTTGTTTTCACTACCTATTTTATTCATGTTTTTATTACTTAGTTAGTGGAAGAATCTTTTGTAATGTATGTTTGATGGTGTATGCTTTTAATTAAGCGTTGCTGACTATGAATGTAGATGTAAATGCTTGTATAACTGTGTTTTAATTTTAAATGTGTCAAGCGCAAAGAGCATAATTGTAAAGTTATGATGTTGCGCTGTATAAATGCTCATTTTTTATTATTATTATTATTATTATTATTTCTAATATGCTGACTATTAGAAAATTATAACAGACATGTCTCAAAATGATACATGTATACATGTATACATTTTCTTGACATGTCTTTTATCATTTGCTTACAGTCAGCATATTAGAAATAACTCATACATGATGTACTAATATGTGTGAGAATGACCTGCATGTCAGTCTGAATGCTGTGTTATGTTACAATGTTGGCAAGATGAAGGTGAAAAGTTGTGGTTTCACTAGTACTGTTGGCCCAAAAGCAAAGCTTATGGATTGATTTTCTTTCAGGTAGAATGTTACAATCAATGTTTAAGGTATTACCATCATTGATTTTACATTACACCAAGTGGTAACTTGGCACTACTTTTCTATATTGGTTGTGATATTTTTGTTCAGAAAATTTTACTATCTGTTTTTTTGTTTTGTTTTAAATTGACACATATAGAAAGGTCAATCGTATTAAAAAAATCATAAGAGGAAGTGCAGTATGTGTTGGGTGATTCTCTGCGTGTTAGCATTGTAATGGTGTAAATAGCAGGGCAAGAGCACCTGACATTTTGTAGGTAATGAATTGTGTTGGTTTGTGTACATTCTACATACACACAGTGTATATGCATTGTAACTGCCTTGGCTAACGTTTTCTGTCCCATGAGACTTTTTACGGGTTGCCTAGATTTTTGCACTGGACTGTGCATGTTTGTCATGCTGTCGTGTCAAGTAATATGTCATGGTGTAGATTGACATGCCTCATTGTACAGTAGAACCCCCATTTCAAGACTTCCTTCCTCCCTTATGAGACTGCCCTTTTTCAGAGTTGAATTCTCTTCATATATCCTCTGTAACTGTACATTCGTCTTAAGACTCCCTCGCAGATTATTTTATGTCTTCTTCTTCTTCTTCTGCGTTCGTGGGCTGAAACTCCCACGTACACTTGTGGTTTTTTTTTGCACGAGTGGAATTTTACGTGTATGACCGTTTTTTACCCCGCCATTTAGGCAGCCATACGCCGTTTTCGGAGGAAGCATGCTGGGTATTTTCGTGTTTCTATAACCCACCGAACTCTGACATGGATTACAGGATCTTTTTCGTGCGCACTTGGTCTTGTGGTTGCGTGTACACACGGGGGTGTTCGGACACCGAGGAGAGTCTGCACACAAAGTTGACTCTGAGAAATAAATCTCTCGCCGAACGTGGGGACGAACTCACGCTGACAGCGGCCAACTGGATACAAATCCAGCGCGCTACCAACTGAGCTACATCCCCGCCCATTTAATGTCTTAAGACAGGGGTTCCACTGTGCTCCTGTTTTGCAGTGTGTTCATCTCACACCCTGGGTTTTTTGGTAGCTTTTCATGTAGTGACATTTCTTTCTTGCATATCTCAGTTACCATCTACTCTTCTCACATCTACAATTAACTGTACCAAAGATTACGCTGCTGTGACCAGGCATTCTTCTTCTGCTTCGTAGGCATAAGTCAGGCTTTTACACGTATGGCCATTTTTTCCCCGCCGTTTTGGCAGTCATGCTCTAATTCAGGAGGATGCATGCCGGGTGTTTTCTTGTTTCTATAACCCACCAAACTCTGCCATGAATGACAGGATCTTTTTTATGCATACATGCACCTGGTATTGTGCTTCTGTGTACACCTGAAGCGAGATAAGGCACAAGCAGGTCTGCACATAAGTTGACTTTGGACTGTAACATTGGTAAAATCTCCACCCTTAACCCACGAGGCATGGTCGGGATTCGAATCACACACCTTCCGCACAGAAGGCTGATGTCCGAACCACTAGACTATGCACCCATCTGTGTCCATAAATAACATTATACCTGTAATTACAGTCCACTTCTCCACCCTGGTTACAATAATTCTTTCCACTCATTATTGGATGTTGTTGTCATTTTGTATCATATGATATCAGTCCTGACATGATGGCAAAAATAGGTATACTATGGTGCTTAGCATTGGAAAAATGTGTTTATTTGCCATTCCCTTTCAGTTCATAAGTATGCACATTCCGTTTCAAAGTTAACTTAATTGTAGTTGGGGCATTGTCTTGGGCAGTTTAATAGTTTTCATCCAACATTTGCAAGGCTAAGGTTAAGGTGGGAAAAATAGATGGACCAGGTACATAGTGTGTGGATGTCAAAGTAAATAAAGAGGACTATGGCGTTATAAGAGAGTAACATTGTCATTTAATCGGAGATAAGGCTGTAAATCCTTTTTTAAGTATAAAAAAAAATTAAAAGAATGAAAAAACAATGTTACTGCAAGCTTCATTGTCTGGGGATGGTTTTGGTATGCATTGGCTTTCAGAAAAACCAACAGGTAAAGATCTGGAGTGCTTAAATCGTGCTAGTGTGGCGACCACTCAGTCCCAAATGTCGTACTTTTGAGTCAATTCCCGAATTTTGTTTCTTCTTCCGAAAGCAATAAATAAAAGCCAGAACATTTGAAGTACAAACTTGAAATTGTGTGAACTTATAATTCCATGTCTCGAGCCAATGTACACCGAATATTGAAGTAAATCGCGGCAGTAATTTAGTAGTTATTCAAATTTTAATGGTTGGCACTTTTGGGGGGTCACGCTGTTTCACTGCCTTAACTCATTTCCCTGGGCCTTTGTGGTTTTTTTCATGTTGTTGTACAAGAACATTGTATTGTAACTGAACACAGTCTACCTTGCATTCAATAATATCTTTTTACATTTTCCTGCATTGCAGTGCAACTGATGTACATCATACCAAACCAGCATAAATGAGATCATTCAAACATTTCTCACAACTGTGCGGTTCAGTACAATGAGGTCTGATACCATCAGATCCATCCCAATTCAATGCTACAGTACAGAACCAAGTTTCTATGTAACTCTGCAACACAATTAATATGATGAAATACAATATGAAATATTTCAATCATATTTACCAACCCTGTAGGTGAAAATAAGCCAAAATGTAATACCAAGAACACTCGTCCATACCTTCCTTTTGACTTTGTGCTCATTTAAACTTGCTTAGACATGGGCATGGTTTACACATACTCTGTAGCTTTGTTATCCATGCTTTATCTTGCGTTCTATTAAGCGTTCTAGTGTGGAGGCAGTCAAGATTCTTACCCTTGCAAAGTGATGTTCATCAACTAGCCAGTCAAAGCCGAGTCCAATCATTGTAAAACTGCCTGCAAGTACCTGAACAGCATGACGGTGAAATCTGATTTGATCATCACAATCTCCATAAACAAGACAGGAGAAACTAAACAACTGCTAAAAATTTGCAAAATTTGAAATTCAAGCTCCCGTCTTAGCAACAATTACAAAAAAGTTTAAAAAAAGTGGATGAATGAGGGTTTATTATTTTTCATGAACACATACTTTCTTTTATTTTTTTTATTTTTTTAATCTCATACATATTTCATGTTGTGGTGTCAGTGAATAAGCTGAACTGATTTTGAGCAATTTTATATTCCAAGAAACGAAACAACAAGATGACTGTGGGTGAAAACAAAGTTGAACTTTATTCAACTTTATTCCAAGAATATGTTCATATCTTTCAAGGGAGCTAACCGGACCAAAACATGTCTAGAAGGTAAACTGTTTGGTTATTGATTAAGATTTGGAATAATGACATCACACGCAATGCCTAAAATCAAGTGTTTGGAAAGTTCAATCATTCCAATTAAGTTTAAGCACTGTGTTCAGGTAGTCTGCACAGACAAAGATTCTCATTGCAGTGCGCCTTTGCCTTTACTGCAATCTACTTTTTCCATTCTAATAGCAGTGGAAGATTCCCGCTTCAATTTCCTAAAAGCCAAATGATTTCGTCGGATTTACTGAAAAATAAAAAATATGACTGAAAAATAGGGACTTGAACACTGAAGGGTCAGGCATGTTCCACTTTTTACATTCATTTAATTAACTATCATAAATATTGAGTACATTTGAGTAAACCATTGCAGGTGTATCTCAATTTACAGTGTACTACTACATATGTCCTCTAGCCTTTTGCAGTTGAAATTGTCCTGAACTATTTCTGAAATGGTCCCTAGGGCATAGAAGGTTTGATGATAAAACCAAATTATATGTTTTACTATGAATTTTTGTTGTGCAATTTTTCTAACTGTAAGACAACAACAGTGTTTTGAGCAGATAGCATTAGAACTGAAAAGTTCTACATTTTGTGGCACAATGAATTTAATCTCACGAAAACCTGCCATTAGAGACAAGAGGGATGTTTTTTGTGTGTGTTTTTGAAGTTTTTTGTTATTGGTATACTTGCATGTTGTTTTTCGACATCCTAACTGGTATTTATCTATGTGTATGATTGTGAATTTTTTTTTATTTACATGTTTAAAACTCACTAAAACTGCTCTCCGTACTCCACATACATGTATTCCATAAAGAAATTTGTGTTTAAGTTTTGAGGGTCACCATTTCTGCTATGAGATTTGGTTGTTAACTACAATGTATAAACATATGCACTTAATTTGTATGGTCTTAGACTGATCTGTGTAAGAAAAAGAAAATTCTAAAAAAAAAAGAATTAAACATTTTTAAAAAACCCATGTTTTGGCATGAAGTAGGCTGTCCAATTCACTAGGTGACAGTCTTTAATTGCACAAATCTTCTTGTGTAAATAATTTGTCTCACTGTCACAGATGTGGACAATTGTTATGTGTAAACGTTGAGGGATGTTCTTATCCCAAGGGAAAGTCTGACCAGATCTGAGATGGTGAGCTGAACTGTTTTCACGAGAAGGACTGTGCCATTGAAATCTGAAATCTCTCCCTCACCATGCTTTTGTTTTAATTAAATCAATGCAGAGAATCATAATTCAGCATACAAATATTCACAAAGGATTTACGTTCAGACTTGTTTTAAGGTACATGTACTGGGATGGAAGTGCCCACCCCCCCCCCCCCCCCCCCCCCCCCCCCCGGGTTAGGGGGAAGAATTTACCCGATGCTCCCCAGCATGTCGTAAGAGGCGACTAACGGATTCTGTTCTTCCTTTTACCCTTGTTAAGTGTTTCTTGTATAGAATATAGTCAATGTTTGTAAAGATTTTAGTCAAACAGTATGTAAGAAATGTTAAGTCCTTTGTACTGGAAACTTGCATTCTCCCAGTAAGGTAATATATTGTACTACGTTGCAAGCCCCTGGAGCAATTTTTTTACTAGTGCTTTTGTGAACAAGAAACAATTAACAAGTGGCTCTATCCCATCTTCCCCCCTTTCCCCGTCGCGATATAACCTTCGTGGTTGAAAACGACGTTAAACACCAAATAAAGAAAGAAAGGTGGAAGTGCCCTGAATATCAGTGGGAGTCATTTATGTTTTTTTTGTGTCGAGTTTTACCTCTTCTCTATTACAACAGATCCAGTCATTTGCACTAAGTTTGTAAAGAATATTTTCAAATAATGAATTTGTATCTTTATTTGCTTAGCATTTATTTACTTTCTGTGGGAGTATGGGGATGTGTGGAAAAGTTAAACCTGTGAATCAATTAGGAAAGACCAAAAAAAAAAAGTCACTCTGCTACATTGTTTCTGTTTATCAAGTGTATTTCAGTGTGTGTCCGTGCATATATGTGTGTGTTAGAGAGAGTCAAAGAGAGAGAGAGAGAGAGAGACTATGACAATTTTTTATTTTACGAGGGTTTGAGAATAAGCAGTAATTTGCTTTTTGACTCACATGCGAAGCAAAAGTGAGTCTATGTACTCACCCGAGTCGTCCGTCCGTCCGTCCGTCCGTCCGTCCGTCCGTCCGTCCGTCCGTCCGGAAAACTTTAACGTTGGATATTTCTTGGACACTATTCAGTCTATCAGTACCAAATTTGGCAAGATGGTGTATGATGACAAGGCCCCAAAAAACATACATAGCATCTTGACCTTGCTTCAAGGTCAAGGTCGCAGGGGCCATAAATGTTGCCTAAAAAACAGCTATTTTTCACATTTTCCCCATTTTCTCTGAAGTTTTTGAGATTCAATACCTCACCTATATATGATATATAGGGCAAAGTAAGCCCCATCTTTTGATACCAGTTTGGTTTACCTTGCTTCAAGGTCAAGGTCACAGGAGCTCTTCAAAGTTGGATTGTATACATATTTTGAAGTGACCTTGACCCTGAACTATGGAAGATAACTGTTTCAAACTTAAAAATTATGTGGGGCACATGTTATGCTTTCATCATGAGACACATTTGGTCACATATGATCAAGGTCAAGGTCACTTTGACCCTTATGAAATGTGACCAAAATAAGGTAGTGAACCACTAAAAGTGACCATATCTCATGGTAGAAAGAGCCAATAAGCACCATTGTACTTCCTATGTCTTGAATTAACAGCTTTGTGTTGCATGACCTTGGATGACCTTGACCTTGGGTCAAGGTCACATGTATTTTGGTAGGAAAAATGTGTAAAGCATGTGAGTCGTATGGGCTTTGCCCTTCTTGTTTACATCTGGCCCTCGCCCTACAGAGGGAGTAGTCAGTTATGGTTAACGAATTAACAAATGTGTTACATGATTACAAAAACTCAGAAGCAAGAACACATTATATATAGTATTACATTATATACACTGCAGGGAAACAGGAACACTTTGCATTACTATACCAGTTAGTCAAAGCAATGCTCATAATAAATCCCTGCACCTTGAATATGTGTGCGATATAAATTGCATAAAATGAAAATAAAAAAATAAATCCCTGCGCTTAGAACTGTACCCACGGAATACGCGCGATATAAGCCTCATATTGATTGATTGATTGATAATTATGACATTGCACAGAATCATGAGCGGTCAAGGAATTGAGTGTGTTTATCGCATAAATAAGATTTAAAAAAAAAAATTGATTCTTTTTGACTAATTTTATGCATAAGGTTGCCTTCATTATAATCCAGTCTAAGTGTTAGAGGAAGAACGCCTAAATTCATGTAGTCTAGCTCGGAAAAAGCGTTGTTTTCTTTCATAAAACTAGTTTGAGCACTCGTTTATGTAATCTAACAAGTGGTTTCAAGGAATGTTCACTTGCTGAGTGCCATTAGGTAGTCCCATGAGGCAGATGCCTAATCAAGGGCAGACTGAATATGTGCATTGAAAAAATAACTTCCTGGTTTGGATGTGTGCTGAATTCTAGATAAGAGGTATACTTTCTTGGAAGCTGCTTTGCAAAGTTGCTCAATGTGATTTGACCAGTGCAGGTTGTTATCGATGGTCACTCGCAACACTTTATGATGGCTGACTTGTTCAACAATTTCAGAATTGCCCTTCAAAATTATAATGTCTAACAAGAAAACTGTCTCTCATCGCCCCAAGAGCTATACAGTTAAGCTTGGGGGTTGTTATTATGCGACTACACACCAGGAATACCTTAAAATAAACGTTTGAGCGCTCAGTGACTCAAATTGAAGACGCTTGTGTTCTGAGTGGGAATCCCAGACTGTAATTCTCATGGTGATGCCTTTATGCGCCAGTTATGATTTTCATCCTACCTTTCGCCCCGAGTTTTTCACACGCTATTCCTAGAGATATACAGATTTGAAATTGAGCCGAGAGCTACAGAGTTCGTTTTAGGTGTTGCATATAGCAATAATTTTAAAATGATGACGGACGGAAGTCTGGCTCCTGACACAGGAGAGGTGGGGGAAGCAAACAGCTCGCTCATTAAACCTAATTTAATTATTTGGCCTAGTTTTGGAGCAGTTTTCAGCAAATTGTTGCAGGTGTTCCTGAATTACAGTACAGCGAATGTCCCTTGAACTTTTTAAGGTCCAAATCGTCAGAAAGCTTTTCAAATTGGCGCCTTATGTGTACTATAATGTTTAGACTTTGAAATGTTGAGGTTATATTCTGACGTTTTTGTCTATTTTTTATTATCAGAGAGAGAGAGAGAGAGAGAAGTTACCTTTATTTTCTTGCTACATGTAATACTTTTGATAGGTCTTGCTATTACTTTATGTTGTTCGTGTTGTTTAACATTGAGTTGTGCAGCACACACACACACACACACACAGAAGCACAAGTGCACATAAATGTAAGCCGGGTTGTACCAACAGAATCTATCTCTGAGTACCTCAATTACCGTGGAGGGGGAATTTTTGTTTCGTGTTTTGGTTTTTTTCCTGTGCTTTTTTTTTTTGTTTCTGTGAAGCGTATGGATTCATGTTATTATATTATTTTCTAAAACACACAAACACACGCGCACGTGGGTTAGGCCATTAGTCAGAAAAAGGAGAGTCGGTCTGAGGTAAGTAGCTCGTGGCATTGCATCAGCTGCTCAGAAAATCCGTCGTCTGCTACCGCTCCAAATTTGGCAACTGCAGACACTCTGAAACCTTTTGTAGAGTTATCTCCCCAAACACATCATGGCTTCCAACCAAGGCCAGAGTCGGCGACGACAAAGTCAGCAGGATTTGGGGGACAAAACACCATCTCGGAAAGGCAAGAAACCACTTCCCGAGCCAACGCATATCGGGCATTTTTTTGTGATACTAGTCTTGAAGATATGCCGGATGATTCTTTTCATTGACACGTCCGTCAAGATCGGCGTTTACCTAATGGGTGTCATGGTGGGCTCCGTCATCTGTGATCTGTTCAAGGTTCCCAACTCTTACTTCTCCGACAAACGGAACGTTTTCAACCAGTACTTTGTCAAACTTGGTTGGGGATGGACAATAGTATTACTTGGAACTTATGTCGCTCTAACTAGCTGGGTTTATTGCCATGGTCGTTGGCTGGCAGTGCGACGCCATCTGATGAGGCTTGTTGTGGCCACCATACAGTGGTACGTCTGTGTTAATGTATTCAGACAGATTGAGAACGTTGTTGGTATGTGTACCGCTACAGAACATACAAACAGAGATGACTGCATCGCCGATGGAAAGGGCTGGCTTGGTTTTGACATTTCTGGACACGTTTTTCTTCTCATGCATAATCTGTTGACCATTTCGGAAGAAGTGAAAACTTACAAAGACTGGCGCAAGCTGGGAGTGATGCTTGAAGATGAAGATCTGGAGAGCAAGAGAAAAGTCTCAGCGCAAGAGATTGCTGAGACGAAAAAACTGTACAAAGAACTTACACCATACATCAAGGCTGTTTTTGTGGCCATTGCATTCTTGTCTGTAATATGGGAATTTATGCTCTTGATGTCTGTTGTGTATAGATTTCACACATTACCACAGAAAGTAACAGCAGCTTTTGTGGCCATCATGTGCTGGTTTGTAAGCTACAGATTGTTTTATCGGTCTGATGTAGAGTGGCTTCCGTGCCCACCAGGCAAAACAAAGCTTGAGTATATGAAAATTGAGTAACACTAACAGATATGTGGTCATGTAAGACCTAATTTTTGTCAGCACAGGATTTCTGCTCTTGATCTGGATGCCCCTCTTGGTGTAGGACGTGGGGAATACGTCACAGGCGCCAACTTCAGCTGTTTTGTCATGGGTGGTGTGCGCATCGCCAACTAAGTCAAGAGGCCTCTACATTTGTATGGCCTGGTATTTACAAGGTTAAAAATAAAACTGTTAAAAACCTGGCCCAGGTTGAATATTTCCCCGTCTGAACCCACTGCCTCCCGATTGTTGATGTAAAGGCGCAGCATTCGGAGTAGGCAGTCTGACAATGGTGTCTGCTAATAATTCAGGGTTTGTTTTGGAATCATTGGACAGTATTCATAATCATCAAGAGTGCAATCAACAGTATAAGTCTCAGAATTCAGTGTACTGAATAAAAATGATTCATTTTTAATGTATTGAAACACTGCTTAGTGAATGATAAAGGTTTGAAGTATTAAAAACTGTCACACAGTTGTCTTTCGTTTTGAGATGTCACTTCTCGCACATTCTATCCCTGCCATGCGAGACATATTCTGCAGTTCTTTTGAGGTTTTGTCTGTTTTTGTTGTTGTTGTGTTGGGGGGTAGGGTGGGTGGAAGAGGGGGTGTTCAACACAACCCAGTACCAGGTTATAAAATGTTTTTGATGTGGGTTTTTTTAATTGATAATTGGCACTCCTGTAGTTTGTTGCAATGCTGAAAATTTTCATTACTCATTATATAGTCAGTTCAAAGTATGGTGTCGGTGTATTTTCTATTGACTGTATAAAGTTATAGCACTGACCTTATATGTGTTTACATGTACAGTCTTTTAATTAATTAATGTTGTGTTCAGTTTCTTTAAATGCTTCTTAAACTTTAAATCAAGAAGTCTTTTCCATTCCTAAATCTGTCAGGTGTTCAGGGTGCAAGAACAAACCATTCATTTTATTTCCAGACAATACTATAACTTGCTTCATGACTGCTTAAAATATATGTGTACAGTCTTTCTTTTAATTTATTATGTGTTCAGTTCCATTAACTTCTTTAAAACTTTTAAGTCAGAAGTTTTCTCCATTCCTAAATCTTTCAATGTGATTGTGAGCGACAGGACAAACTATGTATTTGTCTTTGTCTAGCCAATACATATGTACATGTACAGTGGAACCCTCATTTTAAGACACCCCCCCCTCCCAATTTAAGACTCCCTCCCTTTTAAGACCTTGCTTTCTCAGACTTTCTGTTCACAACCTCTGTAAGTTTACCCCCATTTTGTAAATTTACCCCCATTTGAAGACGCCTCCTTTTTAAGACCTGATTTTCTCAGAGCGTTTTTGAGGTCTTAAAAGGGGGGTTCCACTGTACTATGACTTACTTCATGACTGCTTAGCTACTGCTTAAGTTTTTTTTCATAATGTCTTTGCATTATTGGACTTTTTTTCTATTTTTTTTTCTAAAGATAAAACATCTAACATGACAACCTTGTGTTAACAAAAATTCTTTTTACAAAGTTGAACTTCCTCCTTTTGTCCTTACATCTTCTTTATTGAGTAGTCATTTTTTTACACAAATAAAACTAAAAGCAAAAAGGAACACCCAGATTATTGCGAGGTAATATGCAAGTCAGGGCTGAGGTGCACAAAGAGAAACTGGGTGGGAGCCAACTGCGGGGTCTGATTGGTTGAAATCACAACAAATTTTAATTTCAACCAATCAGACTCCGCGG
Source organism: Littorina saxatilis (assembly GCF_037325665.1). Lineage (NCBI taxonomy): Eukaryota > Metazoa > Mollusca > Gastropoda > Littorinimorpha > Littorinidae > Littorina > Littorina saxatilis. Next base: position 23,075,994 of record NC_090245.1, on the reverse strand, counting down.
CTGGCTCTATCAAAATTGGATGGCATCCAGTTTCATTTCGTGCACCGAGCTCAGGTTCTCCGGGTAATCTCTCTTTGAAACACACATTTTTTATATTGTTCATGAGTAATACATGTTGGTAAAGGCTCATACATCTAAAACATTGCAGCATTTTTGGAAAAGAAAACTGGTAGCAAAGGAAGCTAAACTATGCATGCATACATTGTTTATTACTGTTAGTGTTCATGTTATTTTGTTTCAAGAGTTCCATTTAGTTACTGTTTAAGTACAAAAGTTGCACACACTTTTAAGAATGATCTGAATCACTGACATTTCCTTTGTGTGTATCATTGTATGTTTCATTCTGTGTCATTTGAACCTTGAATTGCTTACCTATACATATAACTTGATCTCTTCGGTGTGAGAGTGTTTGGTATGTCTGACATGATTGATCAGGACTGTGTTAAATGTACTTGTGCCTCCATTGGTTTTCCTTTGTAAAGAAGTTTTCTTTATTATTTCTTGCTAAGAAAAATGCCATTTTAAGTGTAGTCATTTTTGTAATTGGTGACTGCATCAGTCCTTTTGTTGTTGGTGGTTTGTATTTGTTGCAATTGCTGAAATGACCCATTGCATTTAAAAGTTTAATACAATTACAAGCTTTGAAGTTCCACAAAGATCTGTTGATTTTACTTTGAATGGCTGTTTGCATGCCTGACATGACAAAACCAGCTTCACGTCTCACTTATCCTTTTTATTACATTTAGTCAAGTTTTGACTAAATGTTTTAACATAGAGGGGGGAATCTAGACGAGGGTCGTGGTGTATGTGTGTCTGTCTGTCTGTCTGTCTGTCTGTGTGTGTAGAGCAATTCAGACTAAACTACTGGGCCGATCTTTATGAAATTTGACATGAGAGTTCCTGGGTATGATATCCCCGGACGTTTTTTTTCATTTTTTCGATAAATACCTTTGATGACGTCATATCCGGCTTTTTGTAAAAGTTGATTTCGGAAATTTAATTTTAATCATAATTTTCATATTTTTAATTTTTAGAGTTTGTTTTTAATCCGAATATAACATATTTATATGTTTTTGGAATCAGAGAATGATGAACAATAAGATGGAATTGTTTTTGGAAAAATTATTTTAATTACAATTTTCAGATTTTTGAGTCACTTGAGAAAAAGTGACTCTATGTAATCGGTCAGTGTTAGTCTGTCCGGCCGGCCGGCCGTCCGTAGACACCACCTTAACGTTGGACTTTTCTCGGAAACTATCAAAGCGATCGGGCTCATATTTTGTTTAGTCGTGACCTCCAATGACCTCTACACTTTAACGATGGTTTCGTTGACCTTTGACCTTTTTCAAGGTCACAGGTCAGCGTCAAAGGAAAAATTAGACATTTTATATCTTTGACAAAGTTCATCGGATGTGATTGAAACTTTGTAGGATTATTCTTTACATCAAAGTATTTACATCTGTAGCCTTTTACGAACGTTATCAGAAAAACAAGGGAGATAACTAGCCTTTTCTGTTCGGCAACACACAACTTAACGTTGGGCTTTTCTCGGAAACTATAAAAGTGACCGGGCTCAAATTTTATGTGAACGTGACTCATTGTGTTGTGAATAGCAATTTCTTCCTGTCCATCTGATGCCTCATATAATATTCAGAACTGCGAAAGTGACTCGATGGAGCGTTTGCTCTTCTTGTTAATGACCAAAGTCATTAATTAATTTTTAAGCCTCGAAACTGAAATGCAATACCAAAGTCCGGCCTTCGTCGAAGATTGCTTGGCCAAAATTTCAATCAATTTCATACAAAAATGAGGGTGTGACAGTGCCGCCTCAACTTTTACAAAAAGCCGGATATGACGTCATCAAAGACATTTATCCAAAAAATGAAAAAAACATCTGGGGATATCATTACTAGAACTATCGAATGCAGCCTTTGGGGCACGCACTATACTGTTCATTGTACTTCCTGAGTTGAAAATGACATGAAAATAAACGCCAAGTTGATGTGTCAGAACCTGTAAACACAAGCAGATCTTAGTACATGTACCAAGTCAGTTGTACAACTGTAAAGTGTTGTGCATAAATAAGGTGAGGGAGGAAGGGAGGGGGGGGGGGGAGGGCAAGGCAAGAATAACCTGTCTCAGAAGACAGATTCTTTAGTCAGTTCAATGTGTAAAGGTAAATATAAACAAGAACAAACACCAGCTTCCTCATCTGTATCCTGCTAAAACCATTTAGCCCTTACATTGCAGTTAATTGTGACTAAGGTCAGTTCAACATCCTAATTTGACCTTGTTTGGCTGTCCTTTAACATGAAATGAGATTCCAGGTGATCGAAGGCCTCCAAAACGTGAGGAGGGGGGTACTGGGGGACCTGAAAACCTTTACTAGGGTACTGTTGAACCCTCTGCATATTGCGCACCATCTCTACAATGACATCGCTCAAGCTGTTGTACCCTGCAGCCTTGTCTGGGTATTCTTCCATGGGAATGGGTGGTGAGGTAACGCAAATGTCAACACATTCAGCTTCGTCCCATTGCTTCAGAAATGTGGCAAGGCTCCGTCGTCCCATGAACGGAGTCTGCACCAAAATAATGGACTGAGGCTGAAGAGTGTCTAGTCTGTCACGGAGCAGCATCTGTGTGAATCGAATATTTTCTCCAGTGTTCGTGGCTTTGGGTTCTATTAGGATTCTTTCAGCAGGCACATTGTTCTTTACCAGTCGCTCGGCAAACACAACTGCTTCAGGTTTTCTCCATTTTCCTGCAGAAAAGCATGCATAATTATTGTTGTCTCATTCATGAAATTTCAAACACACACACACAAATTCTGTGTTAAAAAAGAGGTCCCAAAGAAAATAAGTATCATTGAACCTTCAACTACTCATGCAGGCACTTATACAATAGTTAACACTTAATTAGACCATATATTTACTAGGATTGATTCCAAAATGTATATGTTATTAAAGCAAACTACCTTTTGTGCCATGTCCCTCTTTGCCAGACACAACAACCAGAGGGGCAAAACCTTCTCTGTACAGTTTTGCAGCATGGTCTGCTGTGCGTAAATCTGAATTCCCAAGCACCAGCATTAGTTGACTCTGCAATAACATTAATAGAAATAATGAATAAAACGTTGGCTGGGGCAACATTTTTTTAAATCACAAACACTGCCGTAATATGTCACATCCAATTAAAATACACATAATCAGAGACATACATACATCTGTCTCTGACATAATCAGGAGAATATTACGTTGACACATATCAAGAACTAAGTGAATTAAACACACACGCGCGCACACACACACACATCCGTTGCGATGATAACCTAAAATGGTTCCTGCAATGTATCGATCCTGATCCTGATACGTCAAAGAGCGGTACCTATAAAGGGCGAAAAGACAACTAAAGACGGCTAAAGACAACTAAAGACAGCTAAAGACAACTAAAGACAGCTAAAGACAACTAAAGACGGCTAAAGACAAACTAAAACAAGCTTTTTTGAGTCACTTGAGAAAAAGTGACTCTATGTAATCGGTCAGTGTTAGTCTGTCCGGCCGGCCGGCCGGCCGTCCGTCCGTAGACACCACCTTAACGTTGGACTTTTCTCGGAAACTATCAAAGCGATCCGGCTCATATTTTGTTTAGTCGTGACCTCCAATGACCTCTACACTTTAACGATGGTTTCGTTGACCTTTGACCTTTTTCAAGGTCACAGGTCAGCGTCAAAGGAAAAATTAGACATTTTATATCTTTGACAAAGTTCATCGGATGTGATTGAAACTTTGTAGGATTATTCTTTACATCAAAGTATTTACATCTGTAGCCTTTTACGAACGTTATCAGAAAAACAAGGGAGATAACTAGCCTTTTCTGTTCGGCAACACACAACTTAACGTTGGGCTTTTCTCGGAAACTATAAAAGTGACCGGGCTCAAATTTTATGTGAACGTGACTCCCAGTGACCTCTACACTTTGACGTCTGCTTTGGTGACCTTTGACCTTTTTCAAGGTCACAGGTATGTCTTGAAGGAAAAAAATTGAAATATCATATCTCTGAAACTATTCATCGGATTTGATTCAAACTTTATAGGATTATTCTTTACATCAAATTATTTACATCTGTATTGTGTTGTGAATAGCAATTTCTTCCTGTCCATCTGATGCCTCATATAATATTCAGAACTGCGAAAGTGACTCGATCGAGCGTTTGCTCTTCTTGTTTTAATCGAATTCAGAGTCGACAGACATGATAAAAAAACAATGTCTAAGAATGTTTTAAATAATAGCGATGCAGTTTGATGACGAACAATATCAACTGAAGCAACATTATAATTTACCGTACTTTCGGGACCATAGGGCGCACCTTTCTATATACGGCGCACCCCCATATTAAAAAAAAAAATCGAAAAAAATCGTTTTTTACACGATTCAACACGATTAACGATGAAAAAAAACCCCGCGCCTTATAAGTTATAGTCCCGAAAGTACGGTATTCAAGCAAATGTAATCAGATTCACCCCACGATAACCAAACAGCTCATTTTCGAGTCATACTGCCACTGAAAAGCTCATCACACACACACACACACACACACACACACTCTTCTTCTTCTTCTTATCGTCGCGTGGTGCTGTCGGCTCGTGGCCGTTTTCTTTGGCCTGGCTTGCGACCCTTGTGCGCAGGAGCACGTGCCGTTGTTTTCCCGTCCGTTGACGTCACCCGCCCTGGATTCGTGCTTGTTGACATGAAGCGTTTGAAGTGTTTTGACCTCTGGGCAGCTGATTTGCTCAACCAGTCATCCCGTCTCAAGTTGAAAGTCTTGTACTCCTCTGCAAGCTGGTATTCTCCCAGACCAAGGAAACACCTCTCGACTTCGCGGTACTTCTCAACTACAACATCGTGCAGTATGGAGACCAACCTCGGAAGCTGACAGGATTTCCAGGACGTTTCTTGTTTCAAAACGTGGTTGAACGATTCTGAGTTATTGTTCGTCCAAAGGGCATGTTGCATCAGCAGCCCTGGTTTGTCCAAAGCTCGGAAGTTGTCCTCCAAAAGATGAGGTGAACAGGTGTCATCAGCTAGACTGAGCACTCCACTCCAAACTGAAAGTTGTACCATCATTTTTTTCTTTCCTTCTGGTTTGAGTGAACTATCACTCACTCACTCAAATCAACAACAAAATGACAAATTTAAAAGACTTTTTTTTTATTGAGTTCACACACACAAAATAAATAAATGAATAAGAACGATCGAAGGGTGGGAAAACATTAAAAAAAATAGCTACACACAAAATCTGAAATAATTCATAAGTTGTCTTTAGCTGTCTTTAGCTGTCTTTAGCCGTCTTTAGTTGTCTTTAGCTGTCTTTAGCCGTCTTTAGTTGTCTTTAGCTGTCTTTGGCCGTCTTTAGTTGTCTTTTCGCCCTTTATAGGTACCCGTCAAAGAGTATACAAAGAATATATCTTTCTCATCACCTCCAAGGAAAGACATTTACAAGGGCACAGGAAAAGCATAGTCTATATTTTTTTATACAAAACAATCCCTCCTTCTGATTGTGTTACAGACCTTCTTTGGTGGACTGTCAATGCGTAGATAATCCCATAGTATTTGTGCGTTGGATTTCATTAGGGTTTCATTGTCTCTGTCTCTGGGGGAAATTCGTCTGCTACTGCAGCTGAAGTCTCGACGTAAGTGCTGCAGACAACTAACGCACACTAATTTCATCGTTGCACTGCTCACGTGCTTCGCTTGTGCGTTGATCAGCTGACTAATAATACACCGATGCCACATGTTGCATGGGGGTGACTTCTGAGAACTTTGAACCACAGAGAGTGAAACCCAGAGTTCGCAGGCCGAGTCAATCGAATCGAAACTGCGGTTGGGGTCACCGGATATTTTGTGACGTCACTTCCTATTCTCTGTTGCGGAAAATTCGAACTGGGAATTCTAGCGCTTGTTAGTGTTTTTCTGTCCAACTTTGCAAAATCAAGGACTGCTGTAATAGTTTCAGACAAACAACATGAAAGGTATGTATTTGATCTTTCTTGCATCCATCTGACTAGATTTAACCTGACTATCTCGATTATTGATTGTGCAGCAGCATCTTGAGTTGAGCATGTCGACAAGTTTTCTCCCAAAGGCAAAAGCCAAAGGCTGTCGCAATAACTTGAACTTTTGTATCAGCGACCGACATTTGTATGCAAGAAAACGGGGTACAAGAGGTTGAGATGAGTGCTTGGGAAGGAATGGGGAGGGGTTAGATGTTGATATTGATCATTTGATGGCAACAAAGTGGATGAAGGATAACTTCATGAATTTGTTTTTCATGATGCAGAACTTTTTTAATTTTAATTTTAACTCAATAACTGTGATCCGAATTGATTTTAAACAAAGTGTTTGTCATGTAAACACTGACTTATGTCACCGCAATATGCATACGCACTGGCTATACGCACTCGGAGTGTATACAGGGGTCAGAATCTTGTAGTTGTACGTATACAAGTATACACTCCGGCTTTAACTTCTGGTCGTGAAGCGAATTTGCCATTCGAAAACCACTTTGCGATAGGAACGCAGAGCAGTTGATTATAAGAGTACAAAGAAACGAAAACAATCTTTGCTGTAAAGTAGAATACATTTTCGACACTCGGAGCGTCATTCGACGCCATTTTGCGAAGGTACGCTTCACTTTTGATTCAAGGTATCAGAGTACGCTGGGAACAAACACAGACATAAATAAACACACACACAAAACTGATGCTTCATGGCAGTTTATTGTCGAAGTTTGGAACAAACTTGGCTTGGAGTGTGTATCGACCTAGAAACGGTTTTATACTATGTGAATCACTGAATCACCCAGAGTGCGTATAGCCTTTGCCATACATGTATCTGTTTTACTGATTAAATCCTGATTGAGTTTGATTGTAAAAATGTAAACACTAAATCAGTAAATCACTAAATATGAATCTTGCCTTTTTTCCAATTCCAGATAATAAAGCAGAATCCTCAGGGTGAGTCTGAGTAACTGTCACTTACAGTTACATGTATTGTAAATGGACTTTATCGAGCGTGTATCACTGTGTGTCTGTGTTGCTAGTTGGTGTTTGTTTTTACATTTAGTCAAGTTTTGACTAAATGTTTTAACGTAATCGAGACGAGGGTGTGGTGTATGTGTGTGTGTGCGTGTGTATGTGGTAGAGTGATTCAGACCAAACTACTGGACCGATCTTTATAAAATTTTACATGAGAGTTCCTGGGAATGATATCCCCGGACGTTTTTTTTTCTTTTTTTCGATAAATACCTTTGATGACGTCATATCCGGCTTTTTGTAAAAGTTGAGGCGGCACTGTCACAGTCACACCCTCATTTTTCAATCAAATTGATTGACATTTTGGCCAAGCAATCTTCGACGAAGGCCGGACTTCGGTATTGCATTTCAGCTTGGTGGCTTAAAAATTATTATTCCCCCCTCTGCTTCTTTCTCTCTGTAAACTTGTAGGCAAGTTATTTTTCGGTAACTTACCCAAGAACCAAAATCACTTACCCAACAACGGGCCTGAATCCTCGATAGCTCATGGGTAGAGACTGTACACATTGTGGATCTACTTTTTGCGACTCAAAAGTTCAGAACACTCTAATGTACAAAATATACATTTCTAGAGCAAACAATACAACCATGCCGCATTTAAACCAGCAACTACAGGCTTGAACACATGGATCTCAATATAAAATCCATGAGTTTGGTTGTTTTCTGAATTCAGATCTGCCGTGCACAATCGTTTATCGCTAGCAAGATTCCAAGGAAAAGTAACTCTCATACTTTGTCTAGCGACACGAGTAGTTCCCCTTCCAGATTTCAGCTGCATCGACAAGACTGTCAGTTTTCAACAATATTTCATTTTATAAACAGATCACACGCAATCAATTGCAAACATTTAATCAACTTAAAGAATATGCAGCGGTTTCATACACTATTTTGCCCCAGAAAACTGAACTTCGTACAGTTTTTGAGTCACTTGAGAAAAAGTGACTCTATGTAATCGGTCAGTGTTAGTCTGTCCGGCCGGCTGGCCGTAGACACCACCTTAACGTTGGACTTTTCTCGGAAACTATCAAAGCGATCGGGCTCATATTTTGTTTAGTCGTGACCTCCAATGACCTCTACACTTTAACGATGGTTTCGTTGACCTTTGACCTTTTTCAAGGTCACAGGTCAGCGTCAAAGGAAAAATTAGACATTTTATATCTTTTCTCGGAAACTATGAAAGCGATCGGGCTCATATTTTCTTTAGTCGTGACCTCCAATGACCTCTACACTTTAACGATGGTTTCGTTGACCTTTGACCTTTTTCAAGGTCACAGGTCAGCGTCAAAGGAAAAATTAGACATTTTATATCTTTGACAAAGTTCATCGGATGTGATTGAAACTTTGTAGGATTATTCTTTACATCAAAGTATTTACATCTGTAGCCTTTTACGAACATTATCAGAAAAACAAGGGAGATAACTAGCCTTTTCTGTTCGGCAACACACAACTTAACGTTGGGCTTTTCTCGGAAACTATAAAAGTGACCGGGCTCAAATTTTATGTGAACGTGACTCATTGTGTTGTGAATAGCAATTTCTTCCTGTCCATCTGATGCCTCATATGATATTCAGAACTGCGAAAGTGACTCGATCGAGCGTTTGCTCTTCTTGTTAACGTTGGAACACGGGTGTAAAACTTCGTCTGCTAGTCACATTCGAGGAAAGAACATTACCTGAGCGATACCAAAACATGAACAGAACACACACTATCTGCCTTTAGCTTTACCGCCACAGCAGAATGACAACATAACTGTGTACTTGATTTTAGTTCAAAACATGGAAACTGACAAGAAGTGTTAACAGAATTGAATGATTTGCACGGAACTATACAACCGCGCATTAATCGATCGCCTGCGCAGGTAGACTGGTTGGGTGAATATGATTCGATCAAACTTTCGCACAAAAACTCCTCTTTTATTTGAATAACTGAAGAAAGGAGGAATAAAGAGGTTACATGCCGAGTCTCAGTGATTATCAAAAATAATGGTCGAAGTTAGCGGATCATGAAAAATGCGAGCTTCAGCGAGCTTTTTCATGACCGCGAACTGAGACCATTATTTTTGATAATCACTGAGACTCGGCATGTAACCTCTACATCAATGACTTTGGTCATTAAAAATCTGAAAATTGTAAAAAAAAAATATATTTTATAAAACGATCCAAATTTACGTTCATCTTATTCTTCATCATTTTCTGATTCCAAAAACATATAAATATGTTATATTTGGATTAAAAACAAGCTCTGAAAATTAAAAATATAAAAATTATGATCAAAATTAAATTTTTGAAATCGATTTAAAAACATTTTCATCTTATTCCTTGTCGGTTCCTGATTCCAAAAACATATAGATATGATATGTTTGGATTAAAAACACGCTCAGAAAGTTAAAACGAAGAGAGGTACAGAAAAGCGTGCTATCCTTCTCAGCGCAACAACTACCCCGCTCTTCTTGTCAATTTCACTGTCTTTGCCACGAGCGGTGGACTGACGATGCTACGAGTATACGGTCTTGCTGAACAATTGCATTGCGTTCAGTTTCATTCTGTGAGTTCGACAGCTTGACTAAATGTTGTATTTTCACCTTACGCGACTTGTTTACAATTTGTGTGTGTGTCACTCACTCACTCTGTGTGTGTGTGTGTGTGTGTGTATGTGAGTCTGTCACTGTGTGTATGTGCGTGTGTGTGTGTGTGTGTGTGTTGCTCTGGCTGTGTCACTCTCAGTGTCAAAGCTGTTTACAATATTCACGTTATCATTATGACACTTGTAATTTTATAGTTGTACTTGTAAAAAAATAGTTGTATAAAAAAAAAGTGACTATGTGTTAGTGTGAATTGTAAATGTAATGTACATTGTAAGTGTAGCATATGGATCACCAAATAACGGCAGTTTTCAGCCATGAACAGCCAGGACCGTGTACGGAATCAGAGATGGTTCTCAGAACTCTTTGTTCATGGTTTTGCATTGTTAAACTGGACTACTGTAATGCTCTTTTATCTGAATGTCCTTTGTACATCACTAACAAGCTTCAGAAAGTACAGAATGCAGCAGCTAGACTTGTTCTCAAAGCCAGGAAGTCTGATCACGTTAAACCACTCCTCCGCACCCTCCACTGGTTGCCTATTCAAGCTCGCATTGACTACAAACTCTGTACCCTGTGTCATAGTTTTTTCTCTCAGACTGCTCCTGTCTATCTATCAGATATGTTGAATGTATACATTCCCTCAAGACAGCTTCGCTCTTCCAGCGATTCTCGGATGCTTCGCATTCCTCATGTCAGAACTAAAGCCTTCGGCCACAGGTCCTTCTCTTATGCAGCCCCTAAAATATGGAACTCTCTCCCATATGACATCCGCCACATTGACTCAACCCCTTCTTTCAAAGCAGCTTTAAAGACCCATCTTTTCAAAATCTATTTAGATCCCTGATCCGCTTTTTCAATACCCTGTACTATCGCTTCACGCTTGTGTTTGTGTGTGTGGGTGTGATCGACTGCGCTGTGTGTGTGTGTGTGTGTGTGTGTGTGTGTGTGTGTGTGTGTGTGTGTGTGTGTGTGTGTGTGCGTGTGCTATGACTATGATATAGTGATTTAATATATTATTTTTCTTACTATGTACTTAGCTTTAACTTGTGTGAGTGTGTGGTGTTTTTTTTCTTCTTTGGATGTTGTTGTTTGTATAATTAATGCATTATGGCATTTACACTACTGTATGAACTAGGATACTATTTATTGTAAACATGTATTGCATTGTTCAGTTTGATGTAAAGCACGGAGAGCGTGGGTTAACCCCATGGTTCGCGCTATATAAGCTTGCCACTATTATATTATTATTATTATTAAACAGTGAGGATGCCATCAAAGTGATTGTCAGAGTTCGTCCCCCGGGGAATGCCAGCAGTGCTCTCCCCTTCGCAGGGCAAGTTGTGGAGGTGAATTCAAACAATAACTCTGTCACACTCCTGGCAAAACCTGACCCAAAAATCTTCACGTTCGACCATGTGGCTGACACAGACAGTTCTCAGGTAAGATAAAATTCACAAAAATAATTTTTTCGTTTTTGTTTGTCTGTGCACTTAAAAGACCGTTGGGTCGATATATTTGTGAATGTATTGTTTTGTCTGAATAACAAACGTTCCAACAACCTACCTTTCTTGTTTTTTGATTCAGAACAAAAAGAAAAAGCATTATTGTTGAAGTATTTTGGGCTGCAACAATAACAATAATTGTCAGTAAGTACTGGTGTCACATGACTGATGTGAACCAGTTGATTGGCTAATGGCGATGCGCTTAAATCTGTTAGCGCACTCTTGGAGTGCGCTAACTTTTCCACAGAGCGTATTCTTACGCCCTTTGCCAAAGCGAGACTGTACTCTCATCCTCAGAATTAATTAATGACATGTAGCTTATATTCTCCACTTTACCAAAAAATAACCATAAATTTCCTGCTCAAAGCAGAAGTGTTTTTTTCTGACAGATCGCAGGTGCCTGTGCCACAGTGAATCCCACTGATCTAAAAATAGAAGCGGCTGTGTCTCTTCCACAATGCCAATGGTCTCTTCTCGTTTTGACTTGCAAAGATTCTTCTCATATGCCGTGTTAGTGGCATGTAGCTTATTAACCACATTACCAAATGATGAGTTAGTATAAAATTCCCAGCGGCAAACAGAAAACACAAGTGTTATTCCGATAACGTAGGCCTACCAGCTAGACCAGCATTTGAAAGTCGACTCTGTTATAGTAGACTACACTGAAATACGACTGCATCAGTTCAGTAAATGAATGGTTTCCGAATTATTATTTCAAGGCAACAACAATCGGAATCGAAAACGTGTAGGGTTAAGAACGTTCTTACCATGTATAAAACTTATTACCAGCCTGCCTCATGCGTGCAGACGAGCTTTGTTTTTGAAATGAGACTGCAGTTCAGTGGTTCGATTGCCCTAGCAGACGACATAAACCCCGCAGCAAATGAACATGTTGGGCAAATGTGAACAAACAAACGATGGGGATGTAATACGTGTAGAGTTCAGAGCATTCTTACCGTTCATATATATAGTACCAGACTCCCCGATGAGTGAAGATACAACACGAGAAACATACCACATTTACTTTGAAAATTTGCTGACCGTGGCCTTGGCCGGAGTCAATTCAAGGGGCAACACTCTGCACAGTCAATCTGTCCAAGCTCGATGAAGGTTTCGAATCGCAAATAACTAAGAGCACTGTCCTTTCTCCGAGTTTAAATGAGGTCTGTATGAAAGATCATCACTTTTTAGCTTAACGCTACTCTGGAATTTACCAACAGAAATTAAAACAAGAGTTTGCGTGTGACGAAAGCAACCCCCCGCGGGTTAGGGGGAAGAATTTACCCGATGCTCCCCAGCATGTCGTAAGAGGCGACTAACGGATTCTGTTTCTCCTTTTACCCTTGTTAAGTGTTTCTTGTATAGAATATAGTCAATGTTTGTAAAGATTTTAGTCAAGCAGTATGTAAGAAATGTTAAGGCCTTTGTACTGGAAACTTGCATTCTCCCAGTAAGGTCATATATTGTACTACGTTGCAAGCCCCTGGAGCAATTTTTTGATTAGTGCTTTGTGAACAAGAAACAATTAACAAGTGGCTCTATTCCATCTCCCCCCCTTTCCCCGTCGCGATATAACCTTCGTGGTTGAAAACGACGTTAAACACCAAAGAAAGAAAGAAAGAAAGAAAGTGACGAAAGCACGACACACTTGAGACAGCCCACACAAAAGTAGATCTGACACAAACCTGATCACACAGTTACGCCTATCCAAATACGCGTAGCAAAATGTGCGTTTGGAATATTCTTTTTTCTATGGCGGTACTGACAATATCGTTATTGAAACAATCCCAGTGCACTACGGGATTTATAGAGCAAATCTCGAAAATAATTATTGAACTCAGCGCTATGCGCTTCATTCAATAATGAATTTTCTCGATTTGCTCTATAAATCCCTTAGTGCACTGGGATGTCTCAATAACTTAAATAATAGACGGTTTTGGAAAATAACTCCGTCAGGATTTTTAGCGGTCTGAAAGAGTAACAGCCCCTTTACCTCGGACAAGCTTTTTAAAACATCCAGAGAATGTCTCGCTTGCGATCTGAACGAACAACTAACTCTGATGTGTATGTTATGCAACTCACGCACAATAATGATATCTTTTTCTTTGAGAAAAGCTTGTCCCAGGTAAAGGCGCTCTTACTCTTCCAGACCGCTGAAAATCTTGACAGAGTTATTTCCTGAAAACGTCAATTTAACAACACTTTATGGTCCATTAAAATGAGTACAATAAAATGAAAAATTTTCTTTGACACATCCACCCAGATAAGAGATGCGACCCCTACACGGGCAGAAAGTATTCAGGTGTGTCAAATACTGTTTAATGAGTAATACATTTATCACAAACAGAGGATGTACAGATTTACAAACTTCATAAAAGCCGTGAGAATGATGTCACAAAACTAAATGATGCAAGACCTCGGCTGACTAAGCGGTAATAAGCTAGTCCCCATTCTGCTGCTGGTGTCTCTTAATATAAATACCCATATTACGCTTACAGTCATACACATGTACATATACATGTATATGTGTATGCCAGACCTGTTTACCCTTACGATTTTGGCGTAATTTATTACGATTTTCTGCAAAAAATACGCCATTCCGCTATCCGTGTCAAGACTACGATTTTCATAAATAAAAAAAAATGTTAAAAAAAAAATTAAAAAATTTTAATTTTTTTTTTTAATATTAATTCACATGTTTGGCATTGTTTTTTTCAATGGCAAAATGGGGTGAAAAAGCACAAAACTGACCAGAGATCATAATCATGTCTGTCTGATGAGACGCTGGAGAGCCTTCTAGTGGTGAAGTCTCGCCCTCACTCATTCGGCAAGCGCAAGTACAGGCATGACAGACTGAAAAAGACCTACTACGTGCAAAAGAAAAAGAATCAGTGATGCATGTGCTTTTGATGTGATCTTCTTTGAAATTATGATGACTACAAAAACTGACTGATGTGTTTTGTTTGTGAATGATGGATATATGTGCATGATTGCGTTTCGCAGACACAGTTGTCATGTGCGTTGTAATTGGCGACGAATGCTGGATGATTACTATTTTTGTGCCAGGATTACTATTTTTGGGGCTGAGCATTACTCCAAAACACTTATAGGGGTAAACAGGTCTGGTATGCATTTGTCTCTACTTTTTACATTAAGTCAAGTTTTGACTAAATGTTTTAACATAGAGGGGGGAATCGAGACGAGGGTCGTGGCGTATGTGTGTGTGTCTGTGTGTGTGTGTGTAGAGCGATTCAGAGTAAACTACTGGACCGATCTTTATGAAATTTTTCATGAGAGTTCCTGGGTATGATATCCCCAGACGTTTTTTTCATTTTTTCGATAAATGTCTTTGATGACGTCATATCCGGCATTTTGTTGAGGCGGCACTGTCACACCCTCATTTTTCAATCAAGTTGATCGAAATTTTGGCCAAGCAATCTTCGACAAAGGCTGGACTTTGGAATTGCATTTCAGCTTGGAGGCTTAAAAATTAATTAAATGACTTTGGTCATTAAAAATCTGAAGATTGTAATGAAAATTATTTTTTTTATAAAACGATCCAAAATTACGTTTATTGTATTCTTCATCATTTTCTGATTCCAAAAACATATAAATATGTTATATTCGGATTAAAAACAAGCTCTGAAAATTAAAAATATAAAAATTATGATTAAAATTAAATTTCCGAAATCGATTTAAAATCCATTTCATCTTATTCCTTGTCCGTTCCTGATTCCAAAAACATGTAGATATGATATGTTTGGATTAAAAACACATTCAGAGAGTTAAAAAGAATAGAGATATAGAAAAGCGTGCTATCCTCCTCAGCGCAACCGCTACCGCGCTTTTCTGGATTGTTAATTTCACTGCCTTTGCCATAAGCGGTGGACAGACGATGCTACTAGTACTAGTGTACGGTCTTGCGGAAAAAATGCAATGCGTTCAGTTTCATTCTGTGAGTTTGACTGAGCTTGACTAAATGTATTTTCGCCTTACGCGAATTGTTTGTTGTTGCAGGAATCTGTTTTCACCTCAGTTGGGAAAGCTTTAATAGATAGCTGCATTGCTGGGTACAATGGAACCATATTTGCATAGTAAGTGTCTTTTTGTTTTTGTTTAGAACCATTTTTTTTCTTTACATGATTGATATATGAATTTATGCATTCACTTTTCCTGCATTATAGAAATCAAATACATTATATAAAAGTTAAGCATACCTTTTGAAGTTTTAAGTCAGATAAGAATCAGTGAACAAATTAGATGATACCTTCTGCTTGTGTTTTTTTGTTCGCTTGAGAGACAGGCATTTTTTCCCTTTAAAATAGTGGTGTTTCTGATATTTGCCACTGCATCGGTAGATGCCAAATGCTTTGAAGTAAATATGCTTCATTAGCTGTATTAAAGTGGACTGTAGCAAATTTTTATTTTGTAACCTTTAACATGTGATTTTTCAATATTTGAATTTTTCCAGTGGGCAGACAGGATCTGGGAAGACTTTCACCATGCTTGGTAAGCTGGAGCACAGGAAAATCATTCTTACCATAATCATAATTGTCATTCAAATAGTAACACTAAAGTGACTGAACTGCTCACTTCCAGGTACACAGAGCCCCTAGGGCTTTCATTCATGCCTCAGACATCTATCCATTTGAAAAAATACCAAGTATCTTTGACCTCCTAGGCTCCTTGCAAGGAGTAGAAAACTGCAGTTGTTTTTTAAGAAGTAATTTTTATCATTGTCCTATAGGGGTGACAGCGTAACACTTGATCCGCCTCACATCAGGTCCTACACATGAACCAATGACATCAAATGCCCACATTGAAGTCTATTTGTCTCGACGAGAAAGAGAAAAATATGTTATTTTGTTCCATTTTGGCATGATGCACCCAGCCTTTAGCCACAGAAAGTGATCACAAGAAATGTTGATTACATTTTGGTGGGAGATATGAACTGACGAACTGCATAAAGTTATGTTTCGCTGGTAACACTAAAGGTATGTGTAGTCATCTATGGGATGTTTGTTTTAATAGTTTATATCCTTAATTGCGACAAAAAGACAACATTTTGTTTCAGCAATGCTGTGAGCTGCACTGCATCTTTAAAATTTGAATTCTGACAACTATGAACAGTATAACTTTGCATAACTATCTTCATTTTTTTTAATTGATTCTTTATATGGGTACACAGTTGTTTGTGCATTTTCATCACATCTGTAATTCTTGTGTTTCAGGGCAATCTGAGGAGTGTGACAATTTTCAACATGAGCTGCGTGGTGTTATTCCTCGTAGCTTTGAGCACCTGTTCAACTTGATTTCCAGAGAACATGAGCTTGTAAGTAAATATCTGTCCATATGTTTCCACTCTCTTAATACTTAATTCTAAAAACTTAAGGCTTTGTTGTTGTGTTATACCAATGTTTTAACTCAAGTTATTATTGTATAACTTTTGGATTTTTTTGTCAATGCCTCTAAACCCCTATTTTAAAAATTTGTGAGCTAAAAGCGCACATGTACCCTCTTCAAAATCTCATAATATTTTGATTATCTGCACTTATTCACCACTATCATCACTCACTGCAACCTATTTCACAGCAATTTCTGTGCTCACAGGGGGAAAGGTCGAGCTTCCTGATGACGCCTGAGGAAGGTCAATAATTTTAGTTCAGATTAGGCCCCTCCCACTTTTTTTGTAAACTAACCCGCTTGGAAATTCTGTGGTCGATTTGGAAAAGAATTAAGAGAAATAGCATCACTTGTTTGCTTCATTACGTCATTTTACCTCTCATCTAAAGCATTGTTTTGAATCTTCACAGCAGAGAGAAGTTTAACGTGTCTTTTGGCACAACGCACCCATCTGCATCATATTTGCCACATGAGAAAATAAAGGTGCTTTCTCCACCCATCCTACCAGATACCTCAAAAAGCAGCCGCTCAGCTCACAAATGTTGCCAATGGCTGTTGGTAATGGTATCTATGCTTTGGATCACTTCACCAAATCTAATTCCTCTGGTACTTTTATTCGCTTGCAGCATGGGGAGAGAAAACAGTTTCTGTGTAAGTGCACTTTCCTGGAGATTTATCAGGAGCAAGTGTACGACTTGTTGGATCCAGCAGCTGCCAACCTGCAGATTCGTGAGAACATGAAAACAGGCGTCTTTGTTGATGGCCTGATGGAGCAAGTTGTGGCCACACCTGCTGAGGCCTACCAGGTATTCTTTGGAGTGTGTTTGGGGGGAGGGGGGTTATGGGGGGGGAAGACCTTTACTGTTTACATTTTGAGAATGTGTACATACTCGGACAAGGATTATGCATGCTTGATGAAGTGATAGACATGTCTTTTGACCAGACGTTGTGGAAGCAAATAGATGGTTTGGAATGCAATGATTTATGTTTGTCTTGTGATTAAAATTGTCTTATGAAGCATTGTCATAATAGAAAGGATTATAATTTATTTTGTCCTCATAAGTGCGCGCAGGTAATTCACTGTAGAATTTGAAGAAAAAACAGGGCATGGAATTTTAAAAAAAGTAAGCCATGAAATTTGCTTTCTGACTGTACATATTGTGTGTTTAACTCCTTTTGGACAACAGAATGTGCTAGCTGGCCGAAGTGAAGTACAAAATGATAGTGCACATAACACTGATACATCCACAATGCATCCTTATTGGGGCTTTATATTATTTGAAACTTAGCAAGGTGTAGTTGATTAGATGTGATTACTTAGCTGTCCGTGGTCAAAACCTGTTAAAGTTGGACATTATCTCAAAATCTGTCTAGAATATGATAGTAATTGTCAAAAAAAATCTATGCAGAATAGGTTAGAAATGATTTTAAAAACCGTCTAGAATGGGTTGACACAGGTATTGTTCAAAGTTGACGGACTATCTTGCTTCAGGCTCTGAGCACTGGTTGGCTGAACCGAAGGGTGGCAGCCACGTCCATGAACAGGGAGAGCTCCCGTTCCCACGCAGTCTTCACCCTCTGCATTGAGTCCAAGGCAAGGCGTTCATAATCATAACTTTACTTTTCGCAAAAAGGGTCGAGGCATGAAAATAGTTTGTTCGCTTCATTGCTTCGTATTTTCTCATGTGTCAGGTGACTGGTTCTGCGTCACTCACTGTTGTTGTTGAAGTGCTTACTTCCCTTTGTGTGTTTGATTTTTATTTTGAGCATGTCTAGGCTGAATTTGAGGAAGACAAATATGCAGGATATTGGACCATTGATTGTTTGAGGCTGAAATGGATGTTTGAAATGTTGAACTGCAGTCATTTCTGTCCAAATTTTGTGTGTATTTGTCTTTTCTCTGCAAGAATTAGACATAGAAATGTGCAGTAGAAAATGTAACTGTTCTGAAGTTAAACTTCAAATGAAAAAGAAGAATCTGTTTTGAATTTTGTATTTACACTGTATTTGTTTGTATACATTCATTTGCATCAATTGAAATCTTAAGATGTATATGTTAAAGTTATTTATTTTATTCTCTCCACATTTCATTTTGATTTGTTAAAACTGTATTGATTGGTTGATTTATTTACTGTTGACAGGAAGAGAAGAATGGAGTGAAGAATGTGAGACAATCACTTTTGAACTTAGTGGACCTGGCTGGATCAGAAAGACAAAAAGACACCAATGCCCTTGGCATCAGGCTCAAGGCATGTTTGCATTGATATACAGTGATTTTGTTTGATGTTGGCAGTCACTTAAAACTTTGCCTTCTTTTCTTGTCAGTCTCTATTTGCAATACAGCAGTCCCTCTCATGAACGGACACCCTTGGGCCATAGCAAAACTGTCCGTACATTGCAGGTGTCCGGTCACGGGAGGGGTGACCACACCACCCCCTCCCCCATACACACACAGAGACACACAAACAACAGCATTGAGTCTATGCTAATCACTTCTTGTGGCTGCTAAACAATAAACTCCTAATACTTCTTTAAACGTTCTGTAAAAATGATTTGTATGAAAAGTGTTGAAAAGAAGAGATAAAATAAATCCTCAAGGCAGTGAACACACTCACCATGCACTGACATACGAAAGCAGCCACACAAACACAGCACAGAGGAGCGTGTGCAGATGCCTTGCAAGAATAAGCTTGAAGACCAGTTTGAATAAATAGCAGCAGATAGAGCTGCATGTCATAATCATGTAATTTATTTTCATCTTGTCTGGCTTTATATTGACTGCATGCCGATCATGTGGCATGGCAGTGACTTTTCACTCTTCAGTCGGAAATACACTGTACATAACACAGCTCTCACTCTCCCTCACTAAATGCCTACCTCAAGCCGTGACAACTGATGCTTGGAAATTGTGTGGAAGAGTACACCTCTCTATTTCTCTCCAATGCTCTTCCTGCTGACATGCAGTGACACCGGACACCCCACCGAGTTTAGCCAGCTACCCCTCCATCCCCCCCTCCCTCCCTCTCTCTCTCACTCCCTCCAGCCATGTACTGTTTGGGGCTGTGGCCAGAGAGGTCAGCTCCAACTGTTCACTCAGAGCAAAACCAGTTGACTGTGTCGTAACTTTTGACAAAGCAAGACAACTGAAGGGTTCACAGATTAGGCAACCGACTCATGGTCAAGGCTGAGGGGAAACAAGAGTATCTTGTCAATGAAAGAGGTTACACACAGACACACGATGCTGAGAACTGTGGCCGGTTTTTCACTCTCTTTCGCTCAGGACCTTCATCGACTGTGGTTTCTGTTGTTTACGTCAACAGACAAGAATAATGAGCACAGTGCAGTTTCATGTTGGCATCTTCGCATGTACTCCACTTCTGACCAAAACTACCCCCCCCTCCTGATGGGTACAGGTGCACTCAAGTTACCAGTGACTGTCGTCACGCCATTGTGGCTGTGATCTTTGTACCAAGAGCCGGACTGCTCTGTTATCGATTTTGTTGTGGTGAAAATTTGACGATGGTCTGTCCGTACATTGGAGGTATGACCTGCTGTTGGGACCGAAAATGAGTGTCCGCGTCCACGTTTTGCAGGTGTCCGTTTAAGGGGGGGCAAATATAGAAGGAAAACACTCCGTGCCGAGCAAATGTGTCCGTACATGTCAGGTGTCCGTTCACGCCGGGGGCCGTACATTGCAGGGACTGCTGTAGTACATTTAACAAAGAAAATAATGTCCAGCAACAACCATGAGATATGTCTGTCACAGATGAACTTGAAATTCTCAGGAATTTCATGTTTTACCATGGGGAAAGTCCAGCTGGAACTCAGTGTTGTTACATTTTTGAGTCACTTGAGAAAAAGTGACTCTATGTAATCGGTCAGTGTTAGTCTGTCCGGCCGGCCGTCCGTAGACACCACCTTAACGTTGGACTTTTCTCGGAAACTATCAAAGCGATCCGGCTCATATTTTGTTTAGTCGTGACCTCCAATGACCTCTACACTTTAACGATGGTTTCATTGACCTTTGACCTTTTTCAAGGTCACAGGTCAGCGTCAAAGGAAAAATTAGACATTTTATATCTTTGACAAAGTTCATCGGATATGATTGAAACTTTGTAGGATTATTCTTTACATCAAAGTATTTACATCTGTAGCCTTTTACGAACGTTATCAGAAAAACAAGGGAGATAACTAGCCTTTTCTGTTCGGCAACACACAACTTAACGTTGGGCTTTTCTCGGAAACTATAAAAGTGACCGGGCTCAAATTTTATGTGAACGTGACTCATTGTGTTGTGAATAGCAATTTCTTCCTGTCCATCTGATGCCTCATATAATATTCAGAACTGCGAAAGTGACTCGATCGAGCGTTTGCTCTTCTTGTTTGGTATGAACATTACATAATACAAAATCCCTTGAGGTGAACTTCCGGTTGGAAAAGGTTCCTACATGTATTAGAAAATCAAATTCCTTGGCCCTCTGTCTCAGTCTCTCTCTCTTTCTCTCTCTCTCTCTCTCTCTCTCTCTCTCTCTCTCTCTCTCTCTCTCTCGCTCTCTCTCTCTCTCTCTCTCTCTCTCTCTCTCTCTCTCTCTCTCTCTCTCTCTCTCTCTCTCTCTCTCTCTCTCTCTCTCTCTCATTGACAAAATGACTGATTATTGTGATGAAAATTAAATTCTTAGTTCTTCATTGTGTTTTATTTGTGAACAAAAGTAAACAGAAAACGCATTTCACAAGTGCAGAAAACCCAAATATTATTAACAAGCATGAAATAAGAATAAAAGGAATCCATTATTGCTGTGTCTCTTACTTCAGAGTTGGCAAAAACAACAGCTAAATGTTCATTTCTGTACAATACTTTTTTTCCGAACAGGAGGCAGGGAAAATCAACCAGTCACTGTCGGTCCTGGGGAACGTTATCATGTCCTTGGTGAAGATTTCTCAGGGCCGTCCACAGCACATTCCATACAGAGACTCCAAACTTACAT
>NC_090245.1:22687896-22719229 GCF_037325665.1 Littorina saxatilis | reverse complement strand
AAACAACAGCAACAGCAAGTACATTGAAAACTGCAACAAGAACAACGGCACAGAAACATCGAGTTCGAGTTGTTCGAGTTCGAGTTCGAGTTCGAGTTCGAGTTGTTCGAGTTCGAGTTCGAGTTCGAGTTCAAGTTGTTCGAGTTCGAGTTTGAGTTCGAGTTCGAGTTCGAGCTCTCTCTATGCACTTGTGGTTACCCTGTTGAAAATGCGGAGCACTATATTTTTCATTGCCCCTTATCTCTTCAAATACGTGAAGTCACCTTGTCAAGACTGCCCAACTATGATTTGCTAACCGCTGATGATTTTCTGTATGGCAATAGAGACAAGTCAGACAGCGAAAATGCATTGATATTTGACCAGTTATTCAGGTTTATCTTATTAAGCAAACGTTTTGAATAATGAATGCATTTATCTCATCCATGTTCGAAACGACCATGTGCAGTACTGTTTACATTTCCTTGTTCTGGTAGTATTCTTTTTTCAACCATGTGGAAGTCATTGTTTGCGTGTGTGTGCGAGTGAGTGTGCGAGCGCGTGTGAGTACTGCTGTTAGTTTAGCATTGTGTTTTGTGTTCCTTTTATTGTTACATGTTTGTCTACCATAATTTACCATTATTATTTTGACATTATTTCAAACTTGTTATATTAAAATCGTCCGCCAAATTTCATTTGCTTTTATGAGTACGCTCATAAGCTTAGCTTGTTGTGCTCCATGTTCCTTATTTCGTGTATGCGGCAATAATTCCAATGAAATTTATTGAATAAACTTGTTTAAACCAACTCGAACTCGAACCCGAACCCGAACTCGAACTCAAACTCGAACTCGAACTCGAACTCGAAAACTTTATTACCGAGGGATGATAGCATTTGGTCCATATGGTCCTTTCTTACAGCTAGTCCCTACTATAAGACACACATGAAACGAAGAACAAGTATGAAGAATAAAAAAAGAAATCAAATAAAACACAATCATGTAGGGAAAAGTATAACAAACATTAGTGTGCTTGTGGAAGCATATTATACATTTTCTCTTTTACGCACCCTCACACACACTCGCACAAATTGTACACCGACTTAGTCGTTAGAGAGGTGCTTTCGGAGCTGTCTTTTCAAAGAAGATAATGACAGACATGACCTAATATTTACAGGTAGTGAATTCCAAAGGAACGCACCAGAATAAGAAAAACTAGTTTTAAACAAATCGATGCGGGGCCTTGGCAAGGCAAGGTTATTTCGAGTGTTTGAATAATATGACGGAGATGATTTGAAGAGTTGTATAAGATATGTTGGGGCGTCCTTATAGACGACTTTATACATAAATGAACATTTATTATACAAAAGCTGCTTCTTTAAGCTTAACATCCCAATACCTTTCATCTTTTCCTTTGTAGAAAGAGATGGACTGGGCAGAACTAGTTTAGCAGCTCTACGCTGGAGCGATTTCAGCTTCTTCAAGAGAACTTCACTACACCCGTCCCATACTATGGAAGCATAATCAATATGGGGTTTTATGTGGGCATTGTAAAATAGTTTTCTTGTGTCTAGATTAATAATGCTTTGTAACTTTGACAAAAGAAACAGGTTTTAGCAATGTTTTTGCAGATTCCATTGATGTGAGTCTGCCATTTGAGATTATTATCAACATTAAGTCCCAGTAAACGGTGCTCAGATACTTGCTCAATGGAGTGCTCATTTAGGGACAGACACAGAGTCATTTCTGAAAGTTGATGTTTTTGGCGAGTGCTGATTATCATAGACTTTGTTTTATCTGGATTAACAAGCATACGATTTGCAGAACACCACTCCGAAACATCGTTTAGGCTCTGTTGCAATTTGTCTTGAATTTGTGCAGGGCTTTTCCCTGTTGCATGTACGGTAGTATCATCTGCTAACATATGACACTCAACAGATTCAGACTGTAGGTACAAGGGCAAAGCATTTTTAGAGAAATCCATGCATCATTGCATGTGCGCCTAAATTACGGTACAGGGACCGCCCTCAAGACTTCCTTTGGTCAAATTCGTGAGAAGACGTTTCCTATAGGGTGACCTCAGAGAGAGAGAGAGAGAGAGAGAGAGAGAGAGCGAGAGAGAGAGAGAGAGAGAGAGAGAGAGAGAGAGAGAGAGAGAGAGAGAGAGAGAGAGAGAGAGAGAGAGAAGCTTAATGCCGTCTTTTCTTCGATATGAATATAAAAAACCAGATACTTCCTAAACAATAATTGTACTCGCAGACAGCAATTCTCGAAGCATCGCGTCTGTGTTTTGCCTTAATCCTACCTCTTCACCTGTAAAAACAGTGGAACTCGTTGGCATACATATTCTGGATCGGATTTCCTGAAAGTCCAACGGGTTTTGTCTGCTGGACGTATTCGTCTCCGACAGCTGTAGAAAAATACAAAAATGAAGAATCGGGACTCCGCGGTGCTGGGGAGTAACGCTGGTTCCTCTGTACCCATTCATTTAATAATTCATCACAGTTATGAAGCATTTTTAGAAAAATCCATGCATCTAAATTACGGTACAGGGACCGTCCTTCAGACTTCTTTTTGTCAAATTCGTGAGAAGACGTTTCCTATAGGGTGACCTCAGGTAGACACGCACTTAAGATACCTCCCTTCCCGTGAACATATCATGTAAAACCCCAAAGATCCGTTTAGGCTTTTACATTCTCCATGGACATCCTTCCACAAGGACATTTACCAACAATTTGACCTGACCTGTACACACTTCGCACGAAACGCATATATCAGGTGTCGGCTATTCTGCATTTACCGTAACTGTAACCATATACAGCACACGTTAATGTTTTCCCGTTGCTAGTTTTGAATTAAAAGACAAAAACCAGAATATGCGTATGAAACTGCAAAGAAACACCTGCGCCTCTGTTAATGTATGTCTTCGAGGATGCAACTGATCAATAAAATACATTGTCATCATTTTCACGAGTTTTTATTCACAAGCACCTGGGAAATAAATCTCATGTTCCCCAGGCAATAAATTCCCGGTTACCATAGTTGCAGGAAGCAGGTTATACATGGATAATCAAAAGCAAAGCCAATAGAAACTCTCGGGGATTCTTCGGCTCTTTTCATTGGTGTTTCCCCAGACCTAAACAGACGACACGACACTGCTTTGCAAAGTTCCACAAACGAACTGGCAAACTGGCAAAAGTAAACAAAAAACAACACTACTTCATGAAAGGTCCTAAATTCACCAAAACAAATGAAACCTAGCAATATGTTTTGTCTTCTTACAAAGTCATGGAGTGAGTGTATCTGTTTTTCGATACACAGACGTTCGGAGAAACATGAATGTCAAGTTCAAGTCAAACCAATTGACCCTTGACACACACATTTTGACCCGTGCACAAGACGTTGTATCGATAAATGAAGCGCAAATAAGAAATAATAATAAAAGCAAAGAACATAGCAACAAGACATGCAAACATCAAACAAAGCCGAGCAAGCAGAATGACAGGTCTAAGGAAAAACAAAGATGCACTGAGTCGGAAACAAGATCGCGATTCTTTCCTTTGCTGCACGACGCAAATCTTCTGTGACCTTTGACCCAACGTAGCTTCCACATTCGATCACTAAGCTTAATATTTGCAACTGAAAGCCGAGGGGGTGGTATATCGAGATGAACCAACAGAACTGTGCATCCACAAACCTGACAAATTCATCTCAACATTTTATGAATTCAAAAACACAGACAGTTGCTTTCACACGCCAGCGTTGATTGCCAGTGGTTATGCGGCAGAATAGTTGGCGTAACGACGCAAAGACTGCCGGAGAGATACACTGCCGTGAACAAGTGAATGGAATATTTGCGGCCTGACGCTGCCCCCCCCCCCCCCCCAGCTACCGTAGCAGCGAGCGATGGTAAGGAACCTACGAGGAGACAGAAGCCAATGGGAACAGGGGAGAGCATTCCCGTCATGTGTCTATCAACACTACACCTTCCTCCACGGTCGCGACACCGACCCAACACCCACAGCCGGAAACCAGTCCCTGGGCTGAGCGCGTCTTCCGCCCACAGAGCCACATTCTTGTCATTTGCATCTCCACTCCAGGCTATTCCCAGTATGGAAAGTCATTTGGCTCATAACCCTAACACGTGTAAAAAATGATAAATTCACGTGTAATACATGATTAATACACGTGTAATACATGATTAATACACGTGTAATAAATGATTAATGCACGTGTAATAAATGATTAATACACGTGTAATAAATGATAAATACACGTGTAAGAAATGATTAAATACACGTGTAATAGTTCAGTGCACGTGTAAGAAAATAATTTATACACGTGTAAGGAATGATTAAATACACGTGTAGTGAATGATTAAATACACGTGTAAGAAATGATTTAAATACACCTGTAATAAATTAAAACTTGAATCGGAAAATATACGACTTGCAAAGCAACAACTCTCGTCTGCACTATTTCCGGTTCGCGCGCGATTGATCTCTCAAAATCAGTAGCGACGCCGCTGTGCGAGCCTGGGCAATGGCGTTGAATTGTACTCGCAAACCTTCTAAAACAGTGACGTTTGCCGCTCCCGCCATCTTGAGCTGTTCCGGCAAAAGGCAAAGCGAGGCGAAGAAGACGCATATAGTGTTTTTCATGTGGATTCCCAGTCCGAGTTTTTAAGTCGCTTAACCCCGTGACTCCTGCATTTTAAACGCTTGTAAGAAATGATTCTTACACGTGTAATAAATAATTAATACACGTGTAATAAATGATTAATACACGCGTAATAAATAATTCATACACGTGTAAGAAATGATTAAATACACGTGTCATAAATATTTCATGCACGTGTAAGAAATGATTAATTACACGTGTAATATAGAGCTTAAACAATGACCACGAGTTGATTACTGGAAATTAAACCACGAGTGGGTATTTGCAGCCGTTTGGTAATTCACGAGTGTGCAGAGCACACGAGTGAATTACCAAGCGGCTGCAAATACCAACGAGTGGTTTATTTTCCAGTAATCAACGAGTTGTCGTCATTGTTTAAGCTATTTATACAACGAACAACACGGGTCGAACATGCAGTCATGCAGACGACATTTGGTAGGCAATTTCATTTCAGCCTAATCACTCAGAGTGTCAAATGCGCGTCATTCAAAGAGTCCCTATTCTTTTGCGCTATTCTTAGTCTCCGACTCGTCGGCATTATACTTGTCTCGTCTAAATATCGGACCCTATTGCTACGATTAAAACATATAGCTATTCTGACATTACATTCTGTGTTAAAATCATGTTTTTGTCAGCAACAAGGACCAGAATGGTCCATGTCGTTGATAGCAGACGACGGTTCCCTTTCCGCATGAAGCCACGGAAATAACCGAACATTGAAAAACCCACGGACATGTATTACGGAGAAAACTCGGGATAACCGGATGTTTAGCATTACGTCAATATGCTAGGAATCATATGACGTCATGACGTATCGTGCTTGCCTACGTAGATTGTATATATATGTTCGAAAGTCTGACTTCTGTTGTGAATTCGCGTGGTGAAGACTGCGGTAAATCTGTAGATGATAAGAGAACAAGGATTGTCTCAGAAGAAACGACTAATGTTGCAGACCGGTAACTTCATTTCAACATTGCACTATATAATGGACGTTCTATGTGACAGGAGAGTTTGCTGATTTTGTGTTAAACATTGGAGAGATCGTCTGCTAGAATCAGAGATAGGTCGCTTCAGATTGCAGCTTCTGGAAATTTGCAAGGTTTGTTGCCTGTTAAAGAACTGGATTTTACACGTACAGTAAGCAACAACAAAAACACACACAAAGCAAATGGCATCGTCTGTCGACTAGTCACAGAAACAAACCTGGCGAGGTATGCGTGTACTTCATACACGTCAGCCATTGTTGTTACAGT
This sequence comes from Littorina saxatilis, assembly GCF_037325665.1. Classification (NCBI taxonomy): domain Eukaryota; kingdom Metazoa; phylum Mollusca; class Gastropoda; order Littorinimorpha; family Littorinidae; genus Littorina; species Littorina saxatilis. The sequence goes on along the minus strand of NC_090245.1, from coordinate 22,713,322 downwards.
TTTGAGTCAACATTGTACGTATTCTTCCGCAACAGGGTCCAATCGTCTGGGTTTCAAATGTTCTAAAAATAAATTCTAGTGTTGATTATTTTTTAGCCCTCTTTATTCTTACTTCGAATAATCCACGTGTGATTTTTGGTGTAATCAAAGTAGTTCGTTCTAATTTCTCACTTGTCTAAAAATAATCAACTAGATTTAATCCACCCCTCGGTTGCATTGCAGGAGTTGTATAAAAATAATTAATACACGTGTAATTAATGATTAATACACGTGTAATAAAAATGTCATACACGTGTACGAAATGATTAAATACACGCGTAATAAATATTTCATGCACGTGTAAGAAATGATTAAATACACGTGTAATAAATGATGAATGCACGTGTAATAAATGATTAATACACGTGTAAGAAATGATTAAATACACGTGTAATAAATATTTCATGCACGTGTAAGAAATGATTAAATACACGTGTATGAATTATTTATTGCACGTGTAATGGTTATGAGCCAAACGGCTTTTCCATAGCATAAGAAACAAGTCGCGTAAGGCGAAAATACAACATTTAGTCAAGTAGCTGTCGAACTCACAGAATGAAACTGAACGCAATGCAACGCAGCAAGACCGTATACTCGTAGCATCGTCAGTCCACCGCTCATGGCAAAGGCAGTGGAATTGACAAGAAGAGCGGGGTATTCGTTGCGCTGAGAAGGATAGCACGCTTTTCTGTACCTCTCTTCGTTTTAACTTTCTGAGCGTGTTTTTAATCCAAACATATTATATCTATATGTTTTTTGAATCAGGAACCAACAAGGAATAAGATGAAAGTGTTTTTAAATTGATTTCGAAAATTCAATGTTGATCATAATTTGTATATTTTTAATTTTCAGAGCTTGTTTTTAATCCAAATATAACATATTTATATGTTTTTGGAATCAGAAAATGATGGAGAATAAGATGCACGTAACTTTGGATCGTTTTATAAAAAAAATATTTTTTTTACAATTTTAAGATTTGTAAGGACCAAAGTCATTAATTAACTTTTAAGCCACCAAGCTGAAATGCAATACCGAAGTCCGGGCTTTGTCGAAGATTACTTGACCAAACTTTCAACCAATTTGGTTGAAAAATAAGAGCGTGACAGTACCGCCTCAACTTTCACGAAAAGCCGGATATGACGTCATCAAATACATTTATCAAAAAAATGAAAACAGTGTCCGGGGATATCTTTCCCAGGAACTCTCATGTAAAATTTCATAAAGATCGGTCCAGTAGTTTAGTCTGAATCGCTCCACACACACACACACACACATTGACACACTGACACGCACAGACAGACACACACACACACATACACCACGACCCTCGTCTCGATTCCCCCTCTATGTTAAAACATTTAGTCAAAACTTGACTAAATGTAAAAAGATAAATTACACGTGCAGTAAATAATTCATACACGTGTAAGAAATAAATACACGTGTATGAATTATTTATTACACGTGTTTGGCTCGGAATTATTTATTACACGTGTAATGGTTATGGTTTCCATATCCCAGTGCATTTTGTCAGCACTGGCGCTCTGTGGAGGAAGGGCCACGTGACGCGGTGGGGCAGGGAACCAACCATCTGCTCACAAAGGTGAGGTGGGCTGCTGACGACACAAGGGAACCACTGATGTAGAAGGCGGCACGGCTGATGGAGGGGGGGGGGGGGAGGGTGTTTGAGAAAGAATGATGGAGAGGTGGAGGAGAGTGAGGGAGGAAGGAAATAGAGGTAGGTCCATCAACTGTCTGAGGTATAAGACCTGGAGTCGCATGGCGCAGCTTCATTCGATTTGAAGTCACCGTTCACCTGACAACCGTGGTCGTCGCTGATCGCTTATTGACTGCACTGTGCTTTTTGTGGTGTTCTAACTCGCCTCACTAACAACGCTTCATCAAACTGATAACGGCGCTGCCACATCACTGGTTAATCGCACTGGTGGGATTCAAGAAAAATCGTCCACAAGACGCTTCGCCTCTTCCTCCACACCAGACCCAACATGGTGTCTTCAGCCTCTCTCACCCAACTCAGCGTGCTCTTCCTGGTGCTAGTGCTTCTCTCGCCACCCCGGGTGCAGGGGTTCGGGGTGTGCAGGAACACTTTTCGCTGTCTGAACGGCGGCATCGAAAGATACGGACAGAGCATTTTTGGACCTTGCCGATGCCAATGTCTTGACGGTTACACGGGTCCACGCTGTCAGTACAGGGAAGCCCAGAGCCACCGATCTAGTTCTTTGAACGTTCTCAGCGATTACCTGCAGAGGAGACTTGCCCGTGAGCAGAGGGAGCGGGAAGAGGCCGAACGGGTTTATACTGACTATGACTACGTAGAAAGAGAAGAAGCCGGATAAGGCTCCAACCTCAGGTTCTTCCGAGTATAACGTGTAGAGGTAAGAGTCCATCCCGGCTTAGTCCCCCCCCCCCCCCCCCCCCCCGTGGTTTTCATTTGTTCTGAGAAATGTTCAACGTTGTTTTAACCAAACCAGCGTAAACTAGGCAGTATAGTCTTGTTGGAACACATTGACTTAGGAAGACGTTCTTTAATACCTAGTTTATTATTGTATCATGTTTAATTGAATAGAACCTTGATTAAACCAATACGAATTTATTTAGGTCTGCGTGTCTTGATCGCTTTCAGATCTGCTTGGCAGGATTAAAAGTGCTGAGCTTTACAATGAAAACCCCCAAAAAACGATGTAAAAGAATGTTCAATGAAAAAAAGCGAATAAAAAAAGTCAAATTTGTTTGTCCTCTTTGCCCTTCAAAATAAAAGCTGAATGTTTCCAATTAAGTTTTGCGAGCAGTCTGAAAAAGAAAAGAACAAGTCGCGTAAGGCGAAAATACAACATTTAGTCAAGCTGTCGAACTCACAGAATGAAACTAAACGCAATGCAATTTTTCAGCAAGACCGTATACTCGTAGCATCGTCAGTCCACCGCTCATGGCAAAGGCAGTGAAATTGACAAGAAGAGCGGGGTAGTAGTTGCGCTGAGAAGGATAGCACGCTTTTCTGTACCTCTCTTCGTTTTAACTTTCTGATCGTGTTTTTAATCCAAACATATCATATCTATATGTTTTTGGAATCAGGAACCGACAAGGAATAAGATGAAAGTGTTTTTAAATTGATTTCGAAAATTTAATTTTGATAATAATTTTTATATTTTTAATTTTCAGAGCTTGTTTTTAATCCAAATATAACATATTTATATGTTTTTGGAATCAGGAAATGATGAAGAATAAGATGAACGTAAATTTGGATCGTTTTATATTATATATATTTTAAAAAATTTTTTTTTTTTTACAATTTTTAGATTTTTAATGACCAAAGTCATTAATTAATTTTTGAGCCACCAAGCTGAAATGCAATACCGAAGCCCGGGCTTTGTCGAAGATTACTTGATCAAAATTTCAATTAATTTGATTGAAAAATGAGGGTGTGACAGTGCCGCCTCAACTTTTACAAAAAGCCGGATATGCCGTCATCAAAGGTATTTATCGGAAAAAATAAAAAAAACATCCGGGGATTTAATTCCCAGGAACTCTCGTGTAAAATTCATAAAGATCGGTCCAGTAGTTTGGTCTAAATCGCTCTAGACACACACACACACAGACAGACAGACAGACACACACACACACACACACACACACACACACACACATACACACACACACACACACACACACACACACATACACCACGACCCTCGTCTCAATTCCCCCCTCTACGTTAAAACATTTAGTCAAAACTTGACAAAATGTAAAGAGTCATACGCTTTACTGTTAATAGCTTTATAGTGCCATGACTTTGTGCGCCTAACCTGCTGAGACGCAATCAAACAATGGAAACAATGGAAACAATCATATTCGCACATTACAACTTATTTTGACTTTCTTGCCCATGTTAGTTCTATGACGCGATCAAAGTTTTAGTCTTTGCGCCGTCAGCAAGTTTTGAACAGTTTAACGATCTTATAGTATTGCGTGAGGAGCAAGCACGTGATTCAGGGATAGGCACCCTCATTACTGCATTGCCTGCGTCATTTGCGCGTCTAATTCGATCGGTCATTTAGCTTGCTAAGTCCAAGAGCGGCACAGCTAAGGAATTTTACTCAGTTCTACTTCGGCAACAGAAATCGGCGGCTGAACTCTTGACCACCGCCGCCTAATTTAATCAAAGAAAAAAAGAAGTTTGTTTTGTCTGCTGGAAATTGTCTGTTGTGTGGCTTTCCTACTTGCTTCACATTCAAATTTTGAATTCAGTATGAAATTAAGTTGTTTTCTCTTTTATGGCTGTTTCAGACGTGACCACCCGATTTGCTCCCTCCCGTGATTTGCCATCAGCATTCCACTACTGGCTTGGGCCTTGCAGACAACGTTCATTCCACTGTTCCCTTTTGGTTGTGGTTATATCTGTCTATTCATCAGCATATTTCTTTTTGTTTTATTTAACGTTTTAACAGAGTTTAATTGAACGTTTTATTCTATTTTTATGTCTTTTATAATACTTCCTTCCGGTTTTAGACATTAGTGGTAATTAAATGTATTACTCTTGGATTTGTTTTCTTACTTTTAATTGTGATTGAAATAGCGCACAGTTTTAGAAAGAGCTGTGCTTAGGGTTTTTTCTTCTTGAAATCATTGGTTAAAACATAATGTTATTCAAAATACATGACATGAAACAATTGACAAAAATGCAGCTAGGACACGAACTTAAGCAGATGCTTATTTGACGTGACCATAACAATGCTAAGTTACACAAGTTTTCATGATGGTGGACAACACAATTATTAACCAGTAGAACAAAATGTAGGAGGGGGGAATGGGGAACTTAATCAAAACAGGAGGATTTACAGAAAGAAAAAAAAGAAAAAAAGTGAGACAATGAATGAACCTCGTGGGACGAGAACATGGATCCTGAGACATGCAATAAGTAAGTTTAGATAAATGTACATTTTCATGGAGAGGGCAGTATAGTTCGTTACGAATGTATGGAAGAAAACAACCACACACACAAAAAAGAACAGCAAAACAAAAATCTCAATGATAATTATTACTTATGTTAATATGTAATTCATGCAACAACACTGAGAGGCGGGTTTACGTTCTCCTGCACACAAACATACACAATACCAGTACGTGGGCTAATCCTTCAAGTTAGTCGACCAGATTCAGCAATAAAAACAAGTCGCGTAAGGCAAAGGCAGTGAAATTGACAAGAAGAGCGGGGTAGTAGTTGCGCTAAGTCAGAAGGATAGCACGCTTTTCTGTACCTCTCTTTGTTTTAACTTTCTGAGCGTGTTTTTAATCCAAACATATCATATCTATATGTTTTTGGAATCAGGAACCGACAAGGAATAAGATGAAAGTGTTTTTAAATTGATTTGGACAATTTAATTTTGATAATAATTTTTATATCTTTAATTTTCAGAGCTTGTTTTTAATCCAAATATAACATATTTATATGTTTTTGGAATCAGCAAATGATGGAGAATAAGATAAACGTAAATTTGGATCGTTTTATAAATTTTTATTTTTTTTTACAATTTTCCGATTTTTAATGACCAAAGTCATTAATTAATTTTTAAGCCACCAAGCTGAAATGCAATACCGAACCCCGGGCTTTGTCGAAGATTACTTGACCAAAATTTGAACCAATTTGGTTGAAAAATGAGGGCGTGACAGTGCCGCCTCAACTTTCACGAAAAGCCGGATATGACGTCATCAAAGACATTTATCAAAAAAATGAAAAAAACGTTCGGGGATTTCATACCCAGGAACTCTCATGTCAAATTTCATAAAGATCGGTCCAGTAGTTTGGTCTGAATCGCTCTACACACACACGCACAGACACACACACACACACACATACACCACGACCCTCGTCTCGATTCCCCCCTCTACGTTAAAATATTTAGTCAAAACTTGACTAAATATAACAAGTCGCGTAAGGCGAAAATACAATATTTAGTCAAGTAGCTGTCGAACTCACAGAATGAAACTGAACGCAATGCAACGCAGCAAGACCGTATACTCGTGGTCCACCGCTCACGGCATAGGCAGTGAAATTGACAAGAAGAGCGGGGTAGTGGTTACGCTATGCTGCATAGCACGCTTTTCTGTACCTCTCTTCGTTTTAACTTTCTGAGCGTGTTTTTAATCCAAACATATCATATCTATATGTTTTTGGAATCAGGAACCGACAAGGAATAAGATGAAAGTGTTTTTAAAACGATTTCGAAAAAAAAAATTTGATAATAATTTTTATATATTTAATTTTCAGAGCTTGTTTTTAATCCGAATATAACATATTTATATGTTTTTGGAATCAGCAAATGATGGAGAATAAGATAAACGTAAATTTGGATCGTTTTATAAATTTTTATTTTTTTTTACAATTTTCAGATTTTTAATGACCAAAGTCATTAATTAATTTTTAAGCCACCAAGCTGAAATGCAATACCGAACCCCGGGCTTCGTCGAAGATTACTTGACCAAAATTTCAACCAATTTGGTTGAAAAATGAGGGCGTGACAGTGCCGCCTCAACTTTCACGAAAAGCCGGATATGACGTCATCAAAGACATTTATCAAAAAAATGAAAAAAACGTTCGGGGATTTCATACCCAGGAACTCTCATGTCAAATTTCATAAAGATCGGTCCAGTAGTTTAGTCTGAATCGCTCTACACACACACACAGACAGACAGACGCACATACACCATACCCTCGTTTCGATTCCCCCTCGATGTTAAAATATTTAGTCAAAACTTGACTAAATATAACAAGTCGCGTAAGGCGAAAATACAATATTTAGTCAAGTAGCTGTCGAACTCACAGAATGAAACTGAACGCAACGCAACGCAGCAAGACCGTATACTCGTAGCATCGTCACTCCACCGCCCGTGGCAAAGGCAGTGCACGTGGAATTGACAAGAAGAGCGGGGTATTCGTTGCGCTGAGAAGGATAGCACGCTTTTCTGTACCTCTCTTCGTTTTAACTTTCTGAGCGTGTTTTTAATCCAAACATATCATATCTATATATTTTTGGAATCAGGAACCGACAAGGAATAAGATGAAAGTGTTTTTAAATTGATTTCGAAAAAAAAATTTTGATAATAATTTTTATATATTTAATTTTCAGAGCTTGTTTTTAATCCGAATATAACATATTTATATGTTTTTGGAATCAGCAAATGATGGAGAATAAGATAAACGTAAATTTGGATCGTTTTATAAATTTTTATTTTTTTTTATAATTTTCAGATTTTTAATGACCAAAGTCATTAATTAATTTTTAAGCCACCAAGCTGAAATGCAATACCGAACCCCGGGCTTCGTCGAAGAGTACTTGACCAAAATTTCAACCAATTTGGTTGAAAAATGAGGGCGTGACAGTGCCGCCTCAACTTTCACGAAAAGCCGGATATGACGTCATCAAAGACATTTATCAAAAAAATGAAAAAAACGTTCGGGGATTTCATACCCAGGAACTCTCATGTCAAATTTCATAAAGATCGGTCCAGTAGTTTAGTCTGAATCGCTCTACACACACACACAGACAGACAGACAGACGCACATACACCACGACCCTCGTTTCGATTCCCCCTCGATGTTAAAATATTTAGTCAAAACTTGACTAAATATAACAAGTCGCGTAAGGCGAAAATACAATATTTTGTCAAGTAGCTGTCGAACTCACAGAATGAAACTGAACGCAATGCCATTTTTCAGCAAGACCGTATACTCGTAGCATCGTCAGTCCACCGCTCATGGCAAAGGCAGTGAAATTGACAAGAAGAGCGGGGTAGTAGTTGCGCTAAGAAGGATAGCACGCTTTTCTGTACCTCTCTTTGTTTTAACTTTCTGAGCGTGTTTTTAATCCAAACATATCATATTTATATGTTTTTGGAATCAGGAACCGACAAGGAATAAGATGAAAGTGTTTTTAAATTGATTTGGACAATTTAATTTTGATAATAATTTTTATATATTTAATTTTCAGAGCTTGTTTTTAATCCGAATATAACTTATTTATATGTTTTTGGAATCAGCAAATGATGGAGAATAAGATAAACGTAAATTTGGATCGTTTTATAAATTTTTTTTTTTTTTTACAATTTTCAGATTTTTAATGACCAAAGTCATTAATTAATTTTTAAGCCACCAAGCTGAAATGCAATACCGAAGTCCGGGCTTCGTCGAAGATTACTTGACCAAAATTTCAACCAATTTGGTTGAAAAATGAGGGCGTGACAGTGCCGCCTCAACTTTCACGAAAAGCCGGATATGACGTCATCAAAGACATTTATCAAAAAAATGAAAAAAACGTATGGGGATTTCATACCCAGGAACTCTCATGTCAAATTTCATAAAGATCGGTCCAGTAGTTTAGTCTGAATCGCTCTACACACACACACAGACAGACAGACGCACATACACCACGACCCTCGTTTCGATTCCCCCTCGATGTTAAAATATTTAGTCAAAACTTGACTAAATATAAAAAGGATTGGACCGACTCAAAAATCAATGTATTTATGCGAAATGAATCTTGCTCGTTGCCTCTTAATAATGTTTCCACGTGTCTAAAATTGGCAGGCAGTGAGTTAATTGTGGACATACGAGCATTTTCAAACAACGCGCAGTATAACAAGTAATGTTGAGCTGTTTCGTTCCGGTTACCGCACGCACACTGTGGGTTATCTTTTAAATGGCGTTTGCATAAATCGGAATTTCTGTCCTGTGCGCTGGTACAAATCTTTCAAGTGGTCGTCTTCTGTGATAAGGATTTAAGGATGAAACTAGAGTTGGCAAAAGGTCAACTAAATATAGGGAACATTTACCATGAACCATTTTATGATATAAAATCAATTTATGTTGTCTTCGGCGTTCCTTTGGACTACAAAATCCGCTTTCTTTGTAAATCTTACCATGACTAGTTCTCCGCACACCGCCAATTATAATACGTAAAGCTTCAAGGTGTAGTTTTTCCAGGGTGTTCGACAGGGCTTCGGTACAATTATCCCATAATACATCAACATAGTCAAAATGTGGCAAAATAAAGGATTTATACATTATTTTCACACTTTTTCGGCATAACTTATACTTATAATGCCTTAAACAATGAATCAACAAAGTGGTATTTTTCACAATATTTCTGACTTGAGCGTCCCATTTACAGTCATTTAGCAAAATAATACGGAGGTGCTTGTGTTCCTTTGTGTCTTCCAAAACAATTCCATTGAAAAATAACGGGTCAATTTGGCTTAAGTCACGTTTTATATTCAGCAATTTGGTTTTTGTTTCATTAAATGTGACTTTCCAACGTGCTGCCCAACAACTAATTTTATCGAGGTCTGTATTTAAAATTTCGGCACGTCTTACCGGATCATTCAATGCAAGTAACATGCTAGTATCATCAGCAAACAATTTAATAACAGACTCAATATGTGACCCTCCACCACGAAATGAGTCGCATGTCACCTCGCGCGGTTCTGCGCTAGGCCTAATATAAGTCCGGGGAGTGCCTGGTAACAGTGTGAGGGTCACCTTAATCACAGGCTTATAACTCAAAAAGTTTTTGCTCTTTTCTAAAACGGGTTTCACCACTGGATAGAACATAACAAACTCTTTAGAAAAATGTAAAAATATGAAAATCATGCAAAGGTGACATGCGACTCATTCCGTGGTGGCGGGTCACATATCATTTACAATATCATTTATATAAATCAAAAACAACAAAGGGCCTAACACAGAACGTTGAGGAACGCCTGCTTGTATACCTTTCAGCTCTGACTTAGCTCCTTTAATGACGACTAATTGAACACGGTTTGCTAAGTAACTACAAAACCATGACAAAAGTCGACCTCGAACACCAATCGATTCCAATTTTACTAATAATCCTTTGTGCCAGACTTTGTCAAAAGCTTTCGACACATCAAAAAATACCGCCTGTGTTGTTAAACCGCTGTCGTAATTTAAACATACATCATTATATATAGAGACAAGTTGACAATTCGTCGACTCGCCGGGTATAAAACCTGACTGTGTAGGTGTGAGTATGTTGTTGGATTGTAAAAAGAGATATAGGTGGCTATGAATACATCGTTCCAAAACTTTGCCAACGCAACTCAACAAGGAAATCGGACGATAATTATTACAAGTGTTTGCTGAACCTGACTTATAAATAGGCGTAACATTCGCAGTTTTCCAAATTTTAGGATATACTCCTTCCCTCAAACTTCTGTTAAACATATGGGTGAGTGGCTCCGAAATAACATCTATAGCTGCAATGAGAAGTCTGTTGTGGATCAAATCGGGACCAATGGCTTTTCTTTTATCAAGATTTTTAATTACATCTTTTACCTCGTTAACTGACAAAACAATATCACATAATTCACAATCAAGAAACGGCTCTTGAGGAACATCATCATCTGGGTCTTCAACATTGGAATTTTTAATTTTTATTAAAGGCGTTAGCTTTGTCTTGGCTTAGTTCATAAACTTCGCCGTTGTCACAGATAGGCGGAATTTCGTCACCATATAATCCTTTCTTCTTCATGAATGATTTCACTAACTTCCACCAATCTTTTGTACCAAACTGCGTTGAATCGGAAACTTTTGCGTCTAATTCAGAATAATATTCTAAAATCCGTTCTCTTTTCTTAGCTGTAAGAAGGTTACGTGCCTGGCGATAACCCAACCAATCTTCCGGCTGTTTACTTGTTTTGGCTTTCAAATGAATCTGATCACGTTGGTCTATTAACATTAAAATGTTAGGTGTAATCCAGGGTGCGTCGTTAGTACGTATCGTTACTTCTTTTACTGGCATGCACTGTTTGGCTATGTCCATAAATAGCACGAAAACAAAGAGTCAGCTTACAATCAATGTCATGCTTATTGATAGCACTCGATGTTCAAATCGGGTGTCACGTCACGGTCTGCTTGTTGTAATTTTTTGTTTTGTTTCAAGTTTGTTTTTTTAGCATGGCGAAACAGTAACGAGTACTTGTTGCCGTGTTTCATCATCTTCGTTATGATGTGATTAATGTAAGCGCTTTTTGTGACTCCAAAATGTGATATTAGCTTATGCTTTGGGGCGGTTTTTTTAATGTCGTTCTGTTGCCATGTGTGTTCGTGTGATGTTCTGTTGTCGAGGCTAAGAGTCAAGTTTTGTTTCTGCTCAAATTAAATGTTATGCTCTGCTCCACAAATCTCCGAGACGAACTGGGTGTTGTTGCACCATGAAAAGAATATTTTATGACACGATCCTCATTTATAAGTTCCTATAATATCGGGATCTGTACAACGAATGCATGGTGTAGTGTGTTTGGTCCAGTTGTGGATGAGTTGGAACACATGATCTGAGAGTGTTGTTTTGGTTGAGATGTATAACAGAGGAAAGCTCGTTTTCAAGGTGATGTGGAAATAAATGTCTATTTGTTGCTTACCTGAATATGTTCAAGTCTTGTTTTAAGAACTCTGTCTCTGCCTCTCTGTCTCTGTTTGTCTGTCTGTCTGTCTGTCTGTCTGTCTGTCTGTCTGTCTGTCTGTCTGTCTGTCTGTCTGTCTGTCTGTCTGTCTGTCTGTCTGTCTCTCTCTCTCTCTCTCTCTCTCTCTCTCTCTCTCTCTCTCTCCCACGCCTGTGTGTGTGTATGCATCAGTGCATGCGTGTGTGTGTGTGTGTGTGTGTGTGTGTGTGTGTGTGTGCGTGCGTGCGTGTGTGTGTGTGTGTGTGTGTGTGTGTGTGTGTGTGTGTAAGATTGTGTGCGTTTGCGTATGCGTATACGTGTGTGTTACACAATGACCTGCCAATCGCACATAACATCATATCAAAACAAGTCTCGTAAGGCGAAAATACAACATTTAGTCAAGCTGTCGAACTCACAGAATGAAACTGAACGCAATGCAATTTTTCAGCAAGACCGTATACTCGTAGCATCGTTAGTCCACCGCTCGTGGCAAAGGCAGTGAAATTGACAAGAAGAGCGGGGTAGTAGTTGCGCTGAGAAGGATAGCATGCTTTTCTGTACCTCTCTTCGTTTTAACTTTCTGAGCGTGTTTTTAATCCAAACATATCATATCTATATGTTTTTGGAATCAGGAACCGACAAGGAATAAGATGAAAGTGTTTTTAAATTGATTTCGAAAATTTAATTTTGATCATAATTTTTATATTTTTAATTTTCAGAGCTTGTTTTTAATCCAAATATAACATATTTATATGTTTTTGGAATCAGAAAATGATGAAAAATAAGATGGACGTAAAATGGGATCGTTTTATAAATGTTTTTATTTTTTTACAATTTTCTGATTTTTAATGACCAAAGTCATTAATTAATTTTTAAGCCACCAAGCTGAAATGCAATACTGAAGTCTGGGCTTCGTCGAAGATTGCTTGGCCAAATTTTCAATCAATTTGATGGAAAAATAAGGGTGTGAAAGTACCGCCTCAACTTTTACAAAAAGCCGGATATGACGTCATCACAGGTATTTTTCGAAAAAAAGAAAAAAACGTCCGGGGATATCATTCCCAGGAACTCTCATGTCAAATTTCATAAAGATCGGTCAAGTAGTTTGGTCTGCATCGCTCTACACACACGCACGCACAGACACACACACACATACACCACGACCCTCGTCTCGATTCCCGATCCCCCTCTATGTTAAAACATTTAGTCAAAACTTGACTAAATGTAACTAGGTACATTCCACATGAAAAGCACATGCAAATTTAAAGGCACAGTCCTTCCGTTAAAAATATTTCGGCTCACCATCTTAGATTTGGTTTCGCATTTACATAAGATAAAAACATTCTTCCAGTTGAACACATTATTATTATTATTATTATTATTATTATTATTATTATTATATAGCGCGAACCACAATTAACTGTGCTCTCCGCGCTTTACATATTAATTTCTGCCGTTTGAAATGGACTTTGTTTTACAGACAGACAGACAAACAGACATTTTTTTACACACAATATATAACGCATTCACATCGACCAGCAAATCTCAAGCCTATTAGGCGAGCATTCATCTTTCACGGCCTGTTATTCCAAGTCAAACGGGTATTTGGTGGACATTTTTATCTATGCCTATACAATTTTGTCAGGAAATACCCTTTTGTCAATCGTGGGATCTTTAACGTGCACACCCTAATGTATTGTACACGAAGGGACCTCGGTTTTTCGTCTCATCCGAAAGACTAGCACTTAAACCCACCACCTAGGTGAGGAAAGGGGGGAGAAAATTGCTAACGCCCTGACCCAGGGTCGAACTCGCAACCTCTCGCTACCGAGCGCAAGTGCGTCACCACTCGGCCACCCAGCCCAAAAATCAAACATCCTGACTGCTTGCTTTATGTGCAGAATGGAAACTTTTTGATCAATTAATTTCATAAAAAGCCACAAGTGTCCGTTATAAAATCAATTCATCAAACAACAACAAGAACACAAAATACAGCACTGCTCAGATAGCACCCGGACTGGTGAGCGTTGCATTGTGTTAAGGTGGAGGGATAATCTTATCCAATGTATTAATAAAAAAAATCCTGGCCAAATCTGAGATGGTTAGTCGCATTGTTGAAACGGAAAGGACTGTGCCGATACTGAAGTGATAAACCAGGATCACACTGCCCCTTTAAAGGGTACGGGCACGTTATGCTATATACATTCCGACTAAAAACGTGCACATGGCAACCTGTATAAGTAGACGAACCTGTAGCTTCGACTTTCAGATTTCAAAGTGCATGTTCTTCAGCAGTAAACTGCATGCATCCGACTGATCAGACTGATCTTTCCGTGCGTCATGTGAAATACCAGAACGCACTCACACTGGATTGATAAGCAAGTTAAAGGCACAGTAAGCCTCCCGTAAACCATCACAGAGCTCCCCGAGCGTCTAAATACAGTACAAGCATACTTCCATTTGAACGCTCACCGAACGGGAACATCCTGGCTGCTTTCTGTCGAGCGTGAGACATTTTCCAAGAATTTATTTTCGTAGACTTGTTCCGTTAACAACAACGGCGCCTCGTTTTTGCGCTAGACCTAACTTTTAAAATCTAAATAATAAATTGACAGCTTGTTACACAAACATTCTTTAATCATAAAAGAATTCGTTTTTCATCAAGACAAGATCAGAACAATTCGAAGTTGTGAAAGTTTAAAAAAAGAAAAGCCCGGAAGCAGGGTCACGCAAGGGTCGTAGCAGACGACGGCCGGTTTATCAGTGCAAATCGCCGTTCCTCTCAACAGTCAAAAGCCATCGCTAGAGTTCTTGTGAACCACAGCCGTTGTTTCGTGCATAAAAAACGTGCTATTGTAGATAAGCTCACGTCGAGTCGCATTCAAATGACTAACTATGACGACTGCATTGTGAAAAGGGAAAACTGGATCACACGGGTTCACGATGGCTCAGGGGTAAGATAAACCACGCAAAAATAAATTCTTTGAAAATTGTTCGCTCTTTACGGAGGGCACCTAGGATGTTCTCAATTGGTGAGTGTTTAAATGAAAGGGTGTTTGTACTGTGTGTAAAAGCCTGACCGTATCTGTGATGGTTTACGGGAGGCTTACTCTGCCTTTAACATCATAACATCCGAAGTATCATTTTCACGAACACATGGCCCCCGGAAATACGATAGATTCAGGATCTATTTTTTAAATCAAAATCAAAAAGCGTGGCAAACAAGACAAAGAACACAATAAGTCTGCCTTACGAGGCAAACTATTTACATAACTACAGAATGGTGTAGTTATGTAAACGAGTGAAGATGTTAAATACCCACACATATATATACTTGAATAGACAGTATCTCTGTTACCACGTCAAATGAACTCAGAACTCAGAACTCAGAACTTTACTAAAAAAGGAGAAAGGTTTCAGGCTAAGCCTTATCTTCCAACCTGTCATTTGAACATGGACAGAGAATAATTGTAAACGTACGCAAAAGACTGCGCGCGCGCGCACACTCACACCTCCACACACACACACACACACACATACACACACACACACACACACACACATACACACACACACACACACACACACACACACACACACACACACACACACCAGGGGCGGATCAGTTGCTCTGTAAGGGGGGGTGCAGTTTGAATCGAAAGTGAATGTGATGGGCGCGAAGCGCCCGAATTTGCTAGGGGGGGTCCCGGAAAAAAAATTTTGGCCAAAGAAGCAAAATGATGCCATCTGCTGCCATTTGAACTTAGAAATGGTGATAGAATCAGCTTTCTAAATTCTTTTTTTTTTTTTGCTGGAGGGGGGGGGGTGCACCTGCACCCTGTGCACCCAGCACTGTCCTTATATGGTGCCAGCAACATCAGTGAGTCAGGCAAACGGCTGAGAAGTTAACCTTGTAACCGTAAAACTTACCAGAGCTAAATTATTCGTCGTACTTTGAGAGATAAACACAGCTACCGATAAAACTTATTGTTCAACACTCACAGGTGACAGGAACACTTGGATGTGTTGTATTACAGGAATACAGCATGACTTCCCTTCTTTGTCTCTGTTAATCCAGGGAGAAAATATCCAGCGATATTTCTCCGTAGGCCTAAAGTTCGGCCATGACCTAGGCAAAATAACTTGCGCAGCCGCAGAAACAAGGAAATGGAAATCTTTTATGAAATGATTGGGAGCCACGCAAATTTGACCTCTTGATTCCGACCATGAACCCGCTGTTGATAATCTGGAAGGTCGTACCAGAAATGCAGATCTATCTCTGGCCGATTCATAGATTCAACCTACAAACTGCAACCTCATATGTGATCAGATGGCCAAGCAATGCGTGAAATGTTTTATTCTAAAGCCTTATGGCTCGTTTCGACAAGCATTAAACGGATGGAATTAACCACATCAGTTTATTCTTCAGAAAAAATGCACACAAAAAATGGGTTGGGTTCGGTGATTTGTACATAAACGTCTTCCTCACGATAGATTCGCTGATTTGTCTTATGAAGCCGTCATCAACACGAACACAATGATTGCAGAAGCAAACTCTGTACCTACACGACCGAGACACAAGACTGATTATTTCACAGCTACAATGTGAATAGAGAACAAAGACGTTTTGGGTAAGCTCGTCAGGTCTTCACTGACAAGCTAGGAACAGACGGAAAATTCCGAACAAAAGTAAATGACGTCAAAGTCTCTTTCGCTTTGCGTGTAAATTTGGCATGACGTCTTTTTGTGACAGTATATGCAACAATTTGTTCGCTTCCGGTGTCATTTTAGACTGAAAAGCAACTCAAAAGAAGGAGCTAAGCCTGTGTCTTGAAACAGCTGAAACACTCTTTTGGATTGCCGTTTCAATGTTAACCAAAAAGTTACAGAAAAAAACAAGGTTCAGTTGCGAACTGACAGCGGATTGAGCATTTATTCCTGTTGATGAAGGTACGATTGAAGCTTTATTCTCTCCGTCAACCAACAAAGTGTGCGTTTTTCCTGTCTTGTGAAGGAGATTATGTCGTTATAAGTTATCTGTACGTTGTGAAGACATTTCAAAACAAAATTTAGCTTTGATGCGTCACGGGATATAAGCTTATACGTTTTCATCCATGGAATTGTTTTTTTCGTCTCGGCAGGGTGAATGAATTCATGATGTCTTTTCCGGAACTGGACAAAACTGGCCTTGCCAAGACTGAAACAAAATATAGTTCTACAACTTCTAGGCTTGGGTTGATTGCCCATGGTGAATTTCCAATGATTTGTTTCCACATCCCATGACAAATTCTCTTTACTTTGGTCATGCCATATATACGTTACAGCTCCGTCCATCCATGGTATCGCGTGATATTTTGTCTCGACGGGGTGAAAGAATGTAATGACGTCACTCTCGGCAGAGCCTCGAGTGACGTCATCATATTCATTGACCCAGTCTCGACAAAATATCAGGCGATACCATGGATGGACGGAGCTGTAACTTATACGAATTACACCGACAATGGTGACAGGTCCTTGATTTCGATCAAGAAAACCCAGTCTGCGACCTTTTGGCAACCGGTTACACAAGAATCCACCTCATTTAGCTCCAAAAGGATCGAGATGAACACTTTTGTAATACAAAGTCGGCTGTTTTCTTGGTATTCATCTCTGGAGTAAGGCTGTCTGCAAAAAAAAAAGGGCGGAAGGTAAGGGTGTCAAAACTGCTATTTGTGCGAAACAGAAAGTCGTTTTCCTAGCACTGAACACAAACTGACTTTTTCCACTGAAAACATCTGGCAACCAAGTTGTTGAAATAACCTTTACTATACGGTTTAACATAGAGTTCGAGTTTGAGTTCGAGTTCGAGTTCGAGTTCGAGTTCGAGCTCTCTCTATGCACTTGTGGTTATCCTGTTGAAAATGCGGAGCACTATATTTTTCATTGCCCATTATCTCTTCAAATACGTGAAGTCACCTTGTCAACACTGCCCAACTATGATTAATTTGCTAACCGCTGATGATTTTCTGTATGGCAATGGAGACAAAAAGTACAAGTCAGACAGCGAAAATGCATTGATATTTGACCAGTTATTCAGGTTTATCTTAAGCAAACGTTTTGAATAATGAATGCATTTATCTCATCCATGTTCCAAACGACCATGTGCAGTACTGTTTACATTTCCTTGTTCTGGTAGTATTCTATTTTCAACCATGTGGAAGTCATTGTATGCGTGTGTGTGCGAGTGAGTGTGCGAGCGCGTGTGAGTACTGTTGTCAGTTAATAGCATTGTGTTTTTTGTTCCTTTTATTGTTACATGTTTGTCTACCATAATTTACCATTATTATTTTGACATTATTTCAAACTTGTTATATTAAAATCGTCCGCCAAATTTCATTTGCTTTTAAGAGTACGCTCATAAGCCTAGCTTGTTGTGCTCCATGTTCCTTATTTCATGTATGCGGCAATAGTTCCAATGAAATTTATTGAATAAACTTGTTTAAACCAACTCGAACTCAAACTCGAACTCGAACTCGAACTCGAACTCGAACTTGAACTCGAACTCGAACTCGAAAACTTTATTACCGAGGGATGATAGCATTAGGTCCATATGGTCCTTTCTTACAGCTAGTCCCTACCATAATACACACATGAAACGAAGAACAAGTATGAAGAATAAAAAAAGAAATCAAATAAAACACAATCATGTAGGGAAAAGTATAACAAACATTAGTGTGCTTGTGGAAGCATATTATACATTTTCTCTTTTACGCACCCTCACACACACTCGCACAAATTGTACACCGACATACAGCATGACCTCCCTTCTTTGTCTCTGTTAATCTAGGGAGAAAATATCCAGTGATATTTCTCCGTAGGCCTAAAGTTCGGCCATGACCTAGGCAAAATAACTTGCGCAGCCGCAGAAACAAGAAAATGGAAATCTTTTATGAAATGATTGGGAGCCACGCAAATTTGACCTCTTGATTCCGACCATGAACCCGCTGTTGATAATCTGGAAGGTCGTACCAGAAATGCAGATCTATATCTGGCCGATTCATAGATTCAACCTACAAACTGCGACTTCATCTGTGATCTGATGGCCAAGCAATGCGTGGATCTGCGTGAAATCTTTTATTCTAAAGCCTTGTGGCTCGTTTCGACAAGCATTAAACGGATGAAATTAACCACATGCACTTTATTCTTCAGAAAAATCCACACAAAAAATGGGTTGGGTTCGGTGATTTGTACATAAACGTCTTCCTCACGATAGATTCGCTGATTTGTCTTATGAAGCCGTCATCAACACGAACACAATGATTGCAGAAGCAAACTCTGTACCTACACGACCGAGACACAAGAGTGATTATTTCACAGCTGCAATGTGAATAGAGAACAAAGACGTTTTGGTTTTGGGTAAGCTTACTCACGTCAGGTCTTCACTGACAAGCTAGGAACAGACGAAACATTCCGAACAAAAGTAAATGACGTCAAAGTCTCTTTCGCTTTGCGTGTAACTTTGTCATGACGTCTTTTTGTGACAGTATACGCGACAATTTGTTCGCTTCCGGTGTCATTTTAGACTGAAAAGCAACTCAAAAGAAGGAGCTAAGCCTGTGTCTTGAAACAGCTGAAACACTCTTTTGGGTTGCCGTTTCAATGTTAACCAAAAAGTTAAAGAAAAAAAACAAGGTTCAGTTGCGAACTGACAGCGGATTGAGCATTTATTCCGGTTGATGAAGGTACGATTGAAGCTTTATTCTCTCCGTCAACCAACAAGACTAGATTTGTAGCAGACGAAAAACAAAGTGTGCGTTTTTCCTGTCTTGTGAAGGCGATTATGTCGTTATAAGTTATCTGTACGTTGTGAAGACATTTCAAAACAAAATGTAGCTTTGATGCGTCACGGGATATAAGCTTAGCCTAGATACGTTTTCATCCATGGAATTGGTTTTTTCGTCTCGGCAGGGTGAATGAATTCATGATGTCTTTTCCGGAACTGGACAAAACTGGCCTTGCCAAGACTGAAACAAAATATAGTTCTACAACTTCTAGGCTTGGGTTGATTGCCCATGGTGAATTTCCAATGATTCTCTTTACTTTGGTCATGCCATATATACGTTACAGCTCCGTCCATCCATGGTATCGCGTGATATTTTGTCTCGACGGGGTGAAAGAATATAATGACGTCACTCTCGGCAGAGCCTCGAGTGACGTCATCATATTCATTGACCCAGTCTGGACAAAATATCAGGCGATACCATGGATGGACGGAGCTGTAACTTATACTTAGTCGTTAGAGAGGTGCTTTCGGAGCTGTCTTTTAAAAGAAGATAATGACAGACATGACCAAATATTTACAGGTAGTGAATTCCAAAGGAACGCACCAGAATAAGAAAAACTAGTTTTAAACAAATCGATGCGGGGCCTTTGCAAGGCAAGGTTATTTCGAGTGTTTGAATAATATGACGGAGATGATTTGAAGAGTTGTATAAGATATGTTGGGGCGTCCTTATAGACGACAAAATGAACATTTATTATACAAAAGCTGCTTCTTTGAGCTTAACATCCCAATACCTTTCATCTTTTCCTTTGTAGAAAGAGATGGACTGGGCAGAACTAGTTTAGCAGCTCTACGCTGGAGCGATTTCGGCTTCTTCAAGGGAACTTCACTACACCCGTCCCATACTATGGAAGCATAATCAATATGGGGTTTTATGTGGGCATTGTAAAATAGTTTTCTTGTGTCTAGATTAATAATGCTTTGTAACTTTGACAAAAGAAACAGGTTTTAGCAATGTTTTTGCAGATTCCATTGATGTGAGTCTGCCATTTGAGATTATTATCAACATTAAGTCCCAGTAAACGGTGCTCAGATACTTGCTCAATGGAGTGCTCATTTAGGGACAGACACAGAGTCATTTCTGAAAGTTGATGTTTTTGGCGAGTGCTGATTATCATAGACTTTGTTTTATCTGGATTAACAAGCATACGATTTGCAGAACACCACTCCGAAACATCGTTTAGGCTCTGTTGCAATTTGTCTTGAATTTGTGCAGGGCTTTTCCCTGTTGCAAGTAAGGTAGTATCATCTGCTAACATATGACACTCAACAGATTCAGACTGTAGGTACAAGGGCAAAGCATTTTTAGAGAAATCCATGCATCATTGCATGTGCGCCTAAATTACGGTACAGGGACCGCCCTCAAGACTTCCTTTGGTCAAATTCGTGAGAAGACGTTTATAGGGTGACCTCAGAGAGAGAGAGAGAGAGAGAGAGAGAGAGAGAGAGAGAGAGAGAGAGAGAGAGAGAGAGAGAGAGACAGAGAGACAGAGAGAGAGAGAGAGAGAGAGAGAGAGAGAGAGAGAGAAAAAAAAAGAGAGAGAGATTATTACTTCCTTTTCTTCGATATGAATATGAAAAAACAGATACTCCGTAAACGATAATTGTACCCGCAGACAGCAATTCTCGAAGCCTTGTGTCTGTGCTTTGCCTTGATCCTACCTTTTCACCTGTAAAAACAGTGGAACTCGTTGGCATACATATTCTGGAAGGGAGGAAGAAAGAAAGGAAGAAAGGGAGGGAGGAAAGAAGGAAGGAAGGAAGGAAGGGAGGGAGGGAGGGAGGGAGGAACGAAGGAAGGAAGGAAGGAAGGAAAGGAGGAAGGAAGGAAGGAAGGAAGGAAGGAAGAAAGGAAGAAAGGAATGAAGGAAGAAAGAAAGGAAGGAAGGAAGGAAGAAAGGAAGGAAGGAAGGAAGGAAGAAAAGAAGAAAGAAAGGAAGAAAGGGAGGGAGGAAAGAAGGGAGGGAGGAAGGAAGGAAGGAAGGAAGGAAGTGAGCGGAAGGAAGGAAGAATGAAAGGAAGGAAGAAAAAATGAAAGAAAGGAAGGAAGGAAGGAAGGAAGAAAGGAAGGAAGGAAGGAAGAAAGGAAGGAAGGAAGGAAGGAAGGGAGGGAGGAAGGAAGGAAGGAAGGAAGAAAGAGAGGAAGGAAGGAAGGAAGGAAGGAAGGCAGGAAGAAAGGCCGGATCTCTGGTACCAGACATTTTATGACGCTGTCCTCGTTGGACTACTTTGCCTAGAACGTTGTATAATGTGAGGGAAGTGGTATCTTGGACAACCCTTCACAGTCAGCAAAGTCGGTGTGAATTGTCATTCAAAAATGCCGTTGGCAGAAATGGATGGAACTGCCGTATTAAAACCAGGCAAGCCTGCCATCAGTACATATCCCCAAAAGAGGTCACTCCGACTACCGAACGACGGGTCTCAAAGTGACAGCGGAAAGGACTACTTTGAAGCTGGCACGCGGCAAAGGCTTTCGGTTGAGTGGTCAAGCGAAGTGCTGTGGCTTCATGATTGCAGTCCTTAGGGTGATGGCGTGGAAAAACAAACACATGCCACGGTGGAATTTACCGCTGATCTTCGTATCACTGACCAAACAAACTCGCAGGCCACATTTAGAACAAGACCAGGTATAGCAGAGAGAGAGAGAGAGGGGAGGAGCCATCATGATAGATGTTGACGCTCAGCACGGGTAGTAGAGGCCAGGGGCTATTACGGAGTCGTTCACTGCTATGCTATGCGGAGCTTCCCGATAAGTGCCAGGAATGCTGGCCATGAATGAGATGCCGATCAACAGTCAGTCTGGGCTATGGGGAGGCAGGCTTGAAAGCGCTGCTGATCCCCAGTATGTGTTGTGATAGCGGACAGCGGCGGACGGTGTTGACCGCAGGGGCTGTGGTCACTGAATCGGTGTTATCTATCTACTCAACAATGAATGCGCCAGGTCAGTTGCGCTGGGGTGTCAGGAGTACTGTAGCACAACGGCTACGATCCTCGTTGTGACCTACACTTCAGGTCACCGACTTGACCGAACGTCCCACTATTTCCTCCCTCTATTTTCACCAATTTAATAGTAAGCGTGCGTGCGTCCGCGTGCATGTTTTTGTGTGGGTTTCTAAGCCTTTTTGGGTACTTTGAACACCACAGAATCATTGTGCGATGCAATGTTGTTATCGTCAACGTCTTCCTTGCAATAATGTGATCATTTTCAAAGTATTTGATCAACAATTGACACTATTTGTACAACTTTTGACGCTGTTTTATCAGAATTGTTGTTTGAGCACCTGCGCGGTCTTGGGAAACGCCAATCTTCTAGACTACTGCTTAGGATTTTTATATGTGTTTTAGTGCAACTCTAAATTCTTAGTAAATGTGATACGGTTTAGTGTTGTTAGTTTTAAGTGCAATCCTGAATTCTTAGGAAATGTGATGTGTTTTATGTCTGTGATCGCCTGACACTGAATGGCAATTTTCCTTGTTTTTATAAGGACAGTAACATTTTGAGTCTTGAGTCTTGAGCCTTGAGTCCAATGTTCCTGCTCTTTTTTGTTTGCAAATACGAAGAAGTATCTCAGGGGTGAAAACTACAAAACGGACAAAGACGTCATGACTACCGTTGAGGACTTCTGGCAACGGTTAAAAGACACGAGCTCCTGCAACAACGGCATCAAGGATCTGATGCACAGGTGTAACAAGTGTGTGGAGGTTGGGAGGGACAATGTTGAAATGTAAACTTCTTCTCGGCTCGTAAGTCAACTCCTTCCTAGTCGGGCCCGAAACTTTTCAGTTGACCCTCGTTCATAGGAATAATGTGTGCCTTTAACGCGCATTGCTTCCCTGCCCCCCCCCCCCCCCCACCCCACCCCCTCTCACCCTCTCTCGCTCTCTCTCTATGTCTCTCAGTCTCTCTCTATCTCAGTCTCTCTCTCTCTCAGTCTCTCTCTCTCTATCTCGCGCGCGCGCGTGTATGTGTGTGTGTGTGTGTGTTTGTGTGGGTGTGTATGTGTGTGTGTATGTGTGTGTGAGTGTGTGTGTGTGTGTGAGAGTGTGTGTATGTGCGTGTGTGTACGTGTGTGGTTATGTGTGTGTGTGTGGGTGTAGGAGAGAGAGAGAGAGAGAGAGAGAGAGAGAGAGAGAGAGAGAGAGAGAGAGAGAGAGAGAGAGAGAGAGAGAGAGAGAGATATTAAATGTGATATACAAGTGTCCGTATGTAAACTAGAAAAGTATAACCCTGTGTGTGTGACTCCATGCATGCGCTCCAAAAAATATTATCAACATTTTAATATTTCAACACATCTTCTCCACTGTTAGACTTCACAAAATGTACTTTTGATCATTGCAGTCCGAAAGAGACTGTTGGCCTTACTCGCTTTTGTGCAGTCATTGGTAGCAAATAATTCAATGTTGACTATCCGGTTATCGCTGAAAAGATCCATAAAGAGCATTCATATGTCACGAACTTATGAAACCAGATCTTTGTCCATAATTTTGGAGTTTTGATATCGTCACTTACTATTGTCCAGACTTCCGCCAGCTGGAAACTCCGGCACGCGCTGCTTCTAGGCAGTGGTTAACTGTGAAACTGAATCGAAGACCGGCTGTGGAATCCGACGAGTCATTTTGCAGTGCCAGGTCTCATACCAATGCAAAAAAAACAACAACAACAAAACCAACAACATTGACTGAAAATGCAAAAATCATTTAAAGCTTACCTGTTGTAGTAATTGTCTTCCAGACTTCCCCCGTAGCTGAGAGCTGTGGAGCATACTAATCCTTTTCTTTCACCTAACCAGCATTCTTTCTTCCAGACGAACAAGACAGACAACAAAGTCACAGTAAAGGAGGATACCTCATCGGAATATTAACATCTTTCGGAGTTGCCTCCAATATTTTGAGAGGGGCTACTTTAAACAAATGTATGCGAAAACCGGGCCTCTCATTTCCACGATCGAGTTACAGGAATCACATTCAGATAATCAATTACGTCTAAGAATAGCATAAATATTCAAATCCTGCATACCGGAGGTGGGTGTAGGAACAACTGAGCGAGAAAAGCAAACTTACTTACTTACTGCCTTTCACGCCTGGTGGCGTGTAGGGCAGCGACAAAGGAAAAGCAAAGACAAAGGATATAAGAGAAGCAACAACAGCCGGGCCACAAATGGAAAAGTCTCTCTATACAATATTATGGGTTTTTTGAGAAAAATCATAACTCACCTCACACACACACACACTCGCACACGCACACGCACTCACACACGCATGCACGCACGAACACACACACCCACACACACACACACACACACACACACACACGCACACACGCACGCAGCATAAAAAAATCTTTTGCTCAGTGCAATTCTCGGCTTTTTGCCACCACAAAGTAACTTTTCTCTTACTTTTTGTGTGTGTCCAGAAAGATATCGCTCCTCTTTATATTCACGAGTTTTGGGCCTGAATTGTTTTAGGCAAAAATGTCTCATTTGCACTCGCACCGTCGATTGGATTTTGCATTTCATTTTGCCCTTGGACCACTTTGTTTTTCTTCTGATTTTGTTTTCCTTTTCTTGTTGCATTTTAAAAAAATCAATTTCGTTTAACTTGTGTTCAGTTCCCTTGCGGGTTTTTTTTCTACACTTTCACTTTCAAACCGGACTTTCATGCAAGGTCGTGTGAATTGATCCAAGATTATCTGCCTCCGGTCTTTGTGTAAATGATCACCAACCCAACTTCAATGTCACAATGAGCCAGGGATCAATTATACTGCACAGGTTTCTGCATAGAAAATAATAAAGCCGCAATTAAAACTGAAACCAAAAAGTGATTTTTTTTAAGGTACAGTGTGTGTGTGTGTGTGTGTGTGTGTTTGTGTGTGTGTGTTTGTGTGTGTGTGTGTGTGTACGTGTGTGTTTGTGTGTGTGTGTGTGTGTGCGTGCGTGTGTGTGGGTGCTTGTGTTTGTGTGTATGCTTGAATTTTAAGAAACATCACTTCGATCTCACTTCGCCCTTGGTCATCCCTGAAAATATTACAGAGGTTGCAAATACGGACCAGTTTGCCACACATTAACTGCTGCTGACGTCATTACTCGCCTAAAT
>NC_090245.1:22672896-22680396 GCF_037325665.1 Littorina saxatilis | reverse complement strand
TTTAGTCAAAACTTGACTAAATGTAAAAAGAATAAAGAAAGACAGAAAGAAAGAAAGAAAGAAAGAAAGAAAAAAAGAGAGAAGGAAAGAAAGAAAGAAAGACGTACAGACAGACAAAAGGAGCACTAATTATAAGAAATGTTCCTAGATCGGTTACATTTATCATCCTACATAATCATACACCACCGAACAGGTCAACGCTCACAGGTCTTGATTCTTTAAAAACCTGAGAGCAAAAAACTCGGTCTTTAGAGGGAACTAATTCGCCGTCGACCGATCAAACAGGTTGGTTTCTTCTCATCCCCTCTCTCTCCTGCGGAGACACATTTCCATCAAAATTCCAGGATCTGACTCATGCTGCATAGTTCTCGTGTCATCAAGCACTCATACGATAGGAGTGGATGAGTCGCACTTCTTCAAAAGAATCCATGCTCATAGTTTGCAAGGCAAGGCAAGGCAGGCAAGGCAAAGTTTATTTGAAAACAACTACCTAGGGTTACATGAATTTGAATTTGAAAAAAAAACATATTGCCAAATATGAGACTGAAGTTTAACTCAATGTTCAACATCGTTTTGATAAAGCGTCTTGATAGAGGCATCGGTCTTGAATTACAGAGTCAACATTTGGTCTGCACCAGTTGACTCTGTCATCAGAGTTTTGTTGCAACATGTTTGTGGATATCATGTTAGAAATAAAAGTTGATCAAACTGTCTGGTATAGATCAAAGATTGATTATGTAATCTTATTAGAGGCCTTGTCCTTGCAACACTAAAGACGTCCTTGTATGCGTGGTTATATCGCGAGATTGATGGCTTAGTCCAGATACAATTTTAGCTCATTTATTGCAAGAAGCGCATGAGCATAAAAGAAAGAGAAGATCGCAGCCATCAATTTATTGCAGTTAATGATTTCCTGGTAGGGTCGAAGGAGACGAGGGAGCAAAAAGAAGGAGCACGTTTGATTGCCTCTGCAGAAAAAGTAATAATCAACGCAAAAACTGACTGGATTTTGCCGATGAAGCCTTCCAGTCTATAGGCAGTGATTTTCTTTGCCTAGAATGATCTGAAATTGAGAAAGGGAAGACGCCACGACACGTCTTCGAATCCTTGCAATACTGCGACTTTTCAATAAAACTTAGTTTCTTGATTGACTGTAAATATTGTTATTAGTACTTTTCTTTTTTAATTGATTGTACAGCGCTTTGAGAACGGTCCCTCTGCATAGCTGCGCTGTACGCAAATCTTATATTATCATCATTTTTGACAATTAACGCCTTCTTATCTGAGAGCCTCACATTTCGGCCACGAACTTTCGCGGTAGGCGTTAGTGCTCGGTCAGTGACTCATGGAATTCACAAGCTGACCAGTCATTACGCTGTGTGAACCTTCAGCTGATTGACTGTTTTTGGTCAGCAAACTCTTGGATTCTGGCGGACTGCTAGTGGGGTGGAAATGTGTGAGAGAGAGAGAGAGAGAGAGAGAGAGAGAGAGAGAGAGAGAGAGAGAGAGAGAGAGAGATCAAGACCAGACAGACAGACAGACAGACAGACAGACAGACAGACAGACAAACAGAGAGGCAGAGGTTCGAGTTGCAGTTTGTAAGTATATCACCACCCACCAGGAATAAGGTGTTTAACATGTTCAGTTACAAACATTTGCAATTTTCTGTGCTTCGGTAAATCTTTGGTGACTGTGATTTATCAACGCGATCTTTTTTTTCCCTTCCCGTCCTATTTGTTGTCCTTGAGGGCAGTGAACTGTTTACAATTTGTGCTGGTGTACACTGATATTTGAACTCGATCAAAGAGTCACGGGATTCATAAGGTTTTAGGTTGAATAGATGACATCATGCACAAGGAATGCCTTAAAAATAAATGTTGAATGTTCAATTACTCACATTTATAATTCTGTTTAGGGTAGTCTTCCGAGACGGTGTATGCATTCTCCAATAGACAATGTCTTAGTTATTTACGCGTTTTAGACCCATACAGCCTGAAATGAGTACGCGCTCGCGAGATTACAGATTTGAATTCGTGAATCCAACGCCGGCTTCCATATGTCCGGACGAACGCGTAGGCTACTCAGCATCACGGAATAAATGAAGTTGGGACCCTTGAAGATTCTCTTACACAACCATGTGTCGATTGATTTTCATTTTAAGTCTTCTTCTTCTTGTCGATCAAACTTCTTAGGCTATATTGTCAGTCCGGACAGCGAGACGAAATTCATTTGAGTAATTAGCATAGTTGCGGAGCATGGTCGTTCAAATTACTTCTGATGTGTCTAAATTACAGCGTGTTGAATGTCCCTTGAACGCCGTGAGGTTTCATTTCCAGAAGCCGTCTTCAAAGGGGCTCCTTCAATATTATACTTTCAACACTTTCTACCCCACCTATGTTGACCAAGTTGGTTTTAGCCGAGACCAGCTGTGCTGCAGCAGGTCACTCAGAATTGTAGTAACTGTGTAGTAACTGTGTATCAACACGCTGGAATGCAGGCGTTAGATCGACGTTACAGGAAGCGATTGAAGCTAACACATAGTCTGAGCGGATATATCCGTACCTGGTCAGATAGAGCCACATGAGTGGGTACGGATATATCCGTACATGGGAGACAATGAGTTAAAGATGCTGCTCCGCTCAGAGCACTGTTGAAGCAACTATTTGTCTTTTTGTCGCAGATAAGGATATACACAGTCAAATTATTTTCACAACTATCGCGCAGATAACTATACACATACCGTTAGTGTTGCCAACCAAACGAAACCTTTTTCAGTTTGTCAGCTCGCATCTCCCACTGTAATGTAATTAACATTTTCCGTGATCACGGTATTGGGCTGTGTGCGTTATGTCAAAACGGACCCAAATAACATGTTTTACAATTTTCTTCAGTAATCAAAGACAATGTCTTGACGTAAACTACCCCAGAACGAAAGAAGTTTCTCTTTTGTCATGACTAAGACTTCCATGTAGGTTTTTGATGTAATTAGTTCACGTGCGGGACCTGATCAAGGCTTACGGGCCTGCCCGAACCATAATGAAAATTAATTCTTAAAAAAATCGCAATTTTCGACTCCTTGCAAAAAGGTCAATGAAACGTTGTTTTCTTTCAAATGGATAGATGCCTGAGGCATGAATGAAAGCCCTAGGGGCTCTGTGGAACTGGAAGCGACAAGCACAGTAACTTTAACTACTTCAGATTTTAAGTAACACACATGCATCACCGACCGTAGTTCTATCTCCACGCGTTATTTTTCTTCACATTTCCTTGTTTATTTTTGGGTTTCTGCTGCCGATCGAATGCTTTATTACCTGCATTCATTTAATTTTGCCGTTGATCTACCTGTCATTTCTGTTGTCCACCCGTCCGTCCATCCATTCATTCATCTTTTGCTTTATTCGGTCATTCATTCCTGGGTTCATTCATTCCTTCATTCACGTGGCTAACGATGTATGTCATTTGTATTCTTTTCTTTTCTCCCTCCACGTTGGAATCCTCATCCGCCTCATCATCGCCATTCTTTGGCAATTTCCAGCAAGAGAGAAGCACGTGACTCCCGCTGTGGGAGTGCTGTTCTGCCACTGTCTGACTGTGCCTACCGTCTCACCATTAACCCCATTGATCCAAAATGGCTGCTTCATAAGGATAAGAACAGAGACACGCCGATCCCTTCCCCCCAAAATTCAATCTGGAGAAGATATTTAGCGTTCTATTTTGGTGATTTGGCCGGTTATTTGTAGACAAATCAAAGACACCCCCCGTTGTCAATGAAGATTTCGATCGTTCCACCTTGAGTGGCGTCTTCATTGCTACCGCGTTCCGCGACTCAGTATATCTCTGGAGATGATAGTCGCCACCTGAAACTGCCGATGGTTTTGCTGGTTGATTTTGTTTTGGAGAAGTTACGGGATCACCGAACGAGGACAGCAGGAGCGCGCATGCACACTTCCAGTTTGTTTCTATCCTTCGTAAACTTGCTGCTAGCTTTCCGGCACTGGGAGGAAGCGACCCGAATTTCCCAGCATCGGGATTATAAAGTAAATAAAAATGAAAATGAAACGTCGTGCAGAGCGAAGGCGGAACTTGGACGTCTTCAAACATGATGGACGTAATCAAAACAGGTGTCGCGGAGCTATATATATATACTATATACTAGAGGTATACCCGGCTTCGCCGGGTGAATCGCGAGACAGAGACAGACAGCGTGGCGGTTCGCCGTCTCAGAGCACGTGTTGAACATTTTCATCCACCAGTTTGTGCCCACACAAAGGAAGGCAAGAACATACAGAGAGACAAAAGCCCCCAGACCCCATCACAAACAGAACTCTACAATCCACAGGTGTTGCCTGGCGAGCTAGCTATAAATAGCTCACAACTTCTAAGGCGAACAACTCTGCAGAGTCTGCTTTGAAGGGCGACGGTAGTCTCCCTGTCACACTCGACCCCCTTTGAATGAACTTTGTCCCCAAAGTTCCCAACCATGGACCCGCCAAGCTTAGGTCCCTCCCAGGTTGGTGGAATGGGAAGAGCACGAAAATGATTCAGTGGCCTGAACATTTCATGTCGAGTCCCATCCCTGTCGACGACGCCAAATGTAACCGAGTGCCGAAACACCACAATCACCTTTGAAGGCGAAGTCCACTCAAACGGGATTGAGAATGTTAGAGCTTATTTCTAAGCCCTATAATAACTGTTATGGCTTCTCAAAGGAAGGCCCGAACATACAGACACACCAAAGCCACCAGACCACATCACAAACAGAACTCTACAATCCACAGGTGTTGTCCCCCCCCCCACACACACACACACACACACACACACACACACACACACACACACACACACACACACACACACACACACACACACACACACACACACACACACAGAGAAGCCGTATATATATATGTATATCTATATTTATAAATATATAGAGATAGATGACAGTGTATTTTTCGCGTGGCTATAAATTGATTCGACCTTTGCACTTTTACAGTGAGAACAACTTACGGGTGCAAGGAAAGCGTTCTGGACAGTGCAGTGACCTTCTAAAAATAGTAACGTGCAGTGACATTCTAAAAATAGTAACGGGAATATGGATTGACGCCACACGAAGGAAGGGAGATAAACGCGCAAAACACTGGAGAAGATAAGGAAGAGTTACTGGGAATGGATGTAGTGGATCTACAGAAAAACCAAAATCGGTTCAGCGCTGCGCGCTGAGAGCACCTGTTCAAAATTCTCATCGACCAGGTTGTGTATGGGGTCTACCTGAATATGCCCACCAAATTTGAAGCAGATCCATCGAGAACTTTGGCCGTGCATCGCGGACAGACAGACAGACAGACAGACAGACAGACAGACACAAGCCGTATATCTTCATACTGTCGGAAGTTCGTGATGGATAACGTTTAGAATTAAATGTCACGCTCTCACGACAAGGCCATTAGGAACATGAGATACAGGATGGAATCTCAGCTTATAATTGTACATGAGCAACTCTGCTGATCTCGTGTTCGGGAAAACATTTGGCGATCATAGCTTCTTCATTACCGCGCTTTTATTAGGTACAATTTTTTGGTTAAACCATTCAGGTCTCTCTGTCTTTTCTTTCAGTCTTTTTTTCTTTGTATCTTTCTTTGTATCTTTCTTTGTATCTATCTTTCTTTGTATCTGTCTTTCTTTGTATTCTATCTTTCTTTCTTTCTTTTCCGAAAACTCAATATCAGATTCTGTTTGCCGGAATGTTAGATTGTCCACACATTTGTGTCAGTTTTGTTGGCCGTTTTTAAGTGTATCCATGTGCTAAGTTAATAATCAAAAGTAAAATCGAAGACAAACGATATCGTGAGTTGACAAGGCTGCGGAAACTGCATTGACAGGGGAAAAAGCTGCTTCAGAACTGCTGAAAATACTCAATGAAGTTAACTTTTATATACAAGAAAAAAGCTCGGCTTTATTCACTTGTTCTCTCAAAAGGCTTTCCTCAAAATTAATTCTCTCCGTGATGTTTTTCGTCAAATAAGCTTAGATTTCAACGAAAGCTTTCACCGCAAAGAAAATCAAATGTAAAAGAAAAACAAGTCGCGTAAGGCGAAAATACAATATTTAGTCAAGTAGCTGTCGAACTCACAGAATGAAACTGAACGCAATGCCATTTTACTCGTAGCATCGTCAGGCCACCGCTCATGGCAAAGGCAGTGAAATTGACAAGAAGAGCGGGGTAGTAGTTGCGCTAAGAAGGATAGCACGCTTTTCTGTACCTCTCTTTGTTTTAACTTTCTGAGCGTGTTTTTAATCCAAACATATCATATCTATATGTTTTTGGAATCAGGAACCGACAAGGAATAAGATGAAAGTGTTTTTAAATTGATTTGGACAATTTAATTTTGATAATAGTTTTTATATATTTAATTTTCAGAGCTTGTTTTTAATCCGAATATAACATATTTATATGTTTTTGGAATCAGCAAATGATGGAGAATAAGATAAACGTAAATTTGGATCGTTTTATAAATTTTTATTTTTTTTTACAATTTTCAGATTTTTAATGACCAAAGTCATTAATTAATTTTTAAGCCACCAAGCTGAAATGCAATACCGAACCCCGGGCTTCGTCGAAAATTACTTGACCAAAATTTGAACCAATTTGGTTGAAAAATGAGGGCGTGACAGTGCCGCCTCAACTTTCACGAAAAGCCGGATATGACGTCATCAAAGACATTTATCAAAAAAATGAAAAAAACGTTCGGGGATTTCATACCCAGGAACTCTCATGTCAAATTTCATAAAGATCGGTCCAGTAGTTTAGTCTGAATCGCTCTACACACACACACACACACACGCACGCACGCACGCACACACGCACACACGCACGCACATACACCACGACCCTCGTTTCGATTCCCCCTCGATGTTAAAATATTTAGTCAAAACTTGACTAAATATAAAGACTGCTATAGTATGGTGACCAGTGCTTACAAGCATTTTGGAGCTTTTTATTTAGACCCTGCATCATGATACCTTGATTACATCTCTACAAGATAACTCTACAACGAGCTTCCTTCAAACGGATGCTCAGCGACATTTATCGCTCTTCGGTAATAAAGCAGACACGATAAGCGTAATATGTTTAGATATCCAACGCTCCGCGAATTTTATGATATACTGCGTCATCCAATAGCCTGGATGCAAAGTTGATTGTATATATATATATAAAGTTCCACAGCCTCACGACCCATCCTTATGGAGGAATTCATTTAAATATAAAAATATAGACGTGACACATTCTGCGCATGGGCGCATAAAAACAGGGTTCATTGGATGATGTTATATTAAAACAAGTCGCGTAAGGCGAAAATACAATATTTAGTCAAGTAGCTGCCATTTTTCAGCAAGACCGTATACTCGTAGCATCGTCAGTCCACCGCTCATGGCAAAGGCAGTGAAATTGACAAGAAGAGCGGGGTAGTAGTTGCGCTAAGAAGGATAGCACGCTTT
>NC_090245.1:22665396-22667896 GCF_037325665.1 Littorina saxatilis | reverse complement strand
GAACTGAAAAATAGTATTTCGACCTTTTCATCATTATTGGAATCCATGCACACGTTAAGCTCATCAGCTAGGCAACACAACCCGGAATGGATTACGATTAAAGTCGGTAACAAGATAGTCTAAACTCACGTTTGGGTTAAAGGCACAGTAAGCCTCCCGTAAACCATCACAGAGCTCCCCGAGCGTCTACATACAGTACAAGCATACTTCCATTTAAACGCTCACCGAACGGGAACATCCTGGCTGCTTTCTGTCGAGCGTGAGAAATTTTCAAAGAATTTATTTTCGTGGACTTGGCCCTTTACAACAATGGCGCCTCGTTTTGGTGCTGGACGGCTGTTATGAATATCCCGGAAATCACGCCCGGACAGTAAGCCTCCCGTAAACCATCACAGATACTGTCAGGCTTTTACACACAGTACAAACACCCTACCATTTGAACGCTCACCAAACGGGAACATCCTAGGCGCCCTACGCAAAGAGCGAGCAATTTTTAAAGAATTAATTTTGCAGATTGTCTCGAACACTTTTTGGACCCATCCTGAACTCAGGTCAAAAATGAGTTACTTCCCTTAAACTGGCGATAGCCGTGGATCGATGATTATCAGAATGTTTTTGGATCGTGGTGCGTTTTTGCGCTAGACCTAACTTTTAAAATCTAAATAATAAATTGACAGCTTGTTACACAAACATTCTTTAACAAGATCAGTGCAATTCGAAGTTGTGAAAGTTTGAAAAAAGAAAAGCCCGGAAGCAGGGTCACGCAAAGGTCTTAGCAGACGACGGTTTATGCGGCATATCGCCGTTCCTCTCAACAGTCAAAAGCCATCGCTAGAGTTCTTGTGAACCACAGCCGTTTGTTTCGTGCATAAAAACGTGCTATTGTAGATAAGCTTACATCGAGTCGCATTCAAATGACTAACTGACGACTACATTGTGAAAAAGGGAAACTGGATCACACGGGTTCACGATGGCTCAGGGGTGTAAGATAAACCACGCAAATCTAAATTCTTTGAAAATTGTTCGCTCATTACGGAGGGCACCTAGGATGTTCTCAATCGGTGAGTGTTTCAATGAAAGGGTGTTTGTACTGTGTGTAAAAGCCCGACCGTATCTGTGATGGTTTACGGGAGGCTTACTGTGCCTTTAAGCAGATATCGATATGGGGATTTTTTTTTATTTCTAAGTTCATGTAAAATAAAGAATGCGCTTGGAACTCTTTGTCTCTCTTTTTCCTCTCTGTCTCTTACTTTCTTTCTGTCTCTCTGTCTATCTCTAATTCTTTTTATATTCCGGCTCTCTCATTCTCTGTCTGTGTGTGTGTGTGTGTTTGTGTGTGTGTGTGTTTGTGTGTGTGTGTGAGTGTCTGTATGTTTATGTGTCTGTGTGTCTGTCCGTCTCTGCCTTTCTCTGTGTGTGTGTGTGTGTGTGTGTGTGTGTGTGTGTGTGTGTGTGTGTGTGTGTGTGTGTGTATGTGTGTGTGTGTGTGTGTGTGTGTTTGTGTGTGTGTGTATATCTGTCTTTCCTCTCTCTCCTCTCTCTCTCTCACTTTCTCTCTCTCTCTCTCTCTTTCTTTCTTTCTTTTGCACCTGTTATATTCAATTATATGCAATGTTAACTTTTTGTTCACACCCCTTCATTAAGGGGCAATTCGCAATGGCCAAAAGAATAAACCATCTGCGTCTCTCTCTATCACCCTCTCTCTCTCTCTCTCTCTCTCTCTCTCTCTCTCTCTCTCGTCTGTCTGTCTGTCTGTATGTCTCTCTCTCTCTCTCTAGATCTTTCTCTCTCTCTCCCTCGTCTGTCTGTCTGACTGTCTGTCTGTCTGTCTGTCTGTCTGTCTGTCTGTGTGTGTGTCTCTCTCTCTCTCTCTCTCTCTCTCTCTCATTCTCAGTCACTCTCGTCTTGTCTCCGTCTCTCCTTCTCCTCCTCTTCCGAGTCTATCCTTGCAGTCCTCCTCCTACCGGCACGGTTGGCCTTGTAGTAAGGCGTCCGCCCCGTGATCGGGAGGTCGTGGGTTCGAACCCCGGCCGGGTCATACCTAAGACTTTAAAATTGGCAATCTAGTGGCCGCCTGCTCCGCCTGGCGTCGGGCATTATGGGGTTAGTGCTAGGACTGGTTGGACCGGTGTCAGAATAATGTGACTGGGTGAGACATGAAGCCTGTGCTGCGACTTCTGTCTTGTGTGTGGCGCACGTTATATGTCAAAGCAGCACCGCCCTGATATGGCCCTTCGTGGTCGGCTGGGCGTTAAAAAATTAAAAAAAAGTCCTCCTCCTCCGTTCTCACTCGTCACGCCACTCTCCCACCACCTGCCTAAACCCACACACCTGATACAGATTATCCGCTTTCTCAAGCGGAACAATAAAATGATCAGAAAGGTGAACATTCTCTTGGTCTCATCAGTCTAATAACACACTTTCAAAAAGTCCTTCAATTGTTCCTGGGACACTAACGAAGGCAGCAGCGAGTTTCTCTCGATGAACAATTTGTCTACCG
>NC_090245.1:22555102-22665196 GCF_037325665.1 Littorina saxatilis | reverse complement strand
AACAGGAGATTTATTGTGACTTTCTGGTGAGACACATGGGCACGCCGATCGCAGCCATAAGTGATTGAAAACCTCTCTCTCTCTCTCTCTCTCTCTCTCTCTCTCTCTCTCTCTCTCTCTCTCTCTCTCTCTCTCTCTCTCTCTATCTCTCTCTCTCTTCCCTTTCTCACTCTCTTTCTCAATGTGTCACACACACACACACACACACATACACACACACATACACACACACACACACACACACATATCCCCCCCACACACACACACATGTACACACAAAATACCCTACCCTATTGATTTTCTCCCCCAAGCCGGACAGGACGTTGAAGAGTTCATCAGGGGAAATAAATCCATCGTTGTTGCTGTCAAAGGCGCAGAACACTTGCTTCAGCTCTGCCTCGGGGTCGATGGTGACCTTGCGAGCAAAGATGTCCACGAACTCATCAAAGTCGATGGTTCCACTGCCTGCACAGAAGAGCAAATGCTATACGACAAAACCTCTCTCTTCAGACCTACAACTGAAACTGATCAGAAAATTAGTATTTTTTTTAGAAAATAAGCATCATGTGTGTGTTGGCCCTTGGGTCAACGTACTGACTTAATAAAGACAAAATGTCTGTCATAAGTGGAGGTGGCTGATTACACCTAAACACGCATACACCTGTGTGTCTCATCTAAAGTCGGGGTAACACCCGGGAACATGCCCCCAAAGGTTTTACCGTGAGGGCGTTAAACAACATTATCATCAAATCTTAATGACAGCAGTTGTCAACTATAGGGATCTGTTTTTATCAGCAATATGTCATCGATAACAATACCAAAAGAAAATCAGCAATAAAAATAAAGCTATCGAACAGTAACAGAACGATGTTGTTGCATGGAACGCGACTATGATGTACTCACGGTCAGTGTCCACGGCTCTGATGAAAGCCTTGAGCTCGGAGTGGGTGGGCCGTTGTCCCAGAGTGATCATCACACACACACACACACACACACACACACACACACACACACACACACACACACACACACACACACACACACACACACACACACACACACACACACACACACACACACACACACACACACACACGACATGTACTCACGGTCAGTGTCCACGGCTCTGATGAAGGCCTTGAGCTCTGAGTGGGTGGGCCGTTGTCCCAGTGAGATCATCACCTGGCCCAGCTCCTCTGTCGTGATCATCCCGTCCCCGTTCTTGTCGAACATGTGGAACGTGTCGCGAAACTCTGCACACAGACAGGCGGTGCACACAGCATCAGTGTATTGTATCAGCTGGATGTGTTGTAATAATAATAATAAATAATAATGAACACTTATTAATCGTTCTTCTCACACACACACACACACACACACACACACACACACACACACACACACACACACACACACACACACACACACACACACACACACACACACACACTAAAACCGGGATCAACCAAAAACTATCACGTGCACATATAAAATTTTCTCTTTCGGTCAGTGAGGGCGGCCTGAGTTTCTGCACAACAGATCCAAAAACAGATTGCTAACGTTTCAAAATTCAGAATTAAAAAAAAGGGGTAAGTTATTCGAATGTTTAATATTTGATAAAAAAAAAAAAAAAAGCTCAATGATTTGCTTTGTTACATGTGAAACTTTCCAAAAACTAACCATTCTTGTTTGTTTTTAAAATTCCACAACAGATCGAGTCACTCTAACCTCGTTTCCAGAATTTGGAACCGAACACATGGCACTTGACGTGGGGTTTAGGGAGTGAGGGCCGTGAGTGGGGGCAGGAGGGGGGGGGGTGGGTCTTTTATCTTCACAACTAAAAGAACTCTACAAATAAGAAATAGGTAGGTCACCCTGCCAACCCCCCCACCCCCACCCTTTCTTATGATGTCAATACACATCTATGGTCTGTGCCAACACTAACGTGCCGGATAAATCCTGCTTCTGCGAACTTGCCAGTGATGTACAAGACTGTACGTCTGTCTGTAACGCTCTTTCTTTATGAGTTTAAAGTGTTCGAACTCCCGTAGTAAGAGTCGTATTCAAGTTCACGTGCCTGTGACCGCAACAAACTCATGTAGGTCGTTTCTCGCTTCGCTCACTTTACTGGCCGACCGGCACAGTTGGCCTAGTGGTAAGGCGTCCTCCCCGTGATCGGGAGGTCGTGGGTTCGAACCCCGGCCGGGTCATACCTAAGACTTTAAAATTGGCAATCTAATGGCTGCTCCGCCTGGCGTCTGGCATTATGGTTTTGTTTGTTTGTTTGTTTGCTTAACGCCCAGCCGACCACGAAGGGCCATAATTATCAGGGCGGTGCTGCTTTGACATTTAACGTGCGCCACACACAAGACAGGCACAGGCTTCATGTCTCACCCAGCGGCACATTATTCTGACACCGGACCAACCAGTCCTAGCACTAACCCCATAATGCCAGACGCCAGACGCCAGGCGGAGCAGCCACTAGAATGCCAATTTTAAAGTCTTAGGTATGACCCGGCCGGGGTTCGAACCCACGACCTCCCGATCACGGGGCGGACGCCTTACCACTAGGCCAACCGTGCCGGTCATTATGGGGTTAGTGCTAGCTAGGACTGGTTGGTCCGGTGTCAGAATAATGTGACTGAGTGAGACATGAAGCCTGTGCTGCGACTTCTGTCTTGTGTGTGGCGCACGTTATATGTCAAAGCAGCACCGCCCTGATATTTTATGGCCCCTCGTGGTCGGCTGGGCGTTAAGCAAACAAACAAACAAACTTTACTGGCCCTCACGCTGTCTTGTGACTATTGCCAACAACAACACTGGGCCAGTGTAAACACCGTGTGATCTGCTGGCGGACAACCATTACAGTGATCTGCTGGCGGACAACCATTACAGTGATCTGCTGGCGGACAACCATTACAGTGATCTGCTGGCGGACAACCATTACAGTGGAACTCCTCTTTTTAGACCTCCAACAGTCTGAGAAAATCAGGTCTTACAAAGGAGGGAGTCTGAAAATGGGGGTACATTTACACAGGCCATGAACAAAAAATCTGAAAAAGCAAGGTCTTAAAAGGACGGAAGTTTTAGATAGGGGGTCTTAAACGGGAGGTTCCACTGTATCAACTGTATGGGCCGATTACCATTCTCAACATTACTTTAAGTTGGAACAACAACAACACTAGTACCACTGGCGCTGTGTGTACGATGTGATATATTGGTCGACTACCATTATACACATTGTGTTGGAACAACAACAACACGAGCACCACTGGCACTGTGAGTACGGTATGTGTGATACGTATATTGGCCGATTGCCATTTTTCACATTACTTTCGGAAGCCTTCGAAAAGTAACAAGACTAGCACAATTGCATGTACGCCACGGTATGTTGACCCGCGATAACCATTATCAAAAGTCTTTGGGGAAGAACAATACAGGCAGTACGGTTTTTCATGTAATTTATATACTCCTGGAAAATAGTGTTGGCCGATTACGATTGACAACATTGTGTTCTGAGATTCATCGCAATGTCAAGAAACAAGGGTTTGCGAAGGTTTTTGTTTTTTTAAACGTTAATGGTATGTCGTGCTTGGGAGAGAGAGAGAGAGAGAGAGAGAGAGAGAGAGAGAGAGAGAGAGAGAGAGAGAGAGAGAGAGAGAGAGAGAGAGAGAGCGAGAGGGGGGGGGGGGCGAAAGACACAGAGAGACAGACAGAGAGAGGCAGAGAGAGAGAGACAGCCAGAGACGGACAGACAAACACAGAGTGCACTTGCTTTCCTTCTCGCTTGAGTAGAATGATTTCTTCCTCCCACCGTCATCACATCCCCCTTCACGCTTCTGTTGCCACCTCCCGCATTCCACCCCCCCCCACCCCCCCCCCCCCCTCCCAACAACTCACTCAAGCCACTCGTGAAGCCACACCTGTGAACTTCACTTGCTCAACTGACACTGATTCCTTCATTAGCTCTCAGAAGCAATTAGCCCTGCCCATTTTTCAAGTCCACCTCCAAGCCGTCTTACACCGGTGTATGGGGGGGGGGGGGGGGGGCGGATTTACCATCACACGTGGTCAACAGCAGCAGTTGTAGCCAAATGAATAAAGGCTGACCAATCAGTGGACAGAAACACGCCTTGCCAACAGGTGAGGTCTGCGTGTATGTGTGGACAGCTAGTTCAATTGATATAGAGTAAGCAGACCCTACATACACAAACACGCACACACACACGGTTCGCTTGAGTCATGACAGGGCTGTATCAGCTCAGAGGTCGTTCTGGCATTGTGTTGGTTGCATATCCATGTATCCGATGGCCCTTTGATCCAAGGATCGATCAAACAAATGCGTCTCAATAAAGAATCTTTCGACCCTTGCGTCTAAGAGTGGATGGATACAAGAATCCATTGACCCAGTGAAGCTCCACGAAAATAAGGATCATAATCCTATCTGAGCCGAAGCTTGATTCTACAGACCATTGGATTCATCGACCTTTGGGTCTATCAGATATTGGGTCTACAGACCCTTTCATCTTGGATCCATAGGCCCTTGGGTCAATCAGACATTGGGTCTACAGACCCTTTCATCTTGGATCCATCGACCCTAGGGTCTATCAGACATTGGGTCTACAGACCCTTTCATCTTGGATCCATCGGCCCTGGGATCTATTGCGCTGACCTCGTACAGTATGCATTGCTTTGCAAGCATACTCTGCTTATTTGGAAGCTTACACTCGGCACAAAAGCACGTGTTGGACAGCCAGTAAAGAGCTGTATTAGTATTTAGTTGAGTGAAGGGAGCAGGAGGACTAGGTCAACGCAAAGACTGATCACATTTGAACTGATATCTCAGAACACATATCAAACCGAGCGTTAACTGGGCGAGAAACGTCCGTCCGTGCCTCACGGGAGATATCGACGTAACATTACAAAGGCCCAGTGACCTCGATCTCCCCACACGCTGGTGTAGTGTACAGACTTTTTTTTCTTTAACAAAAAAATCTCAGCCAGAGTTCAAACTGGGTCAAAGCTTTCGCTTTCTCAGTCCGATTCTTCAATCAATCAATCAATCAATCAATCAATCAATCCGATCAAATTAATCAATCAATTAATCAATCAATCAATCAATCAATCAATCAATCAATCAGAGCTTTTGTGGGTTTGTTGCTTTGCATAAAAACATCCGATCTTATAAGTTTTAATCTTTTTTGCTAAAAATCAACTTTGGAACATGTTCCTCCAAATAACAAATGCGATGAAATTAGAGTTACCATGGATTTTCTCATCGGAGAACATGTGTTTCTTTGTGAAGCGTCTGGGTTTCCTCCGCTGGACCTTCTCCTTCGCGGCCTGAAAACAATGCAAAACACCATAGATGAAATCAAACAAAGTGTTCATTAACATTACAAGTTTCGTTATAAGGATTCATGTATACGTGTACCCCCCCTCACGTGTTAACACATCATTTAAGCTAGCAGTTTATCAGTTCTGGCTTTTACACGGGATAAGACCAGCCCTCCGCTTGGACACATACCAACAAGTCGCGTAAGGCGAAATTACTACATTTGGTCAAGCTGTGGAACTCACAGAATGAAACTGAACGTAGTCCGCCGCTAGTGCAAAAGGCAGTGAAAGTTACGAGCCTGTTTGGCGCGGTAGCGGTTGCGCTGTGCTTCATAGCACGCTTTTCTGTACCTCTCTTCGTTTTAACTTTCTGAGCGTGTTTTTAATCCAAACATATCATATCTATATGTTTTTAGAATCAGGAACC
This sequence comes from Littorina saxatilis, assembly GCF_037325665.1. NCBI lineage: Eukaryota > Metazoa > Mollusca > Gastropoda > Littorinimorpha > Littorinidae > Littorina > Littorina saxatilis. Next base: position 22,659,432 of record NC_090245.1, on the reverse strand, counting down.
GACAAGGAATAAGATGAAATTGTTTTTAAATCGATTTGGGAAAGTTAATTTTGATCATAATTTTTATATTTTTAATTTTCAGAGCTTGTTTTTAATCCAAATATAACATATTTATATGTTTTTTGGAATCAGAACATGATAAAGAATAAGATGAACGTAAATTTGGATCGTTTTATAAAAAAAATTTTTTTTTTACAATTTTCAGATTTTTAATGACCAAAGTCATTAATTAATTTTTAAGCCACCAAGCTGAAATGCAATACCGAAGTCCGGCCTTCGTCGAAGATTGCTTGGCCAAAATTTCAATCAATTTGATTGAAAAATGAGGGTGTGACAGTGCCGCCTCAACTTTTACAAAAAGCCGGATATGACGTCATCAAAGACATTTATCGAAAAAAATCAAATAAAATCCGGGGATATCATTCCCAGGAACTCTCATGTAAAATTTCATAAAGATTGGTCCAGTAGTTTAGTCTGAATCGCTCTACACACACACACGCACAGACACACACACACACACACACACACACACACACACACACACACACACACACACATACACCACACCCTCGTCTCGATTCCCCCCCCTACGTTAAAACATTTAGTCAAAACTTGACTAAATGTAAAAATCAACTGCGAAGCCGCTTTCTGTGTGGGGTGGGAATTTCTTGATGAACTAAATTCGTAACTGCCACCAATCTGCTATTCTATTCTAATTCATTAAAAGATCCAGAACGCAGGCAGGCTATTGATTTTAAGTATGTGTCCAAGTGGCCATGGAGGGATAGTCTTGTCTCATGTAAAAGCCTGGGTGGGATGGTGTACATGATTGTGAACACACACAAAAAGAATGGTACCAAATTACAAGTTCAGTTCAACTGCCCAAAGGGCAAGAAGTTAACCCGAAATTAACAAACCAAAAATGAATATTTCCTTTAGCTTTCAGTTGACTGGGGATGGATAGGGCAAGTCAGAAGAAAATATAAATGGAAGGCAACAGTGAGGGTGTCAATATTTCATGCAGGTTTTGTTTTATTCTGATTCTATTCTGTGCATGAAAACTGGATTATTCTTTTTGATTTTGTTCCATACTATCACTTGTTATTTATTTAATTATTCATTTGTTTGTTTGTTTGTTTGTTTGTTTGTGTGTTTGTGTGTTTGTGTGTTTGTTTAGTTTGCTGGCTTGAACTCTGATGCATTCTTAAGTACTCCCAAAGCATCAAGGTTTCACAAGGTTTGTATTTGGCTTTAGGTCCATTCGGCTTTTGAGCTAACAACAGCAAAACTAACTCACACATACAAAAGAAAAATTCGCGCAGATACTACAAAAGATTGTCCCTGAACTAAGCGAAAATCAATGAAAAATACCATCGTGACTCACCAGAAAAAAAAAGAAAAAAAAAGAATAACCACCTATATAACCAATATTAACATGCAGGCTGTTGAAATATATAGACCCTTAATTTGACAACTGACCAACAAGTGTAGTGTACTGGCACCAAACCTGTATCCTCATTTCTGCACACGTTCTGCGAATGTTCAGTACTGGCACTAATAATAATAATAATAATAATAATAATAATAATAATAATAATAATAATAATAAATGAGCATTTATATAGCGCAACATCATAACTTTACAATTATGCACTTTGCGCTTGACACATTTAAAATTAAAACACAGTTATACAAGCATTTACATCTACATTCATAGTCAACAACGCTTAATTAAAAGCATACACCATCAAACATACATTACAAAAGATTCTTCCACTAACTAAGTAATAAATACATGAATAAAAATTAATTAATAACCTCAGAACGAAGAGTGGAATCAACAGTCCTAGACAGTGGAACCCCCATTTTAAAACCCCTCCCATTCTAAGACTCCTTCCCTGTTTTCTCAGATTTTCTGTTCATAACCTCTGTAAATGTACCCCCATTTTAAGACTCCCTCCTATTTAACTCATTGTCTCCCAGGAACGGATATATCCGTACCCACTCATATGGCTCTATCTAACCAGGTACAGATATATTATCCGCTCAGACTGTTAGCTTCAGTCGCCGCTTCCGAGTCCTGTAACGTCCATTTAACGCCTGCATTCCAGCGTGTTAATACACAGTTACTACACAGTTACTACAATTCTGAGTAACCTGCTGTTACTGCTGCAGCACAGCTGGTCTCGGATAAAAAAAAAACACCTTGGTCAACATAGGTGGAGTAGAAAGTGTTCAAACCCTGGTTTTCTCTGAATTGAGGTCTTAGAAGGGGGATTCCACTGTACCCACAAAGCTTAGCTAATTACACCGTCCAAAACCTTTTCCTTTGCTTCCCTGCAGCGCAGTATCTCACCGAAGGGGGGGTGTAGCCACACGGGGCTGTGTAGTTTCTCTCAATATCTGCACTTTCTGCCAGATAGAACTTTATTTTTAGGAATTATCTGCCACAGGGGGCTTTAGAAATATGCTACAGGGGATATACTCCTGTGTCCGAGAGAGGATTCGCAGCAGTCGGTGTCTAGTAGGGGCCTACCCGAAGCTAAACAGAGACAGTAAAACAATTTCCTTGGAACGTCCAAGATAACGTGTGACGTCAGCAGAAACTTAAAATACTGCTGTTCAGCTTGAAATATAAACCAAACACAATGTATCACTCTAATGACTGTGTTTGTGGTCTGATTCAAGGGAAAATAAATTTAAATGAATAAATAAATAAAAGTATAAACTTCTGGATAATTGTAAAAACACACATAAATAATTGAATGGATAAATAAATGAGTAAAGAAACGGACAAAAACAGTCCGACAAATAAGAATCAATCCGAATAAAGAATAACAAGTCGCGTAAGGCGAAAATACAATATTTAGTCAAGTAGCTGTCGAACTCACAGAATGAAACTGAACGCAATGCCATTACATTTTTACTCGTAGCATCGTCAGGCCACCGCTCATGGCAAAGGCAGTGAAATTGACAAGAAGAGCGGGGTAGTAGTTGCGCTAAGAAGGATAGCACGCTTTTCTGTACCTCTCTTTGTTTTAACTTTCTGAGCGTGTTTTTAATCCAAACATATCATATCTATATGTTTTTGGAATCAGGAACCGACAAGGAATAAGATGAAAGTGTTTTTAAATTGATTTGGACAATTTAATTTTGATAATAATTTTTATATATTTAATTTTCAGAGCTTGTTTTTAATCCGAATATAACATATTTATATGTTTTTGGAATCAGCAAATGATGGAAAATAAGATAAACGTAAATTTGGAGCGTTTTATAAATTTTTATTTTTTTTTACAATTTTCCGATTTTTAATGACCAAAGTCATTAATTAATTTTTAAGCCACCAAGCTGAAATGCAATACCGAACCCCGGGCTTCGTCGAAGGTTACTTGACCAAAATTTGAACCAATTTGGTTGAAAAATGAGGGCGTGACAGTGCCGCCTCAACTTTCACGAAAAGCCGGATATGACGTCATCAAAGACATTTATCAAAAAAATGAAAAAAACGTTCAGGGATTTCATACCCAGGAACTCTCATGTCAAATTTCATAAAGATCGGTCCAGTAGTTTAGTCTGAATCGCTCTACACACACACACAGACAGACACACACACACACACACACACACACACACACACACACATACACCACGACCCTCGTCTCGATTCCCCCCTCTACGTTAAAATATTTAGTCAAAACTTGACTAAATATAAGTTTTGACTAAATATAAAAACAACAAATAGAATCACGTGTGCAGCAATCCTGGGGTTCTCTTTCTTATTCTTCCGTGTGGTTTTATTGATTCTATCTCTCTATCTGTCTCTGTCTGTCTGTCTGTCTGTATTTATCTCTCTCTCTCTCTCTCTCTCTCTCTCTGTCTCTCTCTCTCTTTCTATCTCCCTGTCTGTCTGTCTCTCCCTCCCTCTCTGTCTCTCTCTTCCAGGTTGGAAGAATAGGCTTTGCCTAAAACCTTTATCCTTTTGTAATAAAGTTCTGAGTCTGAGTCTCTCTCCATCTCTGTCTCCCCCTCTCTCTCTCTCTCTCTCTCTCTCTCTCTCTCTCTCTCTCTCTCTCTCTTTCTGTCTCTTTCTGTCTCTCTCTGTCTCTGTCTCTCTGTCTCTCTTTCTCTCTCTCTGTCTCTGTCTCTGTCTCTCTCTCTATCTGATAGTGTTGCAGACCGTCTGCGTAGCCTTGAGTATTGTCTTGGAAGACCTTCTGGCGGTCTTTTTTCAGTTTTCAAATTTAAATAAAGTTTTGGCTTGAAGCCAAGAGCAGAATTTTCAATTCGTTTGCCGAACAGACCAGTTGTAAGCGGCTCGAGTGATAGTTTTCTATCTGGAAAAGGTAGGCCTATGCTTCTTCCATGGAATAACAAGGCGGGTTGGATTGTAAACAGTGTCGAGGGGCTCATAGAAATCTGAGTGGCGGTCCCGAAAGGTATATAAACCAGAGCAGCCGCACTGCGCCTGCAGTGCTGCTGCAACAAGGCACAAACAATTGTCTGAGTGGAAACGAAAGAAAAAATAGCGAAACAGAGCCTCGTTCCTTGTAAACACCAGCATTCATGTCTGACTGCCGCCTTCTCCCCGGCGACAAGTCAGTCGTCAGCAATCGGGGGGCAGTGGGTTCAAACCAAGACCTAAGCAACCCAACTTCTGTTTTTAAACTTGTAAAACCAGGCTGTACATATACATATTTTATGGGACTGAGCAATTTACAACCATACATAGGAAGAGGTCTTTTAAATGGTGAAGTCGGCTCCTACGAAATAAACCCGGCCCACAAACAACATTTTAATTGGGCATCCAGATCCAGATCCAGACAGAAACAAAAAACAAAAGAGAAAGAAAAAGAAAGAAAGAAAGATGCCGATCAAGACCGTGACAATGACAATTCAAATCAGACAGGACAACTTTGACCAATGTCAATGACTCAGTTTGAATTTCTCTCCTTTTCTTTATCATTATCGACTGTGTAGGCCTACTGGCAAAGTAATTCTTTTACTAACGCAGGCTGTTTGAATTTCACTCATTTTCTTTATCATTATCGACTGTGTACTGGCAAAGTAATTCTTTTACTAACGCAGGCTGTTTGAATTTCACTCATTTTCTTTATCATTATCGACTGTGTACTGGCAAAGTAATTCTTTTACTAACGCAGGCTGTTTGAATTTCACTCATTTTCTTTATCATTATCGACTGTGTACTGGCAAAGTAATTCTTTTACTAACGCAGGCTGTTTGAATTTCACTCATTTTCTTTATCATTATCGACTGTGTACTGGCAAAGTAATTCTTTTACTAACGCAGGCTGTTTGAATTTCACTCATTTTCTTTATCATTATCGACTGTGTACTGGCAAAGTAATTCTTTTACTAACGCAGGCTGTTTGAATTTCACTCATTTTCTTTATCATTATCGACTGTGTACTGGCAAAGTAATTCTTTTACTAACGCAGGCTGTTTGAATTTCACTCCTTTTTTATCATTATCAATTGTGTACTGGCAAAGTAATACTTATACTTACGCAGACTGTTTGAATGTCACTCTTTTTCGTTATCATTATTGACTGTGTTCTGACAAAGTAATACTTTAGGCTTACGCAGAAGTACTTACGCCATCCGAAACTTCAAGTCGACTGAACCGTTTTTCCATCACTGATTTGTAGCGGAATTCATCTGCAGGTTCAAATAAATTCACAAAAGCTAAAGACTTCACTGGTGACAGCACGCGTACGTAACCTACTACTCAGTCAAATGTCAGTCGAGTAAACCACAGAATAAACAGAAAGCTCCGTCACCCAAGGTCCTTGAAGAATGTCTCCAGCCTCAACCAAAGTCACCAAAGAGACACTGACAGGCGTCAGAACTTCTGCACGTACGACCCGGGAAATGGCCAACAGCGGAACAAAACAGGCTACGTGATGCACCTTGACTGCTAACACGAAATCTGGCCTGGCTGGTTAGTTTTCAAGCCGGTTCCTGCTGGCAAATACCGTCAGAATTAGTTAGTAATTGGTAGTAACTCGTTCCAGGTAAATACCCATTAGATGCACTGACTGACTCAAAACCTTGGCTGTCCTGATAGACCACTTCACTGGACAAAACAGATCAGGTGCTGGTTCCACCGTAACAACTCTGTCTATTTCTATTATGTTTCACCCAGCAGGTACTGACTCTCCGTTGAACTTGCACTGTACCTATTCCACGTTTCCCTAAGTTTTCAATGAACCAGACCGTTTCGGACAGATAAAGCCCGACTCAGTGACAAATCAGTTCTCGCGCGCCGCCACGCTGCCAGAGATTTGAAACTGCAGGGAGCTTCCCAGAGGCCCAGTCAGATTCGACGTAGGCCTGTAACGAATTACCACTCTGCTGAACTAAACGCAACGGGTTTGCTCGTCTCACCACTGCAAGTGATACATAAATCTACTTTCGTGTTGTGAGGGCTGTGGTGTGTATGTGGAGTTGATTTTCGTTTGATTTTTGGTTCACAATCTTTTGTTCTATGACTGATTGGTCTTGTGTCGTTTAATACAGAATTGTTTACTTGTGTATATATACTCACGGAATAAAATAACTTAACATGTTTTAAAATTTAATATCTCAAAATCGGAAAAAGTTGCAGGAGAGCGGGGTGGTACGATCATAGAACCATCAATTCCTGAGAAGAGGAAAAAAACCGGAATGTTCTCGGTTGCTTAGTTTTTTTCACAATTGGTCCTCAAAGACGCATGGTGTCATTTTGGAGTTTACTAGACTGACGCCTAAGCTTGCCGACGCTGCCGACAGCCAGTGCACGCTGTGTGTGCTGTAAACAGGTAGGCCTGCACTCTTTGACTCTCGGGGCACGTCTACCCGTACTTGAAACCTGCAAAAGGTCTGCTGCTGATCCACGAATATTGCATGAAAGTACTGCCTTTGGTTTGTCCGTTTGTTTGTGAGTGAGAACAACTCACTAAAATGTTTCTTTCTCTTTGCCCAAAACTGTCCACTCTGTCTTTCTCTTTCACCATGCCACGAACGTGTGTGAACGATAGACTCGTCGCAATAGGGATGTTGAGAGGAGGGATGACTTATACTGATGTTGCTAGGAGATTCGGAGTGACCAGGCAATCAGTTGCCTTGTGGCGAAGAAGGTACCAGCAAAACAACGGTAACGTTCGAGACCTGCCTCGCCAAGGACGGCCCCGTGTCACCAATCCTCAGCAAGACCGCTTCATTAGGGTGCAGCATCTGCGTAATCGATTCCACCCGGCTACTGTTACTGCCAGAACCATCCCAGGACTTCGCCGCATCTGCCCCCGTGTCGTCAGGAACCGTCTGAAGGAACATGGCATTCGACCCAGGCGTCCTGCTGTCCGGCCCGTCCTGCAACCCAGGCACCGCGCTGCCCGCCTGGCCTGGTGCAGACAGCAGCTTCGTCAGCGTAACCTGCGACAATGGGGCCAAGTTCTCTTCTCTGATGAAAGCAGGTGTCAACTATTCCATCATGATGGCAGGCGACGTGTCTACCGACGTGTGGGAGAACGATTCGCTGACCCTTGCGTGGCCCAGAGAAATCATTTTCCTCAGGTAAGTTATCATTTTACAATATCAGACTGATGAATGCCACAATTAACCAAATCAACAGCTGGTATTGGGGTCAACACAAATGTGACAGCTTGACAGCAGCAGACCTTTTGCAGGTTTCAAGTACGGGTAGACGTGCCCCGAGAGTCAAAGAGTGCAGGCCTACCTGTTTACAGCACACACAGCGTGCACTGGCTGTCGGCAGCGTCGGCAAGCTTAGGCGTCAGTCTAGTAAACTCCAAAATGACACCATGCGTCTTTGAGGACCAATTGTGAAAAAACTAAGCAACCGAGAACATTCCGGTTTTTTTCCTCTTCTCAGGAATTGATGGTTCTATGATCGTACCATCCTGCTCTCCTGCAACTTTTTCCGATTTTGAGATATTAATTTAATTAAATTTTAAAACATGTTAAGTTATTTTATTCCGTGAGTATATTTTGTAAGGCGCTTAGAACTATGGCATGATTTTTGCCCTGTGGCTGTTGGTATCCTTATTCTTCTTTTTCTTCTTCTTCTTCTTCTTCGGTTTGTTCACTCTCCCCGTGGGTTTAAGTTCAACGCAGTGAGACGACGATCGACTACCTTGACCGGTGTAGCTTTCCCGCTCGTTCAGCTTTCTGATTCGGCCTCGTTGATCTTGTATAAACTCCACACTGAAAAGCCCCTCTCTATCCATAGTACTGATGATCGAGCTTCGTTATAGGTAGGCTTACTGTACATTCATGGAGTCAATTCGTTCAACCATTCTTTTTTAAATTTAAAATTGTGCCTCATCCTAAAATCTTTTATTTCTCATTCACGGGACGTGCACGTTTTCGAAGAATAGAATTTCGCAAGAAAGAGCAGCCTAAATGTCGACTCGTGTGGTACCCGCTTTACATTCAAAGGAAGACTTGTAAAGATATGGTACTGTTCATGTAAACTATCATGTTAATCTCCACTGCTTTCTCCATATGTTTTCAATGCCATGGGATATTTGACACGGGCTACAAATCTACATGTAGCATGGCTGCTTTCTGTGCAGACTGAGTCAGTGTAGGTTGTTGTCGCTGTTGTTGTTGTGAAGGTTGTTGTTGTTGTTGTTGTTGTGAAGGTTGTTGTTGTTGTTGTTATGTGTGTGGTAGGATGTGTGTGTGTGTGTGTGTGTCAGTGTGTGTGTGTGCGTGTGTGTGTGCGTGCGTGCGTGTGTGTGTGTGTGTGTGCGTGCGTGCGTGTATGTGTGTGTGTGTGTGTGTGTATGTGTGTGTGTGTGTGTGTGTGTGTGTATGTGTGTGTGTGTGTGTGAGCCGTATGTCTGTGTAAGTGTCTGTGTGTCTGTGTCTGTGCGTTTTGTGCTGGCAAAATTTCGTAATTGGCACATAATATGTAGGCTAAGTCTGCAAAACAGACCATGGCGTTCAGCAATAACTGATATTCCACTCTGTACGTTCAGAGGGCAGGTCGGGCTGTTCAGCAAGTTTGTGGAAGGACGCTCTCATCTGGACCATGTACAAATCCAGAAACAAACTGATCGACTGCCAATGTTCCAAAATTCAGAATAAAAAAAACCAAGAAAGGTATGTTGATTGGAACGTGTAATTATTGACAAAACCCCAAAACGTCACGTTCACAGATATATCGACCCGTACCCAGCTGTCTTTTAAATGCACAAACCGTGCACTAATTAGACAAAACTTATCTAACAAAATGCTCAGCCGTTTTGTCAGATAAGTTTTGTATAATTAGTGTTTGTCTGTGCACTTAAAAGACCGATGCATAAGAGAACGTAACGTTTTTCTTGTCAATAATTACACGTTCCAACAACATACCTTTCTTTGTCAGTTTTGATTTATGGACCATGTAGAAGCCTGGCCGGTCAGACCATATGGTTTCAATTGTACAAAATTGCGCACCCAGAAGATCGGTATGTGACCAGATATTCACAAACTAACAAAGAAGCTAGTGTTGATGTATTAGTGGAATGCCTGGTACTCGAGTCTAAATCAGTCAGATCATGCTGATGGCGGAAATGATCTAGTGATTATCACCGGGAGCCCCAGCAACAACTAAAACACCACCACCACCAACAACAACAACAACAACAACAACAACAACAACACCAACACCACCACCAACAACAATCCAAAAGAAAATAAAGAAGAGTGGACTGGCTGGTACACACATAATATATGGGGGGCGGGGGGTGAATTATTAAAGGAAACAACGGGCTGAAAACGGCCTGACGCAAGTCATGTTATTTCGACCTGAATGTCAAGACATTTTGATGCAACATTTGTCCGGTCTGGTCAAGAAGTAAAAGAAACAACATCGACAATGATGATGACCACTACGACGACGGAAAAGATAATGACACTGATGGCTACAGAAAGAGAACAACGTGGCCCGAATTCGGAACATTTGAACTGAGGCACAAACGACATTACAATATTCAATCACGTGCCATCATTCCTTACCATCCTGATGAAGTCAGCGACTGTCTGACAACAAATTGATACAGAATTTACTGAAAATGGTTGCCACGTTGTGTTTTTTGTTTGTTTTACTATTCAATCACTTCTTTTGCCTCATGATTCGTTGATTTCATCTGCAAGTTGCAATCGCCTTATAAGTGTACATGGAAACAACCTAAATAAAATAAACTGAGGATTTACAAATCGACTGATGCTCAGTCCTAAGAACAACAAGTCGCGTAAGGCGAAAATACAACATTTAGTCAAGTAGCTGTCGAACTCACAGAATGAAACTGAACGCAATGCAACGCAGCAAGACCGTATACTCGTAGCATCGTCAGTCCACCGCTCATGGCAAAGGCAGTGAAATTGACAAGAAGAGCGGGGTAGTAGTTGCGCTGAGAAGGATAGCACGCTTTTCTGTACCTCTCTTCGTTTTATTTTTCTGAGCGTGTTTTCAATCCAAACATATCATATCTATATGTTTTTGGAATCAGGAACCGACAAGGAATAAGATGAAAGTGTTTTTAAATTGATTTCGAAAATTTAATTTTGATCATAATTTTTATATTTTTAATTTTCAGAGCTTGTTTTTAATCCAAATATAACATATTTATATGTTTTTGGAATCAGAAAATGATGGAGAATAAGATGAACGTAAATTTGGATCGTTTTACAAAAAAAATAATTTTTTTACAATTTTCAGATTTTTAATGACCAAAGTCATTAATTAATTTTTAAGCCACCAAGCTGAAATGCAATACCGAAGTCCGGGCTTCGTCGGAAATTACTTGACCAAAATTTCAACCAGTTTGGTTGAAAAATGAGAGCGTGACAGTACCGCCTCAACTTTCACGAAAAGCCGGATATGACGTCATCAAAGACATTTATCAAATAAATGAAAAAAACGTCTGAGGATATCATTCCCAGGAACTCTCATGTCAAATTTCACTGAAAAGATCGGCCCAGTAGTTTAGTCTGAATCGCTCTACACACACACACACAGACAGACAGACAGACAGACACACATACACCACGACCCTCGTCTCGATTCCCCCCTCTATGTTAAAACATTTAGTCAAAACTTGACTAAATGTAAAAAGGATGCAGTGGCTGCAGCATCCATCACCGGGCTCATGAGTGAAATACTGAATTGCGGCGTCACATGATGTGGCATCTCAGTCTCAGAACTTGGGGTTGGTCATGAAATCAGTGCCCATTTTAACAATATCAATGTTCTTCATTTGAAAACAAAACAAAAACAACTAAAACTTGATAACGGCTATGAAACGGGCAAGTACTCCACTACTCAGTTCAGCTCGCTATCCTGCGGCGGCCTAGGGAGTCCCCGCAGGCCAATAAACTGAATACTTTGCTAACTTGCCGCCTTGAGCTTGAGTGGGGATGGAAAATCCATTATGATTAGTGTCTGAGACTATATATATAGACCATTTGGTCTATGCTGAGACTATAGGGCTGCAACAGTTTGATTAGACATTGAAGTCACACACAAACACAACTCACCATTGAAGACTAAGGAACTACACCTGCAGCCTAGAATGTTACAACACGTACACAACTACTACACCACTACGCAACAAACTACGGAGTTTTGGGTGTTTCTGGTGGGTAGCACACAGCATTCACAGTGTGTTTGGTGCTGTGTTGCAGGCTCCGTGTGTTTTTTTCCACCCACTTTTTGTACTGCAGGGTTAGGCGCGGTGCATTGCTGAAGATTTTGCTTCCCTTGTGAACATATGGAGTACGTATCGCAGGCCTTCGATAGCTCTTGGTGAAATCATAGACCTATATAGGTCCCTGGTGAAATACAGCGAGACTGTTTAAGGCCTTGCTTTCTCTGATTTTCTGTTCATAACCTCTGTAAATTTCACTCTATTCGAATTCTACCTCCTTTTTAAGACCTGGATTTCTGATATGTTTGGAGGTAGGTCAGTTTGACTGACTTGACTGAAAGGGGGATTCCGGCCACTGAAAGGGGGATTCGGCCACTGAAAGGGAGATTCGGCCACTGAAAAGGGGGATTCGGCCACTGAAAGGGAGATTCGGCCACTGTAAGCATGTGACATGCACCACTGATCTCAGTGTTAACGGCTGGCCCCAGACTGATTTTGCAGATTCAGGTCCGATCGTCGACATAATTATTGGAGTGCATGGAACTTTGCAATTGATAATGTTTGCTGCGTTGTGATGAGTGAGAGTCGGAGAGACAGAGAGAGAGAGAGAGAGAGACTCTGAGAGAGAGAGAGAGAGAGAGAGAGAGAGAGAGAGAGAGAGAGAGAGAGAGAAACACTGGGCAGACTCAGTGACTAGACAGACTAGACAGACAGATGGTCATCCAGACAGACAGACAGAGCAAAGAAGAAGTAGTACTGTACCAAGAAAACGCCCACAGACGTTTTTCTCCGGCATCTGGTACATTGTGCCCACCAAAGGTCAGGTACCAAAATGGACAAAACCGAACAACGTGGGAAAAGCCTGGAGCTGAGTTTCACGAAGGGACTAATGTACCCCTCTCTACGCACCCATCTTTCACGACTGAAGACATAACGACAAGGCGTGTATATATATATACAGTATACATGCTGAAACTCCCCCATACCTGGAGAACTGGCTAGCACTGAATCAGTGGAAGGGTGAAAATAGACACGTGCAGATAATGTTAGCTTTGCTTTGCACGGGACGTGGCGGTGCAGCCCAAACACTGATTAACTTTTGACCCTGCTCGCGTAAGACTGGATGTTTTTCTTTCATTTTGCATAATTACTTTTGCTTCAATGGTTCGCGTTTCACTTTCTATTATGGATAGCGCTGTGAATATTCAGGTCGTGTGAAAGCTAGTGCGAATATTTGTGTGCTCCCCATCTCTCCCCTTCTAAGTCTGCCTGAGCTCAAGAGCGAGTAAGCAAGGCTGATAGGGTCTATGTCGACCAAAAGAGTGGGATTCCCTGTAGGTGGAGTTCCTGGAGGGGGATTCCCCACAGGGTGCAGTTTTTCAATAAAACTTGCAAACCATACTCGAATTTCTAAGAAATATCAAAAAAGATTGAAAAACATCAAATTCTACTGATGTCGCCAAGCATCACGTGACTTTCAGCGATATCAGCGACACGCTACAGGAACTAAATCCTGTGGTATTCCCTGTATACAGGGAATCCCTCTCCAGGAACTCCACCTACAGGGAATCCCACTCTTTTGGTCGACATAGACCCTATCTGCGTAAGCAAGCGTGAGAGGGGTGAGAAAGTGAGTGGGTATTTTGTCTATGCACTCTACCTTTTGGAAGAATGAGTAATTCATCTATGTCTCTGATATAGCAAACTGAGTGCGAGAGGCACAAAGCTGATGTATGTCTAATGTATACAAAAGAGGGCACAGGAGAAACAAAGAAAGCTTCGAATGAGAGACCCTTGCACTATGAGTATTTAAGTGGGAAAATATGTCATCAACATGCACATGCAGACAAGTGCAAATATATCAGATATTAAAAATGAAAAGAAGGGCAAAGCCCATACGACTCACATGCTTGACCTTGACCTTTACATGACCTTGACCATCAGAGTCAAGGTCAAATAACTAAACTTAGCAATGACATCATACACTAAGAACTGCTTTACACATTTTTCCTACCAAAATACATGTGACCTTGACCCAAGGTCAAGGTCATCCAAGGTCATGCAACACAAAGCTGTTAATTCAAGACATAGGAAGTACAATGGTGCTTATTGGCTCTTTCTACCATGAGATATGGTCACTTTTAGTGGTTCACTACCTTATTTTGGTCACATTTCATAAGGGTCAAAGTGACCTTGACCTTGATCATATGTGACCAAATGTGTCTCATGATGAAAGCATAACATGTGCCCCACCTAATTTTTAAGTTTGAAACAGTTATCTTCCATAGTTAAGGGTCAAGGTCACTTCAAAATATGTATACAATCCAACTTTGAAGAGCTCCTGTGACCTTGACCTTGAAGCAAGGTAAACCAAACTGGTATCAAAAGATGGGGCTTACTTTGCCCTATATATCATATATAGGTGAGGTATTCAATCTCAAAAACTTCAGAGAAAATGGGAACAATGGGAAAAATAGCTGTTTTTTAGCCAACATTTATGGCCCCTGCGACCTTGACCTTGAAGCAAGGTCAAGATGCTATGTATGTTTTTTGGGGCCTTGTCATCATACACCATCTTGCCAAATTTGGTACTGATAGACTGAATAGAGTCCAAGAAATATCCAACGGCCGGCCGGCCGGCCGGCCGGACGGACGACTCGGGTGAGTACATAGACTCACTTTTGCTTCGCATGTGAGTCAAAAAAGGAAATGAACCAAATTCAGCATGCTGCGTTATTATGCAACAGAGAAAACAATGAACACACACACACACACACACACAGAGAATATCCACCACGACATACAACACAACTCCTGACTTGTAATGGTTTAAAGACTTTATTGCAACAACCCTTACATGATCTGCAGACATAGTCTTGCTCAGTTGTGGTGTAACTGAGTCGGCTGTTTTATTTGTAGCACGACTCTCTCTGGTCTTGAATAACATGTCAGACATCATGTTCAGATGCATGCAGCAGGCAAGAAAGAAAACCCAGAACTTCACACATGAAAACACAATGGCACAACGACGAATGAAATTAGGATTTTCATCGTCTCGTGACCACAGTCATGTGATGCTTGACCCCTAACTAATCAGGAAAAAGACCAAAAAAATCAATATTTGTACTTTAAATCTCCCAACAACAAACGCACGCACTTAACATTCATCCTCCCTCTCAGTCTTACACATACACTCACCATGGAGCCGTCAGCATTAGTTTTCTTCGTAGAGTTTCTGTATAATGTACAGTTGCAAAAATCACACACAAGACAAGGAGAATGCAGGCGGAAGTACTCGTAGTGGTTTACAATTGGACTGTTATTCCTCCATAAAAAACGACAACGCAGGGACAGTTTCGCTTGAAAGACTGTTCAAGGTTTCCTGGAGGCGAAAACTTACAGGTCGTGCATTCAACGAATCAAACTGTGCTCATGAAAGAAAATGAAAATGTGGATGAACCTCTGCAGTTCAAATCTCTTATCTTGTTGGCCTTTCAAGTACAAAGTTCTTGTCGTTATTGGTCTGGAAACGTAATTGCTCAAATTTCAAATTTAATGTATTTCGTTACCGCCTTCAGTTAATGAAAATGACACGAGTCTATAATTAACTGTATTTTGTATTAAATGAATTATTTTTGAGTAGACCCTGCTATCTTAAAACAAAAAGAATACACAGCAGAATCTAGTCTTGGTATTTTCTTCATGAATATTTCATCAACTGACTTCAGGATGGTATGGAGAATTAAGGAATGATCTCACAGAATATGTTCAACACACACAATACTAATGGTATCTTAAGCTCAGAATTTGAACTTGAGATAAACCGAGAGGATCACCCTTATTGACCCAGCCATCAGAGCTCAGCTTTCCGCACTATTTTGTCTTTTATCTGACACTCTATACATATGCATGTAATTTGCTTTCCTTTTAGGATGCACAGTAAACAATCATGCGTTCCAGCACCCACTTTATGGATGAAAAATATTATCAGCCCATGCGCTCAAAGGGCATCTCAAGGAATCAAAAAATTAAGACTTAAATTACAAGATGAATACTCCACAAAGCAAACAAGAAACTGTCCTCTTTTTTTTTTAACCGTTTTGCTCCCCCCCCCCCCCCCCTTTTTCTTTTAAACACAAACAAGAAACACAAATCCTAGCATCTAAGTAAGAAGGACAGACAAAAATATAAACTTATCAGTCTCTTGGCCAAGTAGCGCTTTCTTTCTAGAACAGTGACAAAATGTATGTTGCTGAGGCCTTGGCACAGATGAATGCATATAATGTACACCTAGGCAGCACACAAATGGATATGCAAATGGGGAAAACACGAAATTGCTTCACTTTGGGATACAGCACAGGTAGAACATCATGGTGATTTCAACTTCAAGAAGAAAGAAAAATTAACATTTATCGAACACTTCACAGATACTTCAATGGGAAAAAAAGGTTGGTTTTCATTTCTCCCTGGTATGATAAGTTGCACATGTCAAAATCTTGAAGTAAAAGCAAGACTCATCACAAAAAAGAACACAAAAAGTTTTGCTGGAGGACTTTAAACAAAATTGCTATACTGACTGCGGCAGCCACAGCTTGATTAAAGTCAACTGAAAATATTGACACATTTAGACACAATGTGTACCCGACTGTTAATATCATATGCAGAGACAAAATCAGTCAGACACCACTTGAATGTTTACCACCAGTGAAACATGTACACGAAACACTTTTTTTTTTTAAACTGATCCACAAAACAAGACGCATGTAGTTTCCTTTTTGTCTCATCTTTCAAGTTTGTTCTTTTGTCTTGCAAATTCCTTCTCAAGTTGTTTGCATGTTATTTTTTTCAATGATATCAAAGCAATGTTAGTAAGAGTACAGACTGACTCATCCTCCCTGTCTACTTTGTTGTAAGATCCACACACCAGATAACACTCTGCACACAATCTCAAACCTCTAACAAAGAAACGCACATTTTAATATTGAGGACACAAAAATAGTTGTTGCTTTATACCGTAATGAACGATTCGTTCTTTTCTTTATTTGGTGTTTAACGTCGTTTTCAACCACGAAGGTTATATCGCGACGGGGAAAGGGGGGGGGGAGGGGGAGATTGGATAGAGCCACTTGTTAATTGTTTCTTGTTCACAAAAGCACTAATCAAAAAATTGCTCCAGGGGCTTGCAACGTAGTACAATATATGACCTTACTGGGAGAATGCAAGTTTCCAGTACAAAGGACTTAACATTTCTTACATACTGCTTGACTAAAATCTTTACAAACATTGACTATATTCTATACAAGAAACACTTAACAAGGGTAAAAGGAGAAACAGAATCCGTTAGTCGCCTCTTACGACATGCTGGGGAGCATCGGGTAAATTCTTCCCCCAAACCCGCGGGGGGTGTAATGAACGATAATGTCAATGAAAATGTCATGGCAAAAAAAGGAAAAGGGCTGGGGTGAAGTTCAACCGAAACAAATACATTTTATTTTCATGCTTCTTTCACACTTTTCTGTCAAAAGGCCTAAAGCCCATCACATACGTCTGTCCCATAACATGTACTATGTATAGGTTACATCCCTGCTGATGTGATAGCTCTTATGCATATTATCCATGTCCAGACAGTAGGTACAAATCTGAAAGTCGTCATTTAGGCAGAGCATTGATATTTTTACTCACTTTCGAGACAGTCTGTAAAACCCTGCAAGTCATCATTTAGGCAAAGCATTCATATTTTTACACACTTTCGGGACATGCATTATGTTGTACAACCCGTCAGCAGGAATGAAACCGTTCTATCCAATGAGCAAAAGAGGGTTTTGTGCAGTAAAGGATTGATAAAACAAAAGTCTGAGTCACAGACAACAATTTTCTCTGGCAGTATGGATGGAGTATTTCATGCACACATTTACACTGCTAAAGAGGTTTATCTGTCCCAAATCTTGGCAAAACAGAACACACTCTCTAGTGTGCATGTATTTTTTTAGTGCAGTTTATACAACATATTTGCACACTAGAATTACAGAGACTAAGACGCAGCTCATGGAATAACTTGTGGTAAGTTTCTGTCCCAAAACCAGTTAGTTATGTAATCTACTGTACTTTCGGAGCCGTTACTATGCTGGCTTCTTTTAGTTTCATGGGTTTTTTTATACTGGGAATTTAGTTTTTCACCCATCTCCATGATCAGTAAATTCTAATCAGATCATTCTACAACAGAAATGTTCTACAGTTTAACAGTCAAAAGAGGGAAACAGTATACTTTTTCACTTATATCTGCAAAATGCATTTTTGATAAAAGAGTCATACAAAATTATGTAAATAGTTTTGAGTATTTTAACAAACAAAGCAACACTAAAAGTAAGAAGAGGTGGAAACTACAGAAGATCATTGTTATGAGATAGGAAAGCGAGACTGTTGGTAATCCTCATTCAGGGTTATGTAAGTTTCATAACTATGCAGCAACTCTCTTTAGATGATACACAAGTTGTATAGCTCTTCCCTTCCAAAAATATGAAATATGAAGTTTAATCAAGAATTTTACGTCATTGGTCATTGTTTACTTACATTCTCATTCATTTCACTGAAGAAGGGCGTGGCCCGAAAGTCTTTGGAACTTGGTGTTTACTGTGTTTTTTTCTAATTAATCTTCCAAAAATATGTTTGAGAAAAAAGGGTAGGATGGGTGCTGGCTTCAGGGGCAATGGGGATTTTCAGTTATCACATGAAAGAGAGAATAACCCTAAAATACTAATGACCATGGGATAGAATAACATTCTGAAGATAGTCACTTCTAAAGCTAGGGCACTTTAAATGGCAACAGAAACGTGAAGGACAACAGACCCCAGGGATACATAATTTACTTATGTCAAATGACTTCAAGGAATTATTAATCAAAGAATAATGAAATTTGTGCAACACATTTTTGCATGGCCAATTCATATCTCCTGTTTCATTGGACAAATCATTGAAATGAGAGCGAAGCATCTGCGAAAACAATTTTAAACAAGTACATTCTTCGCGCAGATACTAGAAAAAATTCATCATACAAGTGCGACAAACGTAAGCAGCCGACCGCTCAAGCAATCTATAAAACTGAAAAACTGTACATTATGCTATAGTTACAGTAATCTACATCACCAGTCTCGCTTTCATACTTATTCAAGCTGAACAAGTTGGAACATGCACATATAAATTAATATATAACAGTTGAATTGCCTACACGAACGAGTCTGGACGAGCAAAATCCAAACGCCTCTTTCTCTCTCCCTCCCTCCCAAGACGTGTAAGTATGTTTATCACAGTGTACCTGAATCCAAACTCAACAAGACTGTCCAGCCAGTCTACTTTTCTCCTGCTGAACTCCGGCCAAATTTTCTTACTAACTTAAGTGCAAGCAGGGCATTCAGCCTTAACATTTAATTTGGGTCAGGTGTGTTGAATGTTTGTTTTGCAATCTTCCTCTATCTGCTTCACTTTTACAAAGTAAAAACACATGACATAAACGAAATGAGTTTTCACAAATGCACAAACGAAGTGTTAGGCTGTTTTTTTGTTATCACCATTTATTCTTCCTTTATCTCCAACTTTACACAATTTGCAACCTGCTAAGACGTTAAGGCTTTTTTTCAATCAATAATTGTTTTATCTCCTTTACTCATACAAATAATGAAGAGGTTTATTTTCAAACACAGTCTGCCTTCCAAGACTTTTACTACTATGAATTCAAGCAAATATACTGCAACACATCTGGCAACAGGTATGACTATATTCCACACCTACACGTCCATCTTCAGTAAAAGCAAACGCCAGTCAAACATTGAACATCTGCAAGCCATTGCGTACAAGTTCTGCTTGGTTGAATCTATAAAAAAAATCCATTCGTTTAGGTGCAGGACTGACAGCTGTTGCGATTTGACAGTCGATGACAGGAGGTGTAGTAACTTTGTGTGACTCACTACGCTGCACTACTTGCTCCTTCCACCCTCTTTCCCTTCATCTCGCTGCAATCCGACTGTGCTGGGACATCTCTTTGCATAACAATAACACTGCATGCATAAGATTACAAAATCTGCCTTTCAGCAACCACCTACGTCAGTGCATGTATTTCTTATTTCGCTCTGGAACTTGCCTATACATACGCTCATCTCGGCTACATTCAATTTTCTACCTCGCCATGTCAGTCTGAATAGTTAATTCTGAAATACGTTCATGCGTGCATGTTAAATCCCCATAAGTACAAACAAAAGCACCTTTTGTTAGAAAAAAACAATACCCTTTCACAAAACAAAACATAACAAAAAATAAGCATCACACAACGATGGCTATCGGACGTAACAAATCATAACAAAAACTACAGTAATGCCAAGGGGAAAAGACTTGGTGAAATGCATCTTCATGGCAAACCAAACGGCAAATAAGCTTCATTACATCATACATATATTCATATCATATATACGCACACCGTCTTTCATTTAAGTTACTTTATAATTTCTGTACAATGAATTTATGACAGGATAATTTGTCAATGAAAAGGCAAGCACAATTCAACAACACATCAGTTAAAAAAGCTGACTTGACAAACGAAAAACGTAGAGGCAGCAACTACGCCGCTGTGGTGCATGGTCGACAACACAGGAACGCCATCACGGAAAGTAATCAAGAGATGGTAATTCAACAGAAAGTCTGGAAGTCAGTCTATCACTTCTTGAAAAGGAAGCATCTACTGCAGTTCTTGCCCGCATTCGTTGGAGTAGGTCATTTCACCCGAACAGACATTCTCCCCAGGTGACTGTGAAGGCCTCAGATCTCAACACTGGCACTTCACAAACATTCCTTGCTTTTTCTATTGCTCTGCTAACCCGGTGCCTAAACCATGGGCAAGACACTACCACCACATTACTCCTACTCTCGTAACTCTTGACAGCTCTGTTAATTCTTTAAAGGCAGCGTAACAAAACAAAAAAGGAAAAGAAGCAACGAAAGAAAACAACAAGTCAACAGCTTGAACACTTGAATTCAATCATGATCTTGTTCGCTACTCTGGTTGACCTGAGTTCAGAAGATGGTCCAGATGGCAAAAGCTTTATCTATAGCAAGGGAGGCAGGCGAGGGGTGGTTTGAAGGGAAAGGAAAGAAGGGTGGAGAGGTCGGGGGGAGGGAGGAAGATGGGATTAGCAAGCTGCAGAGTGGGGAGGGGCAGCGTGGTTGAGGTGCAACACGAATGGATTGATTGTGATCTGAGGACCGGCCATCAGTTGAGAGGAAAACACAGCAGCAGTCTTGGAGTTTCTTCAGTCTTGAACCTACAAGTTTCTTTACAAGGGCCAAAAATAGTCTCTCTCTCTCTCTTTCCTACTACTCTCAACCACAAGCATGCAGAGCTGTCCAGGACATCATCTGTGGGATGACATCAGTACCCGCATGTTCAGCCAGTCTGCAATGACGATGACAGTGCAAAGAATGGCAGTGATGACTGCAATGATGAAAGCCACGAAACGATGAAGTGAAGACTGGCACAGGGCTGGATGAGTGTCGAGCAATATTGTTCTGGCCCGGTGCAGAGCTAGTGCACAGGCGGCTCATCACATCTCAGGATCCAGACGCCCCTGTGTCATTGGAGTTGGCCTCTGGAACCTTCTTGCCGCGCAGTCTCTCCAGTTCTGCCGCAGCGTCCCTTGTCACCGACGCCTTGTCTGCAACACACAGTTGACCCAAATGTTAAGTCTAACCTGCCCAGTGCCATACAACTCGCACAATTAGTATTCACTCTTGAATGACAGGGTGGTGCAGTAGTTCCTCTTGTCACAGCAGTTGTCTGCCAGCCTTGTACACTAAGCAGTAAGCTATTCAAAGCTCAAATGTACAATGACTGCCATGACACCCTGGGGTTTCAGAAAGCTGATTGCGATAAGGTCTGACTGATGTTGTCTCCTGGTATGCTCTTGCAAACCTTTCATTTCACATAGCTTTTTGTGCGTGGACTTCTACCAAATTTGTAGGGCTTTGCCTCCCAAGGTAATTTGAGTGTTTCATACATGTTATTACATTAGTAATGATTCCTACCTGAATGTTACTGACTGTGTTTAGCTCTGCAATTGCTGACAATTCTACAATAATATCAATTCATAAAAACTTATTTGTTTGTTTGTATCGAGATCGATGTGCATGCTTTGGGACCGCATACTTTCGTTTGACCTCAGTGTGTTTTAATTTGCAAACCCTTAACCCACGAGTAGTTACAGGGCTTCATTAAACAAGCAAGACAACTATCTGTGGGTAAATAATTGAATAGAAAACGGCTTACCATAATCGTTTAAGGAAAGAATAACATTACTTTTTGGGTGGCATCAATCAAAATGCCCATGTCATTCCTGATCATTGACGGACCCGGACATAAAGCAATCCTCCATATTACGACCGAATTTCGGTTACATTTTCAAAGTCGTTATACATAGGTACCACTGTACTGAAAATTACTAAAAATTCACATTGCTGGCAAGAACCCACAAAATGTATCAATTTTTCAAAACACAGTTTGAAAATCAATGAACAAGAACTCAGGAAACTGCAATCAGTTTCTGTTTTTCTAACAACACCCTGCCCCCCTCCCCCCTAAGAAGAAACAAGTCGCGTAAGGCGAAAATACAACATTTAGTCAAGTAGCTGTCGAACTCACAGAATGAAACTGAACGCAATGCAACGCAGCAAGACCGTATACTCGTAGCATCGTCAGTCCACCGCTCACGGCATAGGCAGTGAAATTGACAAGAAGAGCGGGGTAGTAGTTGCGCTGGGAAGGATAGCACGCTTTTCTGTACCTCTCTTCGTTTTAACTTTCTGAGCGTGTTTTTAATCCAAACATATCATATCTATATGTTTTTGGAATCAGGAACCGACAAGGAATAAGATGAAAGTGTTTTTAAATTGATTTGGAAAATTTAATTTTGATAATAATTTTTATATATTTAATTTTCAGAGCTTGTTTTTAATCCGAATATAACATATGTATATGTTTTTGGAATCAGCAAATGATGGAGAATAAGATAAACGTAAATTTGGATCGTTTTATAAAAAACATATTTTTTTTACAATTTTCAGATTTTTAATGACCAAAGTCATTAATTAATTTTTAAGCCACCACGCTGAAATGCAATACCGAAGTCCGGGCTTCGTCGAACATTACCCGACCAAAATTTCAACCAATTTGGTTGAAAAATGAGGGCGTGACAGTGCCGCCTCAACTTTCACGAAAAGCCGGATATGACGTCATCAAAGACATTTATCAAAAAAATGAAAAAAACGTTCGGGGATTTCATACCCAGGAGCTCTCATGTCAAATTTCATAAAGATCGGTCCAGTAGTTTAGTCTGAATCGCTCTACACACACACACACACACACACACGCACATACACCACGACCCTCGTCTCGATTCCCCCCTCTACGTTAAAACATTTAGTCAAAACTTGACTAAATGTAAAAACAAGTCGCGTAAGGCAAAATTACTACATTTAGTCAAGCTGTGGAACTCACAGAATGAAACTGAACGTAGTCCGC
This sequence comes from Littorina saxatilis, assembly GCF_037325665.1. Taxonomy (NCBI): domain Eukaryota; kingdom Metazoa; phylum Mollusca; class Gastropoda; order Littorinimorpha; family Littorinidae; genus Littorina; species Littorina saxatilis. Next base: position 22,636,217 of record NC_090245.1, on the reverse strand, counting down.
CGCTAGTGCAAAAGGCAGTGAAAGTGACGAGCCTGTTTGGCGCGGTAGCGATTGCGCTGTGCTTCATAGCACGCTTTACTGTACCTCTCTTCGTTTTAACTTTCTGAGCGTGTTTTTAATCCAAATATATCATATCTATATGTTTTTGGAATCAGGAACCGACAAGAAATAAGATGAAATAATTTTTAAAACGATTTCGGAAATTTAATTTTGATCATAATTTTTATATTTTTAATTTTCAGAGCTTGTTTTTAATCCAAATATAACATATGTATATGTTTTTGGAATCAGAAAATGACGCAGAATAAGATGAAATTGTTTTTGGATCGTTTAATAAAAAAATAATTTTAATTACAAGTTTCCGATTTTTAATGACCAAACTCACTCATTAGTTTTTAAGCCCCCAAGCTGAAATGCAATACCAAACCCCGGCCTTCATCGAAGATTGCTTGGCCAAAATTGCAATCAATTTAATTGAAAAATGAGGGTGTGACAGTGCCGCCTCAACTTTTACAAAAAGCCGGATATGACGTCATCAAAGGTATTTATCGAAAAAATAAGTCCGGGGATTTCATACCCAGGAACTCTCATGTCAAATTTCATAAAGATCAGCCCAGTAGTTTAGTCTGAATCGCTCTACACACACACACAGACAGACAGACAGACAAACAGACAGACAGACAGACAGACAGACAGACACACACACACATACACCACGACCCTCATCTCGATTCCCCCCTCTATGTTAAAACACCAGCAAAAACCAATGCATATTACTTTTTGAGCTATGTAATACATATCCAAAGGTAGTGAATATTTAGATCCTCCGCACTGTTGCAGTAAAAGAATTCTTGAATTGTTCAACTTCAAACGAACGAACGCAACTGAATAACAATAATATATGATGAGCAAAACAACCGGCCATGTAGGCATGAATAAAAACCCACGCAACAATTTCAATCACAGGCAGTTCCCAAAAGAACTGTTTCATATATAAATCTGTGCTTTTACATGTAATGACATTAACAATTCTGAACCATGGAAATCCATCTTAGTATTATGACTTTGAATTAAAGTTTTCAAAATCTGAGTGAACGAACAAGCAACAATCAAAGAAAACAACAAATTTCAACAATTTGAAGTACCTGACAGTGTTCTTCTCAGCGATAATGCTGCAAGCAATTCAGTCCAAAACAAAGCAATACTGTGACAAATTCTTATTCCTAGTATGGTAACTAATCAGTAAGCTAACTGCTTTCTTTACTTGTAACTGTCAAAGATATGGTAGATTTTTCATCTTTTAGGGCTTGAATTTTTATACTATTAGCTCAGCTTTTCTTTGAGCTTCTCTTGATGCATGTTCGAGAATATAAGAATTACAAAACTCTGCGTGAAAATGTTAGCACCACCATTATCACTGGATCATCATCGCTCTTCCTCGCTTACTTTATTTCTTACTTTACTCTTACTTTGCACGTTATTATCACACTGATAGAAAGTTTTGCTTGCTTCCTTCCCATCAAAAGCTAGCAGCAACAAGAGTAACGCTACACAGGTGAGTGGGACTGTAACTTATCAGCCACCAAGGGATCTGGCAAATGACAGGTCTTTTACGAGACATGACAGTGACAAGGAAGTGTGAAATAGATCCCATTCTGTTGACCCGTATTCATCTCAGCCCGTTACCAGAAGATCACAAGCTCAGAGCTGCCTTCTGTCCCCTAAAGACTTAACATTTATCCATTTGCTGGAAGTCTGTTCACATGCACCTCTGTCTTGTGCTTTACAGTTACACTCATTGTCTATGTGAATATGCATGTGTGTGTTGTGTGAGCGCGCGTGTGTGTGTGTGTGTGTGCAGATGACTCCAAGCACTGATGACCTACCTTTTCCTGCTACAGCAGCTCCAGTCTTTTTGTTCAGCAGACTGTTGAAGAAGTTGGCCAGCATGCCCTCTGTGGCCTGACCCGGTGGTCCTGCTTTGCCGTCCTGTGTACACATCAACGCAACATGTGGGCCTTAGTCATGGGTCAAAACTGTCACCCCTTTTTCACTAGTTACACAACTTTACATCAAACCTGCTGGTTAGGCATACATTTTCTTTCTTCCACTTCTAGATCAGGGCTGTACAAATCTGAAAAAAATGCTATTCTTTCTTTTTTTTCGTCGTTGTCTCTCTCTTTGTGTCTCTCTCACTATGTTCTAAAGAGGCCCCCTTTCAGGCCTTATTTTTTTCAGATCTTTTGTTGATAGTTTCTGGAAATTTTACTTTATTCTAAGACTATTTTTTTTTAAGACCCGGTTTTCTCATACTGTATTTTTATAGTTCCACTGTACTGCACAAATCTGAAGGGAATTAAAGAATCATAATTTATATGATAGTTGACATCAAGGTCAAAACCTTATTTCCTGTACTGAACTCGTTTAAAAAAGGAAGCGTGACTGTGTGGCTGGACCGCTGACTGTTTCCATGTTCAGTGAAAACAATGCAACTTGCAGAAGTCTGTGCAGATTTACTTGAAGCTGACAGATATGACTTGGCTCACAAGCGCACACATATACACACAGACATTCTGCTGCATTACTTTTGTGATTTCTTCTCCAAGAACTTTTTTTTTTTTCAAAGCAGACCAGCTGATAGAATGAAAGAGAAAGCTTGACAACCGTGCATCAAGCAAAATAGTGTGCAGCTTTTACTTCGTGGCAAGGCGTACACCGAGTTGAAAGACTGAAGGCAAGTTGCTGCATAGTAACAGAGAGGTATGATATTCAGATAGAATAATTGTATGGAATATTATAGAAAGAAAAAAAGTATGAGCAAGAAAAATAAGACATGTTTTGAGACCTGTTTAGTACTTCGGTAGATGTGAAAGAGAGATCAGATATTTCAGAAAAAAGAAATGTATACACTTCTGGCTACAGTCATCCACAAACCTTGCTAGCTGTAGGTTACATTGAATGTTCTCTGCTAAACGTAAGGGTACAATTCAAATATGTGTTTTGGTAGAATATATGTACTCCGTATGGCACGTTCAAGAGTACAATAAAAATATGATCATGGTGCTAATTTTTGCACGAACTTACCTATAAAAAAAAAGGATCACTACTGTTAGACTCCCCTACACCCAAACGCTGACAATCATCTTTGGAAATACATGTATAACCAATATTGCTCATTATGATATTTAACAGTGCAACTACCAGAACGGTCACTACAATTCTACAAGGTGCGCCATCTTGGCTCCATCTACAATTAAAACCAGTGAACTGTGGCTGACTTCAGCATAACACAAATATTGAACTTTACTACTTTTTAAAATTGCACCTTCAATCAATCAATCAATATGAGGCTTATATCGCGCGTATTCCGTGGGTACAGTTCTAAGCGCAGGGATTTAAAAAAAAAAAAAGTTTTATGCAATTTATATCGCGCACATATTCAAGGCGCAGGGATTTATTTATGCCGTGTGAGATGGAATTTTTTTACACAATACATCACGCATTCACATCGGCCAGCAGATCGCAGCCATTTCGGCGCATATCCTACTTTTCACGGCCTATTATTCCAAGTCACACGGGTATTTTGGTGGACATTTTTATCTATGCCTATACAATTTTGCCAGGAAAGACCCTTTCGTCAATCGTGGGATCTTTAACGTGCACACCCCAATGTAGTGTACACGAAGGGACCTCGATTTTTCGTCTCATCCGAAAGACTAGCACTTGAACACACCACCAAGGTTAGGAAAGGGGGGAGAAAATTGCTAACGCCCTGACCCAGGGTCGAACTCGCAACCTCTCGCTTCCGAGCGCAAGTGCGTTACCACTCGGCCACATAAAACCCTAGGCACATAAAACCCCTCCAACTCTTATAGAATATTTAATTGTGTGCTAAGTAGCTTGGAAATGAATGACCACTGTAATGCTGTAAATTACTCAAATCATTTATGTTGCATTGATTTGTTCAAAATCCCTGACAGTTAAAACGAGCAAATTACTGACAAATACAAACAAAACCTTGATTCAATGCTAATAATGAGAACATTGATTTCTTCTTTTTTTTTTCTCAACACAACTCATTTCACTGTAAGCTTATAAACAATTCCCCATCCTGACATTACTGCTTCTCTATCAATCTTACCAAACACAGGAGAGATATAATGTCTTTCGGACCATAAAGAGGCCGTATCAACAATATCTGCTAAATCCTCTCGGATGGATGGCTAACAGTAGGTCTTAAGAGTTAGTGTTAGCAAGCAAAGAAGCAAGAGGTACATGCGTACATGGTCTGGGGGTACCTTTCCTCGCATCGGGGATGTCTGCGCACCGCCCGCCCTTTCGGGGGTGCGCGTGGTCTGAGGTCGAGAGGGACGAGGAGCGGCCGCTTCCTGCAATGATATTTTCTGTCAACAGTGTCCCGTTAGTCGTCATACAAAACTAAAGTGTTAGACTGAAGGCTTCCTCAAACCAAAAATATCATGTCTGAGAAGAAATCTAGTGCTCAAACAGAGAGACAAGAAGTGAAGAACAGGGAGAAAAAAAAAGAAAAGATTTCAACATCCCAGTCTTAGATTTGATTTAAATTGAAAACAACCTTTACCGTTCAGGATGGAAGTCTATTAATTAGAGTGGGTCAGTAAGGTTATTACTCAAAACCTGCTGAGAATAGTACCACAACATTAAATTTATAAAGACTTGTGACAATTTTCTCTTGAACACTTTGATCCTTGAGCGAAACAGGAAAATGTTCAATAAAAAAAACTGTGGGAGCCCAAAATCCTTATTCCATTTAGTGGTTCACACAGAACAGCTGCATGTAGGAAACTGCTTTTTCCGAGAAAGTCACACACAAGTGAATAATTCATGGATGAAACATCAGAAACTTTAAAATCTGGAAAAACATTGGCCTAAGAATTAAATGTCAAATACGTGTATTTTTTATGTTATTTCCCTTTCTTGGAGGTTTTAAAAAATCAGGAAATCTATCCGGAAGTAAGCGTTCACATACAAAAAAAAAAAAGATTTCCTGATAGGAAGTTTCATCCACGAGAGACCAAAGGTGGAGAAATGAAGGCACAATGAGATGTTGTTGATCCTACTTCCTGTTCTACAGATCTTTTTTGTAGTGCCCATTGAAGGACTAGATTAGAATGATATGATAGCATGACAATGAGAGGAAGGGGAGAGAAGGGTGGATGTGTTACCCCTGCAGGCCCTCCCCCAGCAGCAGCCTGTTTGGCCAGCACCGTCTGCAGCTTCGTCAGGAACATCTGCTCATCTTCTGCCACCACCTCCGCGTCACGCTGCACTGGCTGCAACACACAACTCACCGTGCTTCAAGTCTTCAACGCAACCCTTAATGATAATCTCTCTTGCCTATTATTTTGTTTTCTCTTTTATGTTTTTTTTTTACATGACTGTATCTTTACATGTGGTTTAGAGTAGTCCCTCTCCGGTTGAGGGCTGGTTTCAAAAAGCTTGCTTGTATGCTTATGCAAAGATTTATATCTCATCTCTCTCACACACACACAGCAACACACACAGACACATGAACACACACACACACACTCCTGACATTCTTTGTTCATGATGAAAAGCATATTGTAAGACTGAACAAATTCTCAACAAAAACAGTAATGCACTGGTACTTTCACTTTTAAAAAGTTACAGTCATCTAAAGCTCTCCTAGCACTACATAGGAACACTGATGTTCTTTTTCAGACTTACCTTTCGTAACACTGGTTTGACTATGACGTCTTCCAATGAGTCCTCTGGTTTGACTGAGGCCATGTTTTCGTACAATATGCTAATCTTTTTGTCGTTGTCCCATCCACATGGTCTGCAAGGCAGAAAAACTAGCATGCAATCATCACAAAAGTTCAAAGAGTCATTTAATGAAATTGTAAAGCGCCTGGAGCCAATTGATGGGACTCCCATAAAGGAAAACTTTATATTGTTATTATTCAGGAGTAGACTTTAAGTAAAGTAGAATTCTTTCATCAGCAAGACCCAGCATTTACCACATTTTATGCCATTTTAACCATCCACAGTCCATCCCTTTGTAAGAAATGCTCAGCACTAAATTTCCTCAACAACAGATGCAATCAAACATCTACCACACAACTTTTACCAACTGCACACTTATCTTAGTAAATGAACCACACACACAAATCTGTTGGAGACTTACACAAACACACTGTCTCTCTCGACAACGTAGGCTGACGCGGTAAAGGGGAAACCATATATCCTGTGGACTAGATAGCGGTACAGCAACTCGCAGTTTCGTTCGTCTTTCACCGATGTGTAGAACAAAGCAGCACCAACTCAGAACGGTTAAGGAATGGTAGCAGCTACTAAGTTTTTCAAAAACAACAAGACACATCCCACACCCCTTCCCTACTTCTCATCCTGTCACCTCTCCCTACCTTCCTTACTTATGGAAATACACACACTTTCATGTCCCTACCTTCCTTACTTGTGGAAATACACACACTTTCAAGTCCCTATCAGCAACTAAAGGCTATCAAAACAAGATTGATCCAATATAACTGAATGCAGGTTCTCAGGGGGAATTGAAAACCAGACTCTGTGAGTTAGCCTTTGAGTGGCCTATTTACATGACATGTGAAAGATCACCATGTAGATCTATACCCCATACCTCTCCACTTAAAGTTATATTTCCCTGGGGATAGTCTTTGTTCAAATCATTTCTGCTGAAAGTATAAATATCATAAACATGTACCTCAAACAAAAATGACCGTAGCCTCAGTGCTGAACTGTTAAAAACAGATCTGTTCAATTTTCTTGCTGGCACACTAAACATAACAGCAATATAGCACACATTTACCTCCCCTTTTACTCCAGAAACAGCAAAGGATACATTTCAAGCAGAACTTCCGCACAAATTGTTGAATAAAATCGAAGTGTTCATCCCTAAATTCATGTTCTTTTTCCAACACTGACATCGAGTCACACTGCAACAGAAAGAGATTGACCATCATTATTTTGACATACATACATCAAAGGAACAGCTGGGACTTCAGAAAAGACTACATTCTAAATTCTAAACTACCCGTATAGGCAGATACATTTAAGTGCAGATATTTGTGATGAAACCATTTATTGAAAAACCAGTTATAAGATCTGCACTCTGCCCCGTTTTAATTTTTTTTTATAACAGGTAGTAAGTATATCTAGGTTTTGTTGTATCAATCAATACTTACATTTTCTTCAATAAAACGTTAATCGAAAATTAACATAAGCCACTGAAAAAGGTTGAAAAGGCACATTTACCAACATCAAGTATCTACACTGAAAAACAAACTACATGGACACACATAACAAATCTCACAAAGCTCTGAAGTCTGCAAAATACACACACAAACCTTTGTTAGTACTACTACAATTGGAATTCCTAAATTCTGTACGAGGACATTTTCTCCTAGCGGCAGAACGACTTTTTCGTCATCTGAGGCCTGAGCAGCTGGATGCAACGGGTTGGTGTCAGTACGGGGCGGAGCAGGCGTACTGGACTGGCTCTCCTCTGGTTCCGTGTAGTCCTGGAAGAACCGTACCACTAAAACAGAAAGGGAACAGTTCTTTGTTGGCATCATTTAACACTGACTTGCAATTCCACAAAAAGAACATGGGTAACTTCCATGAATAAGACGATGTAAAGAGAGTATTGTAACAGTTCAATCTTTTAATCCAAATCCGTGGAAGTATTTTATTTTGAAAGAAAAGAAAAAAGCCTGCTAGTGCTATACGAATATAGTTTTCAAACAGAATAAAATCAACAATTCATGATTCTATTTTCCTGTGTCATCAGTCAAAAACATAGTATCACCTTAGAGTAGCTATGGCTGAGCTGTTCAGATGACTTCATTACTACCTGAATTTATTATTCTGAACAACTGAAATACGAACAACCCATATGCATTATAAAGAACAAGTATGGCACTCAGGTCATTGACAATACAGACACAATAATTACATGAATTACACTATACCCCATTCGACATGTTTCCCAAAGTCAGTACATTTGTTTGGCTTAATACCGCCCATCCCCAAACCCCATCATCTCATGTTACAAACTCAATAACTATCTTTGCCTTTACTCCCCCCCCCCCCCCCCCCCCCCCCACCTTCCGTCCTGTACCCACCCCCTTTCCTCTTGGAGTCTCCCAGTCCCAAGGCCAGCCAAAGTGCACTGCTGTGCACAATCAAACTGAGGCCAGGAAAAATCAATATCCATTACAGCCATATATCCGTCTGGCTCATTGAGCCAAGCTGTCAGTGTAACAGTGTCAGCCTTCTAAGAAGGGGAGACTACCAGAGGACAAAAGCTATGCCAACAGTTGCCTCCCTATAACAACAGTTGCCTCCCCTGATCTCACAGCCCTGGGCTTGATTGATTAATCGTCACCACACCTGTGCCAAGCCAACATGTATCCCTGCATCTTCTTTTCCTCATTACAATCACTGCTGCTGTCTGTCACAGCCACAGGCACTGAGGCAGGGATGATGACTTCATAATACACCTACACATGCTGCAACTTTTGCAAGACCAAAAATCAATCTGAATAAACTTGGCATAGCGCATCCACTGACACTGTTTGCTTGTTGTTTTTCTGTCGTTGCTTTTTTTGTACTATTGGCAAATGTAGCAGCTGTAGTAGTAGTAACACAGTACATTAGCAACAGCAGGAGTAGTGTACTCTGCACACAACCGCTTAATCTGTGAGTGTGATAAAGACAATAATCACTCAATGTTCCTAACTTCCAATTCAACTTGTTCCCCGCACTCAAAACAAATGAAACATGCTATAGGCATTTTCAACCACTTTCTTGATCAAGCAATCATAACTATTTGAATTTTTGAATTGTTAGAACGTCCACTGCAACTTCAGTTTGCATAATATTCAACACACACGCACACACACACACTGACAGAGCACCTGCCCTCTGCCAAAAACGACCATTCGGATACTCACAGCTCTGTTCAAACTCTCTCATCTTCTCAGGGGGTATGCGCAGCTTGTCTATATGCTCGCTGAGCACAGTGACCCATTTGTTGAGGCTTTCCGCGATGGACCAGGGCTGGGCAATGGAGGCTACCAGCAAAACCATTGTGTCCTCGAAATTCTCCTCCGTCAGAGCATACTTCAGGAGGCCAGTGTGAGACTGGTCACCATCCAACACCCAAACATTCAATCGCGCTTGCTCTGCAAAAAAAAAGATGGCGTAATATGTAACAGCATTTAACACAGGAAGAAAGCCGATGTATGTAATAAAATATTACTGGAACATCAATAAGTGGTGCTTTAACATCAAACTTCAATTCAAAGTTAAGATCAGCCAACCGATCTATATAGAGATCAAGTTTAACTTTTGACAATGCCACTGTTGTAAAATCTTCTAGTTCAGCAGCTCTCAGATTATTTATTCACTAATCATGTCTGAAGCATGCTAAAAACACAAGTAAAAGCACACTTGTGTCATACTCTAAAGGTAAACCTAGGTGTGCTGCAAGTTTGCGTCATTATTTTTTATGTTCCCAGTGTTTCTATTTTATCTTGCAATCTCTACCATCATTTTTATCAAATATTTCAGCTCAGCATGATGTGCATGTAATTGGAACAAGACACAGAAATGTAAAACTACGAGGACAAAAATCCAAAGGAAAAATGATGCAGAGAACATCAGTAGAAAATATCAAGCAAATTGCTTCTGCAAAATTGTACTTGCAAATGACAATTCATACGTGTCTTTATCAATATCACTTAACTTTTTGTTTGTTTATCAAATCAGCTGTTGCACTTGCACCTCACATAAATTATCCCAAGGCCCTTTCAATTGTCACCAAAGGTCATAAAGCTAGATGCAAGTCAAAACTACTACAACACTGCAAATCTAATAGCAATGACAGCATCAAGACATGGAGAAATAACCTCATGACATGGAGAAATAACCTAACAGCATACTAACTAATCTTCTCCAAAAATAAGGACAAAAGAACACTAGTTTTACTTTTATCCACTGATTCTTCAGCTGAAACCAATACAGTGGGAACCTCCTTTGATTTAAGACTACCTCCATTTTAAGACCCGATTCTCTAAGACGTTTTTAGGTTGTAAAAGGGGGGTGGGTTCCACTTTGGCTAGATTCTTCATATTGTCTGCATTTTCAGATTTAGAGCCCTAAAATTTGGAGCACTCTAAAAGGGTTATGGAAGCTCAAATCACCTCAGTATACTATACCAAATCTACAAGTACAATGGAAAGTAACACTAACAGTTAAGTTTGCCATTCATTCCCTCAATGAGAAGCATGAACAATACATTGTTAATTAAAGCTCTATTTTTGTTTGTTGAAGATGCGCACACAACAAATTGTTTATGCGCATGTTTTTCTCATCAAGTTCCATTCTTGGCCCTCTGATTAGTTGTGCACAAAGTAATTCCCATTAGTTCAACTGAAAATTACGCTGTACTCAAAAACCAAGTGGGCACATCAAAACTGCGTCCTATCCAACTATTATCAGGTTGACCAACAGGAAAGATTTTGGGCAGGAAGTAGCTTAACCACAGACTTCTGGTCCAAAACAATAAAAACACAAGCAGGATCGGAAGACAAAATTGAAATAAACAAAAAAATGATAAGGCCAAAAAAAAAAAATAGTCTGTTTACGGTAACCCGACCGACCCTATTTTTTTCGCGCGACCCTAGACTTTATTTTTGGCATTTGGGGAGAAAAAAAAAAAAATCCTTTGTTTTTTTTTGTGCAAAATAACGTAAAAATATGGTTTTTTTGAAAAAAAAAAAAATGAAAAAAAAAATCCCGACCTACCGACCCTATTTTTTTGGGCCTATGTTACCGTAAACAGACCTATTTTTTTTTTGGCCTAATAAACCAAGCACACAAAGTATGTCCCTAGCTGAAAGTGAAACTCACCATCTCTGTATTCATCACGGACATCAATGTAATAGTACTCCAGGCCTGCTCCTTTCTTTGGGTCTTCCACACCCTGCAGCTTTGCAATCAGGGTAGTCTTGCCACATTCATTATCCCCTGCAGTAACAGAAATATAATATAATGATATAACCGTTGAAAATGTGTGCGTTCAGTGCTTAAAAAGCATCAGGGTAGTATCAATGAACAACAATTCACAGAATTCTCAAAAAAAAATCAGTGTCTGCTCCTGTTGCGAAGTAAACACTTTGACAATAATCACAATGCATACTATATTGATCCAAGTTAAAAGCAAGGGACGTAACATACTTTCTTTATCTAAACAACGAAGTGACTGTGGTAAGATGAACAAAGTTAATATACTTTCTTTATATTAAAATATGTCACAACATGCAGCTAGCTGGAAAGGAATGTCAAAAGCATTCAGATGCTATAATGTTCAGTCTTCATGTGCCATACTGATACTGATACTGTCACATGCAGATACATATGGCAGCTAAACTGACACAAAAAGTCTCTTATTTTCATTTATTTTATTTTTATTTATTTATTTAATTTATTTTATTTACGAGGATTTATATCGCGCACGTATCTCACCACACAAGGCGACTCAAGGCGCATGTTACCTATTAATGCCATGTGAGATGGAATTTTTTACACAATATGTCACGCATTCACATCGGCCAGTAGATCGACTGCCTATAGGCGCTGCATCCACCTTTCACGGCCTATTATTCCAGGTCATACGGGTATTTTGGTGGACATTTTTATCTACACCTATACAATTTTGCCAGGAAAGACCCTTTTGTCAATCGTGGGATCTTTAACGTGCATACCCCAATGTAGTGTACACGAAGGGACCTCGCTTTATCGTCTCATCCGAAAGACTAGTCCCTATTACTATTAGTCTCAAGCTTCATTGAATAAAATCATGACAAAGATAATGTACCCAATCCAGTAACTTATAAAGTTAAAAGTTAAAATGGAACATACTGCCCACTCATGACATTGTGCATGTTTCTGTCACCATCAGCATATGACAATGACATATCTGCTAGTCTTTACAGTCTTATTAACTACAAAATGACAGAACTTACCCAACACCAGAAGAGATCTTGTGGTTGATAATTTGGATCCTGAACTGGATTGCACTTCACCCAAGATACTGGCCCTAGAAAGTGGAAAAAACAAACAAGCAAAGCACATTAATCAAAAGCATTTGAATGCACAGATAACAAGAATACAAAAAATAAAAAGGTAAAGAAGATAACAAATAAAGGAAGAAGAACAAATACAAAAAGGTGATGGAGAAGGAAGTGAAGTGTATTAGAAGTGACTCACTCACAGTGTATGCAATCCCAACACGACTTCACGTCCTGTCAAGGCCAGAAAGAAACCCTGGCACAGACAAGCTAAAACTTTCTGAACTTTAAAGTGTTTTTTCTAATCTTGATATATCTAGAGCTTGTTATTGTAATGTTAACTAAATCAAAGCCATGGTTGTTATTTCAATTTTCATGGAGCAATGAGTTGTATATTTTGCCTGTCACTGTGTCAGCAGTAACTATGTATGACATTAACCAGTAAACCAAAAGGTTACTCTCACGATTACCTGAATGAAATGGGAAACTGTTGGGGCTTGCTTTGATAGAAAATGCATGTACAATCATACACATGGGGTTGGGGGAAGGAACAAGGATACTTTAAGCTAATTCACAGTACACACCTATCCCGGAACAGGCACATGATAGGCGCGAGACAGGATGTTCACATAGACTCTAGATTTAGAGCTATCGCGGGTAAGAATATCGCATGCCGGGCCCTGTTTAGCACCTCATTTTATCGCAGAAAAACATGGCGGAAGCAAGCAGCAGGGGAGGTAACTGCTTAAATGAGGAAACAAAAGTTTTGATTCAAAATCAAATGCGGAGCAAGGACATAATTATTCAAATGGCAATTGAAGGGGTCGATCGGCTTACTCCAGATATTGACCGGTCGTTGAAGTTACGTCATAAGCTAAAAGAAGAGTGACGATTTTGACATGCATTAAGTGTGACGACGAAGCTTTCAGTTACAGGGTGCTAAATCGGGAAATTACCGTTTTGTCATTTTCTAATGCAACCGGATGCACAAAAGCAAACACTTGCACTCTGGTATCAGCCATATTGCATTCCTTAGAGTCTTATGACAAGGGCAGGGATGTTGCCACAAATTCATACCTATAGGACAAATGTCCTGAGCTCTTCGGTATTAATAGGACATTTGACTGCTTTCGCAAATTTTAATAGGACATCATAATTTCGTGCAAAACACAAAACATGTGCACACACACACATCAGTATATGCACCAACATTGTGAGCGTATGTTGTTTTATTACTTTAGTTTCAAACAGGACACACACGAAAAAGAAAGAAACAAACAAACTAAAAAACAACCAAAAACTTCAGCACTCTTACTTTGATTGGCACACAAACTGCATGATTTCCAGACTGAGCTTTTTCTTGACAGATTCGACAAAACAGGTTGCCTATGGTCTCTGTGCTGTCACAATCTATAACTACCACAGGCGGTAGCCATCGTTCACTGCATCAACACTATCAAATAAAAACTACTGTATTTTTTATTTTGATAATGTTGGTGCAGTGAACGATACCTACCGCCTGTGGTATGACCAACTACAGTAGTACTTGACAGGGTCAGCCATGAATAGTTAACCTTATTAAAAGACCATTTCTGCGAATTTCCTGCTGTACCAACATCATCTACAAGTGACGAAACTTTACTTTACGTGATTGTGGAGGTTTCAGCGGCGACACTATGATTGGCACTGTCATTATCCAGAATGTGTTCTTGGGCCTATGTAGCACACCATGCCGTTGAAACGCCAAACGTGTTCAGCTTTTGCTGTTCTTTGGAAGGCTTTAGTTTTTTTTCGGTGGCATAATCCAGTGCTGCGCTTCATCTCTAAACCTAAAACAATTTAAAGCAGACGCGAGCCTTGGTCAGTTGGAGTTGTCTCCCGTACTCTTAACGTTAGTGTGCAGTAGACAGGTGTACCCAAATACGGCTCATAAGCTTACCGCAAACGGTTAGGAAAACACAAGATCTGCACTGCACAACTTCAGTGCACCTGTGCGCAAAAGCGCTCGGTCGCTTTTTGAAGATTTCTATCTTGAAAGGAAACTTACCAAATAACGTGCTGTCCAAAGGAATGGAGTTCTCATTGGACAATGACCGCGCTCAGTTGAAAACGATAGGACATCTGACCGTCATGCTGCTATGTGAATCGGACATTTAAGCCTTTTAATCGGTCTATGTCCGATGTCTGACGCCTAACGACATCCCTGCAAGGGTCAGCACTGAGGTCAAGAGATATCATGTGAATGCACTGTCCTGCGCTAACTTTATTCCGCACCTGTCGCGTGCTTAGCGCGCTCTCTAATGTAAATTGCCTTAGAATCTGAGCCTAACTGTTGCATAATTAATCATTAAATGATTATTTTTCCACTTTGCCAACTTGCACTCAAACTAATCGCTTCTTTTCTTTTAACTTCTAATGCATAGAATGAAGGATGATTCAAAACCGAAACGCTGGAAGTGGAACCTTATAACATTTTGTCTATCAAAACAAATCTGGGCTCGAAGATTTCAACTGACCATTTCGGTCCCCCTGTTTCTTTCATGCGAGAATGGCTTGCGACTAGCCTCTCAGTCTTACTAAGCAAGACAGCTAGAGTGAATATGAAATCGTTTGATTGCTAGCTACACAAAAAATAAACACAATTCGTTGACATTACCAAAAGGGTCGTCTGCACTGGTCGGTAAACAGCCAATTGGATTGGCAGCAGTGCAGCGGCCATTTTTCCCAGCGTAGCTCGAACAGACATGCTAAACTTCTCTCGCCAAATCCTAGCGTTTATCACGGCAAGATTTGCCCAAGAAACGCTTCTTCCTCGCCCCACGCGTCAATTCTCGTGTCAAAGAAACAGGGGGCAAATCTTGCCCAAATGGCTAACTATTGCAGTACTAACTACTACGGTCTGCAAACATTTTGCATACCCTTGTTTGTGTGTGAATGTGTGCACGTGTGTTAGATGCAAAAGAGGGCAGGAGAGAGAGAGACAGAGAGAGACAGACAGACAGACAGACAGAGAAAGAGAGAAGATAGGATTGGGAGAGTCCTATGTAAAGGTTCCTGCACATGAGCAGGCAACCATAGTTCAGAACCAGCTGTTGAACCACAGAATACTTTATAATATCACAGCAATGAATCATCACGCAATCAGTGTGAATAAACATTAAACAATAAATTCAGTTTCAAGAGGTGAGCAACTAGCCAAACCAGTTGCATACACCAGTTGCAGACGAGACTAACAGTTTAATTGACTTGCATTAGTAGCAAGCTAACCAGCATTCCATTTCCAGTGCAAAGGCAAGAACACTGTTTCCATGAGACCCGAAGGACGATGTACAGATTGCTCGCATCAATAATATCTGGTGCTGTAATACAGTCAAACGGTTATCAAGCCATCAAGTATCTGAAGAATGCGAGTTCATTATTTTTCGCAGGCTTTAACTTTCCAAGGCTGCCTTATTTGCCCTTCGCTTAATTATTTCACATTTCGCAGCAAGCTATCGATCAAACTATGCGTATAAAGAAAGAGATCATGTACAAAACATCCACGAAAACATCTGCACGCACCATAGATTCTCTGCATCTCCGTCGTTGTTGCCGTCTGCTACCGGGGTACCCATCCTGTCGTCTTTTCCGATGGGCGCCATGTTGCTTCCAATGCCCCGTATTATAATGCTACTGCCCATGCGCAGACTGACTCTGCCGTAATGCATGTGGATATGATTCATCCGTGATGTCACACCTGTAAACATACTTCAAACAGGGCGTTATTTTTACAGTAACAAAAGGAAAATTGTCCTGCATGATTTTGTTAATTAAAATTCAAAAATAAAGCAAATGAAAGATATGTGTACTGCTGAATTTTTGTGCAGTTCTGCATCAGAAGTATACAGGGGGCACAACTGTGGAAGTTTCCCAAAGTTCTGTATTGTTTTGTATTTGTTCTTTTGTTTAGTTTGTCTCAAGTTTTTCCCTGATGGTTTGTTTGAAGCTAGGGGCTCATGGTGGGAGTAAAACATGAAGGGAGACGAAGGATCTGCATTTTTGCAAAAGTTTACCCATTCTTCCGTCAAAGGGGGTTAAATAATGCAGGAGTTTTCTTTGAGCAATGAGAATGACCTCCCTTGAAATATCAAAAGCGTCTTCTGCAACAAGAGTAACAATGTTTATTTCTGAAGTATTGGGTATATAAAGTGCAGTATTCATGGAGGGATGGCATGAATGAGATTTTCTAGATCCTAAATCACAATGAAGTCCAACAAGTGAAAGGAAATCTCAGGAATTGTTCTTCTTTGCTGAAGAGCCGTCTTTTCCGTATGTTCTTCAACACAACTACAATATTATGCATCATGATCAAGGCTTGAACACTGGCCGACGTCTGAAACGACAACAGATAACACCATTTACACCTGAACAGGAACTAAGTCGGGCTATTAAGAATAATGAAGGACTTGATAAAGTCCGAAGACTGGTGGAAGAGAAGGATGCAGACATTTCTGGCATGTGTGATGGCTACTGGACACCTTTGACTCTAGCTGCCCATCTGGGGAAGCAAGAGATCGTTTCTTTCCTGCTTCACTGCATCAAGAAGGTTTGCATCAGTGTAAGGTTACAGCATTAGCTGTCATTTTGAATATATATATTACAGTGTGTGTGTGTGATTGTGTTTTTTTACACGTCAATATGAGTGTGTACTTGTGTGATCAACGAAACAGAAGTATGCAGGTATTTGTGAGGTTTGAACAGTACATTTTCCTGTTGGGAGTGTTGGTCAAGTAGACCTCATTTCAGAAATATTATTCTGTACAAATCCTGTGCATACTTCATTCTTTTATGTATTATTTTTAATGATTAAAACATCACCTATCTATTAAACCTTTAAAGTTTACAGCCCTTTATTTGATGTCAAATGTAAGCATCTATCACTTTTAAAATAAGAACAGCAAGAAAAAGATGACTTGCATCCCTTTTACTTTTGTTGCTTTTTCTGACAGGCATCACAAGAGCCAACACCTCAGTACCAGTGGCGAACAACTGTAGATAGCGTCAACGATAGGGGTGAGACACCACTCGTTTGTGCGGCTCGTCACGGCCACACCGATGTCTGTAGAACTTTGCTGGAGGCAGGGGCTGACGTCAACTTCAGATGTCACTTCAACAAGCAGACGGCACTCTTGGTGGCGGTGGAATCAAGTCAAAGAAGTGTTTTGGAGGTGCTGTTGGGCTGGGGGGCTGACGTGCAGTTGACAGACAATGTTGGCATAACGCCGCTCTATGCTGCGGTCAAGGGAGACAACTGTGGGATGGTGCGACAGTTGATTGACGCTGGATGCGATGTCAACATTGGCAGTCAAGACCACGCCCCTCTGTTTCTTGCTGCTCGCAGAGGCTTTCAAGAAATTGTGCAGGTGAACATTTTGTGGCAAAATCACAGATCATATACAGTGATATATATATATACAAATACATACAGTGGAACCCCTCTCTAGCGACCTTGAAAATGTTGACAAAAATCGGTCCTTATGGAGGGGGGTCCTTACAGAGGGAGGGGGCGGGGCCACAAAGAAAGTCACCTCAGATTTTCTTAAAAAAAGAAAACAGAGAAGTTTGAGTTGCTGACGACCGTTTCCTCAAGCAAACTGCTTCGATGTCATGTTTGACATTGTCGATGGTGTCCACCAGTTCTGGTGCATGTTTCAATGCAAAAAGAGTTAGTTTCTGAGCAAGCATTTCTTTACAGCAGTCCCTGCAATGATGAAGGCCCTCCGAGAAAGAGAGTGAAAAAATCGGCCACCGTTCTCAGCATCGCGTATCTGTGTGTAACCTCTTTCATTGACAAGATACTCTTGTTTCCCTGCAGCCTTGACCAGTGAGTCGGTTACCTAATCTGTGAACCCTTCAGTTGTGTTGCTTTGTCAAAAGTTAGACACAGTCAACTAGTTTTGCTCTGAGTGAACAGTGCAGCTGGCCTCAATTAGCCGGTGACACCTCTCTGGCCATAGCACCAAACAGTACATGGCTGGGGGGAGAGAGACAGAGAGAGAGGGGGGGGGGGGGGGGGGTAGCTGGCTAAACTCAGTGGGGTGTCCGGTGTCACTGAAGTCAGCAGGAAGAGCATTGGAGAGAAATAGAGAGGTGTACTCTTCCAAACAATTTCCAAGGATCAGTTGTCAGGGCTTAGGGAAGTCAGTGAGGGAGAGTGAGAGCGGCACGGTTTGTGTACAGTCCGACTGAAGAGTGAAAAGTCACTGCCACAAGATCGGCATGCAGTCAATAAAGCCAGACAAGAAGAATGATTATGACATGCGGCTCTATCTGCTGGTTTTTTATTCAAACTGGTTTTCAACGCTTATTCTCACAAAGCATCTGCACACCTGCCTCTGTGCTGTGTTTGAGTGGCTGCTTTCGTATGATGTCAGTGCATGGTGAGTGCGTTCACTGCCTTGTCACCACTTCCCCACCTTTTTCAGAATGTTTTCTTGGAGTTGGATAATTCTTTGAATTTGCGATTTTCCAACATCAAGACTTTTTGCAATTGCGATGGCAGTTTCTCCCTTTCTGTGTCTGTTCACAACATTCACTTTCGAGAGTTAAATATTTTTTTTTCTTTGTAGACGTCATGTCGATCTCCACTGCTCTTCTGTCCAAAGACTGTCTATTCTGACTGAATTGAACGGTGTGTGTTGGTCACGTGAGTTTGTTTTCTCGATGATTGGTTTGTGATGTTTACTCAGCCCACCCAACCATCACACCTCTCAGCGGTTAATTAGTGCCTTTGCTTACGCAGGACGGTTATAACCGGTTTGTCAGTGATGCGTTACGCTGACTGAGTCTTGGCTTTGTCTGACAAAGTCGTTACACAAGCTGTTAGGTCGGTCCTTAGACGTTAGAGCGGGGTGGTCGCTACACTGGTGACAACTATATAAGGAAAAACATCGGTTAAAAAAAAAAGGGTCGTTGTGGCGGGGTAGTCCTTAGAGAGGGGGGTCGTTGTGAGGGGTTCCACTGTACCAACACTTGTAACGCTCATTATGCCCTTGAGGACTTGCATCACCAAAGTTACAGTCAAGACTTGCAAAAACAAAAAAAGGTTTTACTTTAAAGTTGTATTATGCACATATATATATACACAGATACATACGTTACACACTCACACACTGATTAATTTTGGCATGGTGGAATAATTTTGAAGGAAAATGGTTGTTCTTATTTTCAGATACTGTGTGAAGCGGGATGCTACAAGGACATTGCCAACAAGTACGGTGTGACACCACTGTACGAAGCTGCTCTGACAGGTCACAACTTAGTTGCTGTACTGTTTTCTTACCATGTGCTTTGAAACATGTGCCTGGTTTGATGATATATATATATATCTGTGATGTGAGGCTTCTATGATGAAAGGAAACCAACTAAGAAAGGACACTTTTAGTTCAAGTATACATGTCACAACAGGCCACCTGCAATTAAGGGAAAATTCTGGTATTCAAAGGATTTCCTTTTACCACAGGCACCACAGGATATATATAGTTCACTAGACAATTTGTCATATTGATGGACCGTTAGTTTTGCTGTTCAAAATGCAATCGCATTTTTTATACATTGTTCAGTAAAGATTAAGAATTAACAAAAAGGAATGTCATTTTGTGAATTGTAAGTGTAAGCAAACGATGACCCATCGCTTGATTTAAGGCTGTGCTGTTTCTGAAATGACATGAAATTGAGTTTTAACATCGTCAGTGGCCGTTTAGGGACATGTGTTTGTCATAAGCTTCAATAAGGCCAATGAAAAACAAATTTATAATTCCCTGGCGGACCCTTTTTTTGTCTTCCAACCCTAAAAGTTGTTGTTGTTGACCTTTCAAAAAGAAAAATAATTAAGAATGATACAGCTCACTCATGCAGACTTTACAAGGAAAGTTACTCTGCTCCGACATCCAGGGAACACAGCTGGCATGATTTTTGGCCATTAAAAAGCCACATGCGCAGAGGAAATTAAAATCAAAAAATTAAAAATTCAATCAAAGCAAAAAGTAACTGACCTACTGTCCCTTATGTTTTTGGCCTTGTTATCGCCAAAATACTTTGGGGAGGCTTTATGCAAATATTTTTTACTCCAACAAGGCCAATGCAGCTATCTTTGGTTTGTCTTGTCAACATAAATAAGCAATCATCGTTTATAAGTGATGAATAACAAATGATTAATTGAGCTTTTCTTTTTATCTGTACAGGTCAGAACAATATCCTCCACTGCCTGATTGATCAGGGTTGTGACATCGACAAGTATGACATGTACAATGTGAGTCCACTGCAGGCTGCGGTAACCATGGGAAACACAGAGTGTGTCAAAATGCTTGTCCAAGGTTTGTCAGTGTGTCCGTGCACTTTTTCTTCCCCATTCTTGGCCTTAAGCCAGTATCTGAGATTGTGCTTTTAGGCTCACCAACACTTACATGTATTTAAATTTTAACTATCTTTTTTTCTGTTTTGTTATTTTAAATTTTTTTATTAAGATTACTTTAACACTATTGCGACTAGCACTGCCACGGCGTTGACGTCCTGCCAGCCCAAGCTTGCCACCAAGAAACTTACCAAAAATCAGTAACTGTAAAGAAATCTGTCTAGCAAGCTTGAATTAAGTCCAATCACCACCAAATTTTGTGTACTAATTCAAAAATGGATGCCCAGTTCAGTCGTGCTATTTATAAGTTTGTCACGCGATTTGTTTTAGCAAAGGGGGGTGAAAGGGGGATAATTTGTGTTTTTTAACGTTTGTTTGTGTGTGTTTTATTTTCCACTGCTTTTTTTAAAAGTTATTTTTTAACAGAAAGTATTATAAATAATGTTATAACCAAACAAGGTGTAAAACCTATGAATTAGCTGAAATATTGTTAACATTGTACACAGAAATAAGGAGACAGTACAAAGAAAAAAACAAGCAAATCACGCATTCACTCACAGCATCCTGACTCAAATGAAACAAAACTGTAACACTCACCAAATGATATCTAGGTAATCCATATTGAATATAAGTCACATTTTCACAACAAAGTACCAACTGTACACCTATGAACAATTCCAAAAGGATTTGAAGGCTCCAGCCATCCATTGTTATCAGTGCTGCCACGCCCCCATAGCTCCTGCACGATTCCGAGATACATGTTCGTCTAGCAGTATCACCCCCTACCACGTGTAGTTTGCCGACTCGTACTAGCAACAACGGGACTGTTTCTTCCTCAATATCACTGCTATTATCGCTTTCTTGAGGCTAAAACGACACGATGTATCATGATCTACAGGATCCTCAAGATCCAACATCCGGAGAATCTCCTCCCGTGACAAGGCTCGCCTTCGATTCATTTTTTTTGTTCGAAAACACCACGCAAATCTGCACTAATTTGATCAAGCCGGAAGAGAAAACCACGTGTATCAAGGGAAACAACTCAATTTATTGCAATCTTCAAAAACCGGGAAGCAATCACGAGTCTTGTACCTTGTATGACTGGTACTGAAAAATGCGCGTCCCGTCCATGGGCGTGTCAGCGCGGTTACTGATTTATCAGTGTCCCGTCGCGAAAGTGTTAATTGGTTTGTTTAGCCTGTGAAATACTACCGTAGCTGGGCACTCGTACTGATAGGCAATCTAACCAGACAGCATTTTTTTCACAGTAAAGTCTTTTTTCAACTACAGGATTTGTCTTTGATGAAATTGAAATTTTCTTGTTGTATTTTAGGTAGTATGCATAACAAATCTGGTACAAGAGTGGTTGCTTGGTTACAGCTGGGGCATGCCTGAAGTGGCGTAACAAGCAGGGCAAGTGCGCAGTGCAGCTGGCCTTGGAACTTGGCAAGAACGACATTGTGGAATTCTTCCTCAAGTCTGGTGTGGACGTAACCAAGAGACCCAACCTTGCCTTCACTGCACCTGGGTATGGAACAGTTGTTATCTTGGTTTACTTGTTGGTTTTGTTTTGTCGTTGTTGTTTTTGTGTGTGTTATTGTTGTTGCTGTGGGGTTTTGTGTGGTTGTTGTTGGGTGTTTTTTTGGGTGGTGTGTGTGTGTGTGGGGGGGGGGGGGGGATGATACAATATCTCTACAAGAAGGTAAAAGTAAACTTTGAGATGTTGATGACCTTTGGCCACGTGATAGGGGTTTCAGTGGTTTAGTAAAGCCGAGTCTAAATTTTCAGCATGAAATGAATATGAGGTTTTTGATGTATACTTTTAGTCAAGAGGTAGGTCTTTCCAGCTCTCAGAAAGCCATCCCCAAACCCCACTGACGACTTGAATCATTTGTAATCTTATTGATTTTGCAGGCGGATGTCTTTCCTCCACAATACATTTGAGTGGTCAGTGCTTCCAAAAACAATGTTACTTTTACTGAGAGGCTGTTCTGGCTTGAATCTTTGTAAGCTGACCAACGTAGACTGCTTTAGGTATGTATTACAGCCTCTCTTCTTCTCTCTAGCTTTCTCTTTCTCTTGTCCTCTTTTACACACACACAGTGACACACACACACACACACACACACACACACACACACACACACACACACACACACACCAACAAAGACTGCTTTAGGTATGTATTACAGCCTCTCTTCTTCTCTCTAGCTTTCTCTTCCTCTTTTACACATACACAGTGACACACACACAGTGACACACACACACACAGTGACACACACACAGTGACACACACACACAGTGACACACACTCACACACCAACATAGACTGCTTTAGGTATGTATTACAGCCTCTCTTCTTCTCTCTAGCTTTCTCTTCCTCTTGTGCTCTTTTACACACACACACACACACACTCATGTGCACACCCCCAACACTTTTGCCCTCTCTTTGCCAGTACAACCCTTCTTTCAGACATTCTTATTTTAAAGAAATAGCAGAACCTAATTATCTTCACTAAACTAGTAAAAATGCACAAATGCCCCAAAACAAGTAGGTAAAAGTACTAGTGCATATTTCATTTCATCAAGAATTACATTTTCAACAAACTTGCCTTTCTTGTTCTTTGGTGCACAAATCTGTTTTCTGTTCTAGGTTTCACCCAATTATGTTGGAGCTGGCATTAGCTTCTGGACTCTGTCATCCGCCATCCCGGTTACTGGCCGAGCAGGACCTCAATGATTTTGAACCTGCTTGTCAGCATTGGCTGCAGGAATTCAGGACCACCCCCCAGACTCTGAAGAACTTATCACGCTGCTGTGTACGACACAGTCTGGGCAACACCATCCTGTGCAGTGCCCCTCAGCTTCCTTTGCCTGCCATGCTTGTGAACTACGTGACCTTTGCAGATGCTGTGATAGACGACTAACAACATTATATCCTGCTGCTGTTACGCTGCAGTAACCATATCATGCTGCTGTTACGCTGCAGAAACCACCTAAACATTGCTTCTTGCGCATGGTTCTTGGTTGCACTGTGATTGAGGCTTGAATGCTCTGAAGCGTATTTTGTGTAACACAAGCAAGCAGCTATTAATTCGTGGAGTCTTTGTTTTTCTCACATTTCTTGATGTTGGTAGAAAATGTGAAGTGTGAAGATTGTCATTGATGAGAATATTACAGCCTCATATGAAAGGGATGCTCAGTGCCAACGAATGTAGTGTGTATTTTTTATGAAAAATGAATACACTGTTTTGATGTTGCCCATACTCTTGATGAGCAGCGTGAAAAACCTCTGAAGAGTGTGGGGGAGGGGGGCGGGGTGGGGAAGGGTCGTCAACTAGTCAATCAAGACATGATTTTTTCCCCCACATGTTTTTGTTGTGTTTGTTGAGTACGTGTACATAATGAATGTAGAAGAATGGCAAATGAATAATAATGAAGATGCTGGTGAAATAAATGAATTTGCTGAGAGTGACTCTGACCCTGACCACACACCCTGTGATTGCTGGGTACTCTTTGGTAATTTTTGCCATAATCATCGTAGGTTGATTAGTAAATTCAGTGTCACCGCTGTCTACAAGGGTTTTAATAACTTACAGAATTCAGCTACATTAATCACACCCCGCTTGTTCGGAAGACACATTTTGTGTCTTCTTAAAGGATATTTTTCAACATCTACCTACCACTGCTTCCCTTTTTCTGCAACAAGCAACCCTTGGGCTTGTAGGTCTCTGAAATGTGTACTTGTATAACGGTTACTGTATTTAATTTGTATTCCTTCGAGTCTTTTTTGATACATTATTTATTACACACTACATGTTTTATTATTTATATTTATTTATTCCTAAGAATCTATACATTGAGGTGTTGTTTATGTTTCACACTATCCTTTGTGTATTTTATTAATTGCAACCCACACTTTCCATATGGCATATCTTGAGCACTCACTTATAGCTTCTGTTTTGCTTCTTGGATTTCCTTTCAGGGAATAATGAGAGTTCTGTGGATAAAATAAAATCAAAGAGTTCCAAGGCTTATCATGCTACTTTCTCTGTTGTTACTGTTAGTTGTTGTTCTTAATAGTTGTGCCCCTAGTTTCATTGTTGAAGCATGCTTTTAAGCACAATTGTTAATATAATCATGGGTGAAACTGTTCAGAATTGAAAATAAAGAAAATGAGGCCGGGGTCCAGGGGCCGCCCAGGCCCTGGTGGGGTGCAGTGGCAACGCCCTGCTAGGGGGCCCAGGCCCAGGGGGGTTTTCGCCCCCCGGAAGAAAACGAAGAAAACGAAAAATCAGGCTTTTTAAGGGTAAAAGTAGGCCTCTCCTGGTATCTCAAACACACAAATTTGCACATTAAACAATGGTAACAAATGCCAAGCTGTAGTCCGATAATTCGCTCGCTCAGTGAAACAAAGACTCAGCGATGTCCGGTCACTGTGTTAAAGAAAATACGGATCGGATCGCCGGCGAAATTTTTTTTTTTTTTTTTCTTTAAAGATTTTCAAAATAAGGAATTCCTTATTTGACCAATTTCACTTGGCGGATTTCCGCCCTGAGGCGGAAAAGTTTCACCCATGTATAATGTTATGATCAAAATGTATGTGGTGTTGCCCATATGAACATTTGTTTGTTTGAAGAAGTGTGTGCGTGCTTGTGTGTGTGTGATGTCAAATATGGAAACTAAAGACTACCGATTATCAGGATGAAAGCTGCTTGCTCACTTCAATGCTTCTATTTGTGTTGGTTCCACTTATCGCTCACTTATCGGTGTCTACATGTAGAGCATTTACTTCCCTATGTTACTGTTAGTCTTCTTCGTCGTTCATGGGCTTAGACTCCCACGTTCACTCATGGTTTTAGCACGAGTGGATTTTTACGTGTATGACCGTTTTTACCCCGCCATTCAGGCAGCATACGCCGATTTCGGGGGAGGCATGCTGGGTATTTTCGTGTTTCTATAACCCACCGAACTCTGACATGGATTACAGGATCTTTTCCGTGCGCACTTGGTCTTGTGCTTGCGTGTACACACGAAGGGGGTTAAGTCACTAGCAGGTCTGCACATAAGTTGACCTGGGAGATCGGAAAAATCTCCACTCTTAACCCACCAGGCGGCAGCGACCGGGATTCGAACTCCCGACCTCCCGATTAGGAGGCCGACGTCTTACCACTGCGCCACTTCGCCCGTCTGTTGCTGTTAGTTGAGCGGGCTGTCGGGAGCGTACAAAATATTAGTGACTTGCTAAAAAACAAAAAGGTGTATGTGTGTGTGTGTGTGTGTTGTCATTAATCTGTAGGCCAGAGACAGTGCCAATAGTGTTATCCTTCTTAAAATGACAAATGTACGACTCCTCATCCAGACCTCCACTCAACATACACAAATACACACAGGCATGGAAGCAAGTAAAGAGTTGTCTTCAGTTTTATTCAAATGGAAGGACTTTTTCTGAAAGAAAACCGTCTCACATACTGCACAGGTTTATTGCTTCAAATTGTCATGGAGTAAAAGATGTATAGTACAGGGACGTAGCACACCTAATAAAAGTGGTAGGGCGGAAAAAAATGGAAGACAAAATGCTGAGACAGCTAAGGAAATATGGGGCTTACACTACCGCCCCCCCCCCCCTTCCCGTCCCCTTGTAATGGTCTAAAAAAGAAAGAAAACATGATGCGATTTCGTGCCTTCTGAGCTCAGTTCCATCTAATCATCTTTCCATCCTCCACCAAACAACGGGCTGGTGAATGTTTCAGTGATTATCAATCGACTTACATTTATATCTAAATTCCGATACGTTGAATGTGATGAGCACTTACTTCAAATGACTTTCGTCTTCATTATTGTCTAGTGTGTTAAAAAGCAAGGATTGACAAACTGGTTTACTTCTAAACAAGCAATTTATTGATCCGTCCAGCCATCAACATTGGCAGCCTGAGTGATGACTGAAAAATAGAGGGATTTGTCAGAATATTTTTAGCGCGTTTTCGATCCATCACAACCAGGATGCACACTTGTGTCCATTGTTCAATTCTCTCTCTACATGTTGTTTCATGTGACACTGTTAACCCCACAAGTTACTGTGTTACTCAATTGTTATGGCGTACTTACGGTTGACACACAATCACTCACCCCTCAGTCTGACCCCAGCTTCACACACAGAATATACAAAACATTTCTTACCTCCATTGTTTCTCATGGGAGCAGACGGACGAAGAAGCAATTTTCACTAAATTGGCGCCAATACTTTTATGGCCTGACGGAACTCGTCACGTGTGACGTTCTCGTCAAAATAAGACGTCATCCTATTCCAGCAGTTGACTAACACACACACAAAAAAACCCAAAAAACCGACCTTATGCCATCGCGTGAATACTACGTGGGGTGTTCTGTTGGTAGATCTCTCTCTCTCTCTCTCTCTCTCTCTCTCTCTCTCTCTCTCTCTCTCTCTCTCTCTCTCTCTCTCTCTCTCTCTCTTTTTTACGGAAAAAGTGGTCGGGCGGTCGCCCTACATGCCCTACCGGGTGCTACGTCCCTGTAGTATGAGATCTTTTTCAACTTAAGTAAGCCATGGCACACACACACAAATAATACATTACATTGTCCGTATTCTTCTGTCCAATACAGAATATAAAGTAATTTAAATAGCAAAATGAAAGACTGGTCTTATCACCATGCTTAGACCAAAGCACAACATCCACATCACAACTGATCAAAAGTCCCTTCAGTGGTCCCAACCGCCATGTATCATCAAACGGATTCATGCAGACATGGCACACCCCCCCCCCCCCCCAAAAAAAAAAAAAAAAAAAGAAACCATTAAAAAGAAACTATGAATATCAGGTCTTGAATAAAAAAGTCTACAAATGGAGGTCAATCTATGCGGGTAATGTAAACAGTGAAACTGAAAAACTAGATCTTAAAAGAGGGGGGAGTCTGAAATCAATGGGTCTCGGCTTCAGAGGGGAATCCGGACCCATCCAGACTTCCACTCTACACGCTTTACTCGGTAAATCTACATCTTAATAAGATGGAGCTCCCTGAATTTGCCTTTCATCATGTTCCACACCGCATACTTATTAGCCTCGGACCCAAGGGGATCGATCACTGTCGTTTTCTTTCCGAGGCCAGAAGCATCTTCTGCTTCAAAGGTGTGCACAGCATCCCCTATGACGTCAGCGAAGTTCTTGTTATCATGGGAATCGCTCTCCTCTTCGCTGTCTGAGAACACGCCTGAGTCCACCTCGTCTTTGCTATCCAATTTAGGATCTGCCAACAACTCCTTCAGCTTTTCAACTCGTTCATCTGGAGACCTCAGTCCGGCTCGGCGCGAGTAGTGGAGGAGACAGCTGTGCAGTAAGGACATGGGGGAAGAGAGTAAGTCCTTGACCTTCGTACGATACTGGTCCTCGTCTTCTGCCTCTTGTTCTGTAGCAGGGACTGGTCTGCTTTCGACCTCACGCAACAGGACTTGAAGATCTTTCCTCCTGAAGACGCCAGCGTTGTTAAGCATGGTGAGAGTGGTGCAATCTTTGCTCCTGTAGACCAGACCTGCGGTGGAAACACTCTTATCGAATATATGACCGACTCCTGCGCTCAGCAAGCAGGCCAAGACGCCAAGACGATCTTGTTCAGGCTGTAGCTGGCACGCGAGGAACATCGCCGAGCAGCCCGTGTAGTCCCCCGCCAGAGGATCAGCTCCCATCCTGAGCAGCTCCCGACAGGCGTGGTCGTGACCCCGACCAGCAGCTTCCAGAAAAGCCGTCCTGCCACGTCCGTTCCCACGGTGAATGTTGACGTTGTCACTGGCAAGCAGAGCGTCCAAGGCCTCGTTGATGCTGCTTTCCTCACACAACACAACCTTGTCACAGCAGTTGCAGACGAACTCACCAGCCAGCGCGCGGTGGTGCATCATCAGGATGTGCAAGGGTGGTACATGCCGGTTGGATTTGTACTGCGTCGCGACAAGGTTGACGTCAGCACCGTGTCTCACAAGCAGCTTGATCGTGGATGTCTTGACGATGGCACACGCCCTGGCTAGAGGCGTCATTCCGCTCCCGTCGGCTAGGTTGATGTCAATGGATTCTTCCATGGTGAAGCGTTCCAACAGGAAGCTCGCTTTGGTCGTGTCGCCACGCTCCACGGCGATATTGAACACCGTGCCCCTACTGACGAACCTGTGGGTCTCAATGAGCGCAGGAGGCATCAGGTACCAGAAGGCGTGCTTGCCGAATGACCAGCACCCTCCACAGAGGCACTCACGACGAAGGTTGGCGCCGTGGCTCGGGTGGCATGCTTTGGTCACCTCCACTGTGACGTCAGCACCGTGATCAATCAGGAGCTTCATGCAGTCGTCAGACGACAGGTACATGGACATGTGCAGAGGCGTCAGGCCGTACTTCTTGCCGCCTTTTTTTCTGACTCCAGCGTCGACGTCGGCCCCGTTGTTCAACAACAGCTCCACGATGCCAGGTCGATGGTTGAGCACGGCGAAGTGAAGAGCAGTCAGGCCTTCCTTGTTGTGGGCGTTGACGACGTCCTCAGGGCATTGCTCCAAGAGAAAACCGATGACGCCGAGAGTTTGTTCATTGGCAGCGCAGGCCAGCATAAGGGGTGTGTTTCCAGCACTGTCCCGCGACACGAGCACATCGGGGTCGATCAGGATGATTTTGCAGAGATGCTTGAAAGTGCTGGGACCGAGGATGGCCTGTTTGTGAGCTGCACCCCCTTTGTAACCTTCTTCCAGCATGGGGACGTAGCAGGCTCCTGTGCCCATAGCCCAGCATAAGCCGCCCCCTTCTGCTGTGTTCGTGTCTGTGTCCAGCTGGATGTTACAGCCGCTGTAAACACCTTTTAATCTGAGGCACTGCTTCCCGCCGTCACACGTACAAACCGTGACTTTTGCAACACAGTGGGAGCAGTCTTCATACATCGTCTCCGCTGGTAGCCGAGCTGATGCGGCTGCCTCCTTTCGCTTTCTGCAGATCCCTGCCAAGTCCATCCCGGCTGCAAAACGAACAGCACTTTACAGGTAGAGAACACAGCGAGGGCAGTCTATCAGTGTGTAATACGCACAGAGTATAGTATGCTAGATTAAAGTATTAGAAAACTTGAACTTGAATAAATGTGATAACAATTCTCTCTCCACAACAAATGAAAGAAATCTGCTGCCAGCTTTACACTAAAGGGATTCGGTACTAGACCTAAAGAGGCTTGAGTGTTGTATAAATGTAGGCCTACATGTTAACCTGAGTAACATAGGAGTATAGCGAAAACAAAATCAAACAAAAAGAAAGCAATGACTGAAAAAGAGACAGACAGACAGACAGACAGACAGAGAGAGAGAGACAGACAGACAGACAGACAGACAGAGAGAGAGAGAGATGTTACGAAAACACACACATATACGCACGCAAACAACAACAAGGAAACAGGTAACCATGATAAACATCAACCGAGGGCGATGGGTTAGTCGTAAGCTTACCTGGGAAATAGCGCAGTTTATGTGCCTTCATCGCCACGACAGCTGTGCGTTCGTTACTGGAAAACAAATGAGCAAAGTCAAGTTGTAATAACATTCACATCCACGGTTATTTCAATATGAAAGCAAGAGGTTAAATGACGCTTAGTCCGTGTGGAATTGTCAAACAATGATATGAGAACAAGGAAACATGAACAAGTCTGAAAGTGTCCTATGTTTCCAAAATAAAACAATAACTCTGTAGATGGACCACAAAACTACTCTGAATTTGTCGTGGAGCTCATAATAAAAATCTGATGCCAGGCAAAATTAAATACCAAATTAAGTAGAAGTGCATTGCCAAGGCACTGCATAGGGGCCTACCCCCCGCAAGGACAAATCGCCTCTCTCTCTCCCTCCCTCTCCCTCCCTCTCTCTCTCTCTCTCTCTCTCTCTCTCTCTCTCTCTCTCTCTCTCTCTCTCTCTCTCTCTCTCTCTCATGTATAAAATTCTAAATGACGACTGTCCTAAATATTTGCAATCACATTTCAAACATGCCACAAAAAGATATGGGTCCCAAAAAATCATCCCTCCCATACCTCGCATAGACCTCTACAAATCGAGTTTAGCCTTCTCGGGAGCGTTTCTCTGGAACTCCTTACCCCAAAAGATAAGAAATGCAACTTCAGTGAAAATGTTTAAGAGACAGTCTCGTTCACACATCATTCGTGAATGAAATGTCTTGTTCGATTGTTATTTTGTTAAACATTTTGTACTAATGTTAACGGATGTGTAGCTGATCGGAGCAACTTATTCCCAAATGAAAGGTATAACTATGTTAAAGTAATTTTGTAATTTTTTGAGTTCTCCTTATGTAATTCCTTAAATGCACATTGTGTTGCATTCTGTACAATGTATTTCTGTATTTTATATGATTGAATTTATATTTGTAATGTGCGTCTGTCTTTATGTGTTGTATAAAGGACAGGTTGGAAGAATAGGCTTTGCCTAAAGCCTTTATCCTTTTGTAATAAAGGTCTGAGTCTGAGTCTCTCTCGCGCTCTCTCGCGCTCTCTCTCTCTCTCTCTCTCTCTCTCTCTCTCTCTCTCTCTCTCTCTCTCTCTCTCTCTCTCTCTCTCTCTCAATCAATCAATCAATCAATATGAGGCGTATATCGCGCGTATTCCGTGGGTACAGTTCTAAGCGCAGGGATTTTTTTTTAATGCAATTTATATCGCGCACATATTCAATGCCGTGTGAGATGGAATTTTTTTTACACAATACATCACGCATTCACATCGGCCAGCAGATCGCAGCCTACTTTTCACGGCCTTTTATTCCAAGTCACACGGGTATTTTGGTGGACATTTTTATCTATGCCTATACAATTTTGCCAGGAAAGACCCTTTTGTCAATCGTGGGATCTTTAACGTGCACACCCCAATGTAGTGTACACGAAGGGACCTCGATTTCTCGTCTCATCCGAAAGACTAGCACTTGAACCCACCACCAAGGTTAGGATAGGGGGAGAAAATTGCTAACGCCCTGACCCAGGGTCGAACTCGCAACCTCTCGCTTCCGAGCGCAAGTGCGTTACCACTCGGCCACCCAGCCCACTCTCACACACCACACACAGGCACGCGCGCACAAACCGCCACGTCACACACACACACACACACACACACACACACACACACACACACACCATCCATGCACACAAAACACACACACGTGTGCACATAAACATTCAATTTTTTTTCCCCGAACGAAAGCTATGTGGTTCATCAACCCGTTTATGCTCACATTTTATTTGTTCACAAATGAGGTTACAAACTATTTGTTTTTAGGTCTTATGAACATATTTGGACGTTTTTGTGCGATCAGATTAGTAAATTTTAATTTTGGAGCATGAAATGTTAGTGTCCCATTTTGGGGACAGGGGGATTTAGTAGGTGGGTTTTTTTCACGTCACCACATAACAAAGACACAAGACACAGGTGATTCAAACATTTCCATATTTGAAAATAGTGCTATTTTTGTTGTTGTCCAAAGCTATATTGAGAAATCAAACCGCTTTGGGGCACCTTAGTTCGATGTTGTTGTTTTTTTAAAATATATTACTTGGGGCCCATCTACTTTTTGATATTTTGTTGCGTTTTTCGTTCTCGTTTTTGGTATTGACACAGATTGTGTTCGATAATTGAAACAAAGTTTTCCTTATTGTTTTTCTCTCTTTTTTTGTTTCTTTTCTTTTTTCAAAAAATGTGTGGCATTGATCATACTCCGCCATGAAATTTCAGGCATGTTTATGTGAGCACTTATCATAAGTTTTGAACTTGTGGTCCTTTTTAATGATGCTGTTATATTATCATGTGTCTGTTTACGAATAAAAGACACAAGCTCACTGCTTTTCTTTAATCGTTTAGAAATAAGCCGTAACTAAAACAACCAATTGTGTCTAAAGGGACAACCAATGCATTAACGCTACCTTGCTCTCAGAACGTGGGTTTTTTCTAAGAACTTTTGTAGTAAATGCAGTTACTTAGATTGATAAACCAGAAGCTATGTGGTTTATCAATCTAAGTAACTGCATTTACTACAAAAGTACAATGACTGAATGTACTTAGCCTACCTACATCTTCGAGCTAACTAAAGGCAGAAACGCCAACCGGTACAACGAAACAAAGTTTCGACTGAAACCAGCTTTTGCATTCAGATGTCGTATTCAAAATCCACACTGAAAACCCCACCTCCCTTCCAAAGTACTGATGATCGACCTAATGTACTTTACATTCATGGGGTCAAATTCGTTTAACAAAAAAACAAAAAAAGTATTTTAAAGGCACAGTAAGCCTCCCGTAAACCATCACAGAGCTCCCCGAGCGTCTACATATAGTACAAGCATACTTCCATTTGAACGCTCACCGAACGGGAACATTCTGGCTGCTTTCTGTCGAGCGTGAGAAATTTTCAAAGAATTTATTTTCGTGGACTTGGTCCTCAACAACAATGGCGCCTCGTTTTGGTGCTGGACGGCTGTTATGAATTCCGGAATTCACGCCCGGACAGTAAGCCTCCCGTAAACCATCACAGATACTGTCAGGCTTTTACACACAGTACAAACACCCTTCCATTTGAACGCTCACCAAACGGGAACATCCTATGTGCCCTACGTAAAGAGCGAGCAATTTTTAAAGAATTAATTTTGCAGATTGTCTCCAACACTTTTTGGACCCATCCTGAACTCAGGTCAAACATGAGTTACTTCCCTTCGGGTCTCATTCTATCGATGTAAACTGGCCATAGCCGTGAATCGATGATTATCAACATGCATGTTTTTGGACCGTGGTGCGTTTTTGCGCTAGTCCTAACTTTTAAAATCTAAATAACAAATTGACAGCTTGTTACACAAACATTCTTTAATCATAAAAGAATTCTTTTTTCATCAAGACAAGATCAGTACAATTCGAAGTTGTGAAAGTTTGAAAAAAGAAAAGCCCGGAAGCAGGGTCACGCAAGGGTCGTAGCAGACGACGGTTTATCAGTGCATATCGCCGTTCCTCTCAACAGTCAAAAGCCATCGCTAGAGTTCTTGTGAACCACAGCCGTTTGTTTCGTGCATAAAAACGTGCTATTGTAAATAAGCTCACATCGAGTCGCATTCAAATGACTAACTGACGACTACATTCTGAAAAAGGGAAACTGGATCACACGGGTTCACGATGGCTCAGGGGTAAGATAAACCACACAAAAATAAATTCTTTGAAAATTGTTCGCTCTTTACGGAGCCGGGCACCTAGGATGTTCTCAATCGGTGAGTGTTTAAATGAAAGGGTGTTTGTACTGTGTGTAAAAGCCTGACCGTATCTGTGATGGTTTACGGGAGGCTTACTGTGCCTTTAACTTAGAAATTAGCTTCATCACTAAACCATTGCTTACCACTCGGTGGACGTTTTCCAAGTATTCGAATTTTTGAGTGAAATCTATTGAATATTACCACCAATTTCCTTCACTGACTTGCAAGAAACTGACAAGCTCCTCTCCCTCAAATAAGTGGACCTCTTGAATTTGACCGGGAAACAGCATTTCAGTCGCCGGTATAGATAATATCGAGTGCGAAAGCTGGTTTCAGACAAAACTTGACCAGACACCGGTGTAACGATTACGTATTTCCCCCGTGGTCATATTTCCCCCTCGATATACTCAAGACTGACATGTTGTTTCCTGGTGAAATTAAGAAGTGACATTATTTGAGGACGAAAATCATGTCAGTTTCTTGCATGTGAAGAAAATTGGTGGTGAGATTTCACCCCCAAAATCGATTTCTTCGAAAACGTGTACCGAGTGGTTACGTCCCTTGAATAAGAAGGGAAACATTTTAGGATGAATCAAATTTCTAAGTTAAATACAAAAAATTGGTTGGACAAATTTGGCCCCATGAATGTAAGGTACCCGAGGAGGAAGTTGACAGAAATGATGTTGGTAATCAACTGTTATTTAATAATAGACTGATTCAGTTTAAAGGTAAAGTGTTGAATTTTGTAAAATGGCGCCAGAAAGGTTTTAATGTTATAAATGATTTGTTGAATGTTGAAAGAAATCAGTTTCTGTTATGTGAAGATGTACAGATGACTGTGCAGCAACACCCTGCAATAACCTTTTTTGAATACAACGCTGTGATGAATGCAATTCCAAAACAATGGAAAGATTGGATTGTAGACAACCCAGCACATATAGTTAATGTAGATATGATTGATGATGAATTGAATGTGTTTAAAAGCAAACCCAAGTTAATTAAGTTATATTTAAAGGCACAGTAAGCCTCCCGTAAACCATCACAGAGCTCCCCGAGCGTCTACATATAGTACAAGCATACTTCCATTTGAACGCTCACCGAACGGGAACATCCTGGCTGCTTTCTGTCGAGCGTGAGAAATTTTCAAAGAATTTATTTTCGTGGACTTGGCCTCAACAGCAATGGCGCCTCTTTTAGGTGCTGGACGGCTGTTATGAATACCGGAATTCACGCCCGGACAGTAAGCCTCCCCTAAACCATCACAGATACTGTCAGACTTTTACACACAGTACAAACACACTTCCATTTGAACGCTCACCAAACGGGAACATCCTAGGTGCCCTACGTAAAGAGCGAGCAATTTTTAAAGAATTAATTTTGCAGATTGTCTCGAACACTTTTTGGACCCATCCTGAACTCAGGTCAAACATGAGTTACTTCCCTTCGGGTCTCATTCTATCGATGTAAACTGGCGATAGCCGTGAATCGATGATTATCAAAATGGTTTTGGACCGTGGTGCGTTTTTGTGCTAGACCTAACTTTTAAAATCTAAATAATAAATGGACAGCTTGTTACACAAACATTCTTTAATCATAAAAGAATTCTTTTTTCATCAAGACAAAATCAGTACAATTCGAAGTTGTGAAAGTTTGAAAAAAGAAAAGCCCGGAAGCAGGGTCACGCAAGGGTCGTAGCACTTTGAACTCAAAGCCATGACGTTCCCTACACAAGGCTTTGATAACGAACGGATAAGGGGCGTAACTCCTTAGTCATATTACAGTTGAAAATTCAAAGCGGGTCGGCTTCACTCAATTTCTTGGCATCAGAGGCTTGACATAAATTAGGAAACCAAATGGTTGGGCCCATCATGGACCAACTAAAACGCTGTAGGGCAGAATTAATATTTTGATGGTATTTTTGAACGTTCTCAGCGTCACCGTAGGAAGTGGCGTTCTCAGCGTGCAGAAAGTGAGCGTCAAGTCCCTTTGTATCAACAACGAAAATCTTTGCATCTTTGAATGAATCGAAACGCACGAGACTAACCCTAACCCTAACCGGACCGTATCTGTGATGGTTTACGGGAGGCTTACTGTGCCTTTAAAGAAAAAACAGAATTATAGCATTGAAAAATCTCATGCAATCGATTTTTGGAAAAGAAAACTAGATTTTGTTTTTGTCGAACAAACGTGGTTGTTGCCACGACAGGTGACAAAAGAAGTGCGCCTGCCGGTGTTGCAATGGAAAATTTGTCACAATTTATATCCCACCAATATTTTATTACATATATAAAATGAAAGTAAGTCAAACAAAAAACTGTAACGAGTGCCCACATATTTTGGATGTCATGGAACACCTTTTCTATGAGTGTCCCCGAATTAGAAGGTTTTGGACTTATATTGAACAAATGTTGAACAGATGTATTATTCGGAATTGAAAAATGTCAGGAATCAGCGTTAATTAACCATGTTTTATTGATAGCAAAAATGTGCATTAGCAAAGTTTAAGAAAACTAAATCGCATATTCCATTGGAAATTGTATTTCAACAAGAACTTGCGCTACGAAAGGTTTATCCCCATTGTCCTTAGTTAGATTGTTGTTGAATTAAAAAGTAATTTAATGGAAATGTAACCTGTAATGTAAAAGAAAGCAAAATTAAAATTTCATTGAGAAAAAAAAAGACCAATGAAGAAGGATATGCTCACCGCCCCAAAAAATAAATAAATAAATAAAAAATACGAAAGAGGCAAAAAAGATGGGTTGAAGCAGCCTTGCATGCAACTGAGGTCCAAAAAAAAAAAAGGTACCCAAGGTCGTTCATCAGTACTATCGAAGGGTGTTTTTTTTGTTCAGTTTGGAGATTATACAAGATCAACGAGTCCGAGAATCGAAATATGACCACGGGGAAAGATGACATCGTCACACGGGCAGCTTCTGCAAAGAGAAACCCTCACTGTTGTCATCGAATCAAGTACATTTATGAAATAGTTATAATGCATATCAATTGAATAAGTGACCGGCACGGTTGGCCCAGTGGTAAGGCGTCCGCCCCGTGATCGGCAGGTCGTGGGTTCGAACCCCGGCCGGATCATACCTAAGACTTTAAAAAATTGGCAATCTAGTGGCTGCTCCGCCTGGCGTCTGGCATTATGGGGTTAGTGCTAAGACTGGTTGGTCTGGTGTCAGAATAATGTGACTGGGTGAGACATGAAGCCTGTGCTGCGACTTCTGTTTTGTGTGTGGCGCACGTTATATGTCAAAGCAGCACCGCCCTGATATGGCCCTTCGTGGTCGGCTGGGCGTTAAGCAAACAAACAAACAAACAAAAATTGAATACGTGTTTCGTGTATATGTTACAGTAATTTGTCAAAACCAGGAAATTTACAAAATCCCTGAACATTTCAGTAAATTTGTAAATTTCCTGTTTCACTCAGGGATTTTACAAATGTCCTAAAAATTCTAGGAAATTTGTAAATTTCCTGAAATTAGCATGCTACTTTTTGATGAATTTACTGAACAATGAAAAATCAGTTTCAGTAAATTTGTCAAATTCTTTAAATAAAAAAATGTACACTTTCTTCATTTTGAATTCTGTTTTTAACAGATTGACTAAAATTCTAAAAGGAAATTAAAATTTTAAAAAATTGTTTATTTGATCATGACTTGTGAACCGAAGACCTTCAGAGTTTGGTTCTGACACACTAATAAATTCACTAAACAGAAAAATCAGACTTTGTACATTTGTCAAATAAATAATTGTTAACGAATATTTTTCAATTTTGATTCCTTTATTGTTAAGAATTTATCTAGAAAGATATGTGTTAGTAAATATGTTACATTTTTCAAATTTCTAAGACAATTGTGAATTACCCCTACAATTTCATTGGAAATTTGTGTATTTTGCATGCAGATCGTTGCTGAGTTTGCTAAACTGAACAAAATAATCTAAGTAAATGTGTCTGATTAATCTAATTTCTAGTGAAGTTCTTAATCTGAATGTTCCACTTTATCATTTAATGAATTAACTGGACAGGAACATTGATTTTAATGAATTTGGCAAATTCTTCAGGTTTCTTCGAACTTTGTGAATTAGATGAATGTTTCACGCAGATTTGGATGATTTTACTAACTATAAAACACAGGAGAGAAAAAACCCTGACACAGTGAAAGTGCCAAATTGTCTACGATTTGTTCAAAAACTTTGAGAGACAGAGACAAAGACAGACACAGAGAAAGAGGCAGAGCCTACAGGGAAAGCGAAGGACAAAAAAAGATAGACAGAGACTGGGCGCTACAGGGAGAGATAATGAAATAAAGAGAGAGAGAGGCAGCTCAGAAAGAGAGTGAGAGACAGAAGGATAGAAAAACGGATAGAGAGAGACAGACACATAGATAGATAGAAGTAGTCAGGGACAAAGTCAGAGACAGGGAGAGAGAGAGAGAGAGAGAGAGAGAGAGAGAGAGAGAGAGAGAGAGAGAGCAAGACAGGGACAAGTAGAGAAAGAACCAGATACAGTGAAAGAGAGAGAGAGAGAGATTGATTGATTGATTAAACTTTATTACAGAAGGATGGAGATTTTAGGCGTTGCCTAGTCTTACAATCTGTCCTTGAGAGAGAGAGAGAGAGAGAGAGAGAGAGAGAGAGAGAGAGAGCAAGAGAGAAAGACAGTGACAAGTAGAGAAAGAACCAGTTACAGTGAAAGAGAGAGAGAGAGAGAGAGAGAGAGAGAGAGAGAGAGAGAGAGAGCAAGCGAGAGAGAGAGAGAGAGAGAGAGAGAGAGAGAGAGAGAGAGAGAGAGAAAAGTGTGTTGAATGTAATGCTGCCAAACTAAAGAAATGGAGTTTATTCAATCAAAAAAGCATCCGTTTTTCTTGAAATATGTTTTTAATAAATTTGCAAATTTCCTGGCTTTCCAAACCAGGAAATTTACAAATTCCTAGACATTTTAGGAAATTTGTAAAAGCCCTGAGTGAAACAGGAAATTTACAAATTTACTGACATTTTCAGGGATTTTGTAAATTTCCTGGTTTTGACAATTTACTGTAACATATTTATTTGTTTTCTATATTTTGCGATGAGTTTTCGCGCACCCCCCCCCCCCCCCCCCCCTCCCCTCTCTCTCTCTCCCTCGCCCTCTCTCTGTGTTTTGCTTTTGTTTCGCTGGGATGGTCAAGCCAACTGTCAACCTCAATGAACACAAGCGCTAGTTTGAACTTTTAATTCTATGACTGTGAGGTTATCAAAATAAATAAACGGCGACAGCTAATACTAGATAGGCGCTATTAGGATGAGCAATCAGTGTTAGAAGTTGTAAGAACAATTATACACTACCGATGACCATTACTCCATGATTATGTCATGACACAAATGATTATTCATCTGTGACCCGTGTTGAAAGCAACTTTGCTCACTGCTTAGTTTATTAACGAAGTGATTAGACATAACCGAAATGTGCGACAAACCAAACAGATTGCATGAAACTATTCATGTTACGACTGCAGGGATATATGTATAACACGTGCATGCATGCAGAAATACACCCATACGGCAAGCCGTTCGCATCCCTGTATAATTATGCACAAGCATGTTCATGAGTTCTCCATCACTGTATAATGCTGATAACTGAGATCCATGCAATGGCCGCCGTCATTCATAACAAAGAACAAGGTGCACACTTTGCATTTTCCTCAACTTCCAATTTACGGCACACGCCATGATAACATTTGCACGATAGTTTTAAAATAAAAGGCTAAAAATATCAGCATCCTATCTAACATGCAGGAGCCTACAGAGGAACTTACCCAGTTGCCTATCAATCTGTTACTTTCTTCAAAGTTTTCTTCGCGTTCGATGACCTGTCAGCGATAGTCTTCCTTCTCGCAGCTGATGAAGTCTTTGTCCAAGGCCGGGCACGTGTGTTCACTCCTCAGTTCCTCCTCCGTAATAGGCAATAGCCATAGGTTGTTAGCTCTTTCCGAGGCAATGCACGCCTGGCTTCACGCTTTGCTTCATTTTGAGCCGACTGACCAATCACCCGTCTCGGACAGCGCTCACGTGATATACAAGGAAAAATGACAAAGAAGTGGCTGTGGACTGTAGGCTATCAGCGTTTGATTTACATTGCGTGTACGGATTGCCGTGTAAGCTGTTTGCACCTGGTCAGGCGCAAGAAGTTGCCCAGAACAGTGTGTACATGTATACGAAACTGATAAGGGTCCCGAACAGCACGTTGATTAGCATGGTAATTCAGCTGAATTTTGGGAATAAAGTAGAAGGGGGAGGGGGGACCCAGGGGGTGGGGAAGAAAAGATAGCGGGTGTCACGATTTCATCTTTCGCCTGTATACATATTTCCCCCTCGATATATACTCAAGACTGAAATGTTGTTTCCTGGTAAAATTAAGAAGTGAAATTATTTTTGGACGAAAAGCATGTCACTTTCTTGCATGTGAAGAAAATTGGTGGTGAAATGTAATAGATTTCACCCCCAAAATCGATTTATTCGAAAACGTGTACCGAGTGGTTGCGTCCCTTCAGTAAGAAGGGAAACATTTTAGGATGAATCAAATTTCTAAGTTAAATAAAATTAAAAAAATGGTTGGACAAATTTGGCCCCATGAATGTAAGGTACACAAGGTCGCTCATCAGTACTATCGAAGGGTGGTTTTTTTGTTCAGTGTAGAGTTTATACTGGATCAACGAGGCCGAGAATCGAAATATCACCACGGCGAAAGATGAAAACGTCACACGGGGTTAAAAGAGATAGGTGGAGGAAAGGGGGCTGGAGGCCGGGGGTGGGCCCGGAATTAGTAGGAAAGCATGACAGCAACAATTATGAGGGATTTTTAACCAGCGACTACCCCCAGCGATTTTTGACACATTGCTTCAGACTGTTTCGGCAAACCATGACCAGTTTGTAGTGTGTGTGTTGCATTCGGTCATTCTCTTGTTGAAACCATGCCGGTGTGACGCTGACATCTTGGCCCCGGCCGTCATATTACCCACTCGATATTATACTCGAGACTGAAATGTTGTTTTCCAACTTCTTTTTTTTTTATAATAACAAGGAAAATGGAGTATTCTGGTACAATCTGACCCAATAAACTTCCCCTAATACACCTTCCAAAAAGTACATTTAAGAAGACAAATTTGGAGAAAAACAAGAACAATTGACCGATCCGATGTAACCTGAGCCAACAAAAACAACAACAATGATAATAATGGTAATAATGATAATAATAATAATAATATAATATTAATAATAATGTCGCCCCGACTGGCAGCCAAACGCCTTATGCTAGCGTGAGAGGTAAGCGCTCTAATTTCTATGCCTATCCGTACGCTTGGGTCGAACACCTCTAGTTGCGCTCAGCGATTAAGCTGTCGCCCATGCTTTGTTTCAGTTACAACTCCAACGATTATTAAGCAATGTTTTGAAGTGTTGCGCCAGGTTTAAGCATCAGCATATCCACATCCACACGAAATTTGTGGTGAATCGGTCAAGAAACGCTGGAGGTATAGCCGCAAAGGAAATGACGTGTGAGCGCTAAACCGTGTGCAACCTCGGTACTCGCGTAGCCATTGGGTAGAAATGTTGACCCCATATATACCATAACAATGGTATATGTCATTCCAAATTTCACAATAACGGGCCCACAAACCCAGGAGCTATTAGCGATCAAAAGTGTGACGGACGGACATACGGACGGACGGACGGACGGACGGACGAACGGACGGACAGATGGAAACACGGACAGATGCCTAACAATATCGATTTGATGTAACACACAACGAATATGTAACAACAACAAAATCATTAGATTCAAGCGTATTTTCCATACGCAACGAGTGTCATAATGTCAACCTTCTTTTGTACTAAAATTATAAATGGGGTTGGGGTTACGTTGTAAACTTATGCACAAATTTAACGATCGATTTATTTTTATTTTTGTGTATCTAATTGTGTAGACCCAGGTGTAGGGGAAAGTCCCCAAATACCGAACACTTAAGCAAATCTGCCATCATCTCAAAAACAACAGAAGACAGACCGTTTTTTAATGTGAATGTTAATAAAGTAATTGATCAGCAACATTCATACCACTTTTTGTGGACAGAAATC
The DNA here is from genome assembly GCF_037325665.1 of Littorina saxatilis. NCBI lineage: Eukaryota > Metazoa > Mollusca > Gastropoda > Littorinimorpha > Littorinidae > Littorina > Littorina saxatilis. The sequence continues at coordinate 22,594,341 of NC_090245.1, read as the reverse complement.
AACATAAAAGAAAGTTATCTTAAATTCATTTTTTTTAGAATATGTTCGGAATTACAACACCTGTTCCCTAACTCCGAACACAGAGGTTCAAAATCCGAACAGCAAAAACCAATGTTACTTTGACTGACAAACATCGCAAAAGTACTCTCTTTGGCTTTCTGTTGTTCCAGCGCAATCCACATGTACCCATTCTGAGCACATCAAACACTGAATCATGTCCTCACAGGTGCATTCTCGGCACACAAAAACAGAACCAGCTAGCTTCCTGCTGATGACTGACGCTTGTTTTCTTGTTTCTAGCTTTCTGTTTCTCTGTGTTCTCTGTGTTTGGCTTTGATTTGCTTGTTTTCTTTGTTGGTTTTTGTTTTGCCTGCCACTCTTCAAGTTTACTTGAAGTATGGACTTGACGTGATAAGTTCAGCTTCTGTTTTTCTGGATTTTCGTTTCGCCGCTAATTTCTGTTGTGAAACACTGGGATTGTGAGAAATCAGCGCCACTGAAACAGCTGACCCAAGGACGCAGTCATGGTGTCCTGCATTGTCCCCATGAGGTGGAGTAAACAGGGAGTGACTGCATGCGAGATGATAAACTAAGAGTAATACCTAATATACTGGACTCGCAGCAAAATATACAAACAAATGATGTGAGTAAAGGAGAGTCACTGGTTGAGCCAAAGAGTCATCGTTGTATTTGAGAACGTTCCCAGACTCTGCATTGATGATGTGGATGGGCTGCTGCAACACCTCACTTGTAGCAGAAATGTCCATGTCTCCCACTGAAGCAGTTGAATGAGCCATGTGAAGAATCTTTTCTTCTAGGGAGAAAAAAGCGAAAGATGATGGCATGTCAAAGTTTATTGCAGCTGACACTTCGCGGAAGCCTTCAAGTCAAGTCAAGTCAAGTCAAGTCAAGTCAAGTCAAGTTTTATTATTCCAATAAAACCCCGTGAGGGTACATGGAAAATTAAAAAACACAGTAAAAACACATTTCATTCAACACCAAATAAAAGGAACTAAAACAAAAAGAAATCAGACTATGTACAGAAAAGGGAGTTGAGGGGTGAGGGAGAGCAAAAAAAATGTTGCTGAGCATGTGACTGGTCATCTTTTGTCTTAGAGCATCAGCTTGGATCTGTTCTTGTATTTTCGTGTGACACTCTGAAGGTAACCCATTACCGTCCCTTTCTGCAGTTTGGAACGCAGGAGTGTTGCCGATGACAATGGATCTAAAAAAGCAGCGTCCATCGGGATTGGTTTGGATAACTGTTTTGTTTGGAAGTGCCAAAAATAGGCCTATGTCTTACTCAGAGCATGGGCTAGGTGGCTCAGAAAGTGGGTCTACTGGATGTCCAGTTCGCCCAGAGAGGGGTCTTGCTGGTTTAGAGGGGGGTCCTGCTTGTTCAGAGGGGGGTCCTATTGGTTCAGAGGGGGGGGGGGGGGGGGGGTTCTACAGGCTCAGCGGAGGGTCTTGGTGGTTCAGAGGGGGGTCCTGCTTCTTCAGATGAGGAACCTGCTGGCTCGGAGGATTTTTTGTCTTCATTGAAAATATGTTGAATTCCATTTCTGCTCGGTATTTCGTATGCAAGTGACATAACGTCTTATCTGGTCAGGCCAAAAAACATCCTCTCACATTTAATGATATGGTCAACCAATTCTTTTTCTATTGCTGGGGGAAGAATGGACGGCCTCCCCAAATGTTTTGTATCACCCATGGCATGTTCGTATTTTCCATCAAGATGATCTTTAAGTGTTGTGGGTGGGATTCCATACGCTCTTGCAGCTGCTCGAAGTCCAAGCCTCTTGTCTATGACAGCTGCCATGGCTGTTGCCAGTGACTGCGTTGACCATGTAGCCCTGCACAATATACCGGTACACCAAGTATTAACAACGCTCATCACTCTGTACTAACTAGATCTACTTCTGGCATACACATGCACAGAAAATAAAAAGAGAAGAGAAGAGAAGAGAGAGAGAGAGAGAGAGGGAGAGAGAGAGAGAGAGAGAGAGAGAGAGAGAGAGAGAGAGAGAGAGAGAGAGAGAGAGAGAGTCAAAATCCGAACACACAAGTTCAAATACCGAACACTGTTCGGTATTTGAAACATGGAGTGTTCGGTAATTGAAATCTACCTAACTATTTTAAAACCACGGGGCGCTCAGGCAAGATCTAAGACGAATGCTTTCAAACAGACATATTTGGCAAGCAGATAGATCACACTGTTAATTTCAACCATAACTTTTCACAAAAAGCAACTCAAATTCATACTATGATCCTAGTCTGCTGTGGGTCGAAATAGCATTGAGAGTCATAAAATCATAAAATCACTCACCGTTTTTTTTTTGCCGCCTTTATCCGCCATGATTTTTGGTGCAGGATAATCAGGGACGGTACTCTATCACCTCGTGCAGTCCAATTTGAGTAGTCACCTCTTGTTTTCGAGAAATCAGCTGTTCGGTATTAGGCACCGTTCGGTATTTGGGGACTTTCCCCTACATTATGTCAAACTTTTATGACAATTTCTTAACGGTCCTATTAGCAGATATATTCAGTTGAAGTGAGCAGGTGGTCTAATTTTAGCACGTAAAACGTCATGTAAATTAACGAATATTAGCCATTTTAGAAAGAATGGAAACACTTATTCGTAACAAAACCCATCATTTTTATGTGCACAAAGTCGGTATTTGCGCCACATACAAAAACAAGTATTTGTGATTTTAATTAATCAGTTAGATCCCATATCCAAAAGCCTACCCTGATTTTAAAAAAAAACCGTGAAATGTCAACATATTCATGAGGCTGTATCTTAAAACCGCAACGATCGATTTCTCTGATTTTAACACATTTGTTTTGTCAGACTTTAAACATACATCAGGTAAAATAATGGCGATTTTTAACGGTTGTTTGATCGGTGTCGGATGTCTTTAAATAAAAAAATTTGGTTGGACAAATTTGCCCCATAAATGTAACGGGTACGCAAGGTCGCTCATCAGTACTATCGAAGGGTGTTTTTTTGTTCAATGTAGAGTTTGTACAAGATCAACGAGGCCGAGAATCGTAATATGACGGCGGGGCAAAGATGACGGCGTCACAGAGGCCGGTGGTGGGCACGGATTTAGTAGGAAAGCCTGACTATCTGTGAAAGCCCTCCAGCATGACAGCAACAATTTTGAGGGATTTATAACCAGCGACCGCCCCCCAGCGACTTTTGACACATTGCTTTAAACTGAGTGATTTCAGCAAACCATGACCAGTTTTTATGTGTGTGTTGCATTCGGTCATTCTCTTGTTGAAACCATGCCGGTGTGACGATGACATCTTGGTCCCGCCGTCATATTACGATTCTCGGCCGGCCTCGTTGATCTTGTATAAACTCCACACTGAACAAACAAAAAACCTTCGATAGTACTGATGAGCGATCTTGGGTATCTTACATTCATGGGGCCAAATTTGTCCAACCATTGTTTTTAAAATTTAACTTAGAAATTTGATTCATCCTAAAATGTTTCCCTTCTTATTCCAGGGACGTAACCACTCGGTACACGTTTTCGAAGAAATCGATTTTTTGGGTGAAATCTATTAAATGTCACCACCAATTTTCTTCACATGCAAGAAACTGACATGCTTTTCGTCCTTACATAATTTCACTTCATTAATTTGACCAGGAAACAACATTTCAGTTTCAAGTATAAATCGAGGGGGTAATATGACGGCGGGGCCAAGATGACATCGTTACACCGGTATAACGAATTCAGCTTTCTGATTCGATATATGCTCGAGACTCAAATGTTGTTTCCTGGTCTAAGTAAAGAAGTACATTATTGAAGGAAGAAAAGCATGTCAGTTTCTTGCAAGTGAAGCAAATTGGTGGTGAAATTTAATAGATTTCACCCCAAAATTCGATTTCTTCGAAAACATGCACCGATCGAGGGGTTACGACCCTTGAATGAAAATGAGAAGGGAGGGATTTTTGGATGAAACAAATTTCAAAGTTTCAATTAACAAAAATGTGGTTGAACGAATTTGGACCCATGAATCATTGAATGTAAAGGACCTAAGCTCCATCATCAGTACTGACGGAAGGGAGGGGGGCTTTTCAGTGTGGGTATAGACACCATCAACGACTGTTAAACCAGAGGCCGAATCAGAAAGTCCGTGGTTCAAACACTGACCAAAACTGTGACCTACAGTTGGCCAAAAATCAAAGTCGCTAATGAAGACTGAGGAAACGTATATACTGACCAAACGTTTCTTTCCTTCTTTCTTTGCTTCGGTTTTTACTTTCTTTTCCAGTTTGGTTGGTATTTGTTGGTAATTTTTATTCGGGATACTATACCCCGGGCATTCAGCGACAGAATCGCGCTACGGCTAATCCCCCCCCCCCCCCCCCCCCCCCCCGTCCCCTCCCGGCCTTTCTAAGTTCTTTAGTTTTATTGTGTTGTGTTTTGTTTTGTTTTACTTTTTGTTTCGTTTGGTTTGATTCATTTTGTTCTGTTCTGTTTTCTCCTTTGTTTATTTTGTTCTTTCTCTTCTTTTTCTTCAGGAAGCATTTCTGATTCACAGTCAGTTATGCCTTCTCGTAAAACTACGACTCCCTAATATTGTCACTGCATACACAGCGGCGGTCTCTTAACGCTGCAGTGCAGGTCACAGCATTGCTGAAGCATTGATTTGTCTTTTTGTCGCAGGTTACGATATAAACAGTCAAAAGCTTTGCACAACTATCTCACAGATGTCACGTACCTTTAGTGTTGCCAGCCAAACAAAACTTTATGCGGTTTGTCAGTTTGCATTTCCCGCTAAACTGCAATTAAAATTCCCCGTGATCGAGTTCTGGGCCCAAAGGCTGTGTGCGGTATGCCAAAAAACGAACCCACATACTACCTTTTACCACTTTCTTCCGTAATCAAACACAATGTCTTGACGTGAAGTACCCAAGATAGAAAGAATTTTCCCTCTCGTCAAGACTATTAGACTTCCGTGTTGGCTTTTGGTGTAATTAGTTCACCTGCGGGGCCTGATGTGAGCCTGATGGAAGGTCAACGCTTTCCTGCCTGGATAATGATGGAAATTAATTCGTAAGAAAAATGTAGTTTTCGACTCCTTTCAAGAAAGTCAATGAAACTTGGTATAATTTCAAATGGATAGATGCCTCAGTCTATTCTCCAGCAAGACAACTCCGTGCCTCTTCTGACTGTCGCATCCTCACCATTCCACACACCAAAACCAAAACATACGGACAACGCACTTTTACTTTCTGCGCACCCACACAATGGAATTCTCTCCCCTTTCACATCCGCCACTCTCAGTCACCCCAAGCGCATTCAAACGCGGAGCACTTAAAACGCACCTCTTCAAGAAATACAACCCATGATTTTGTTTTCTCAGTCCATCAGTAGGCTACATGTAGTGTATTTGTTGTTCTAGTGATAATGTGATAATGTATATAAACATCTAGGGCTGTTTTCAGTATTGTTGATAACATGTTCTGTTTGATTAAGGGTATTCAGCTGGTATTTCCTTGTTTTCACTACCTATTTTATTCATGTTTTTATTACTTAGTTAGTGGAAGAATCTTTTGTAATGTATGTTTGATGGTGTATGCTTTTAATTAAGCGTTGCTGACTATGAATATAGATGTAAATACTTGTATAACTGTGTTTTAATTTTAAATGTGTCAAGCGCAAAGAGCATAATTGTAAAGTTATGATGTTGCGCTATATAAATGCTCATTTATTATTATTTATTATTATTATTATTATTATTATTATTATTATTATAACTGAAAGCCCTGGGAGCTCCGTGCACCTGGAAGTGTCAAGGACAGTAACTTTAATAGAACGTCAGTAGCTCCTGGGGGCGATTATCACGAGAGAAAAAACGAAGTTATAAGATGATTAGGCTCGCTTGACTACACCGTGTAGCCTCTTATTAAACGCTGCTGCTGCTGATATTGTCTTCCTTGAACATTCAATTGGTGTGTGTGCGAGAGAATGAGTGAGTGTTTGAAGCGAAGGGGGATGGTTGGGGAGGCGGTGGGTCTTGGGGGGTGGGGGGTGCATGGACGGTGGTGGTAAAGAATACGAAATAGTTGCAACACTTAGGTTGGCCCGGGTGTGTGCTGTGGATGTATCAGTGCCCATAACCTAAAGTTTGTTGTTCCTCGCTTCTTTATCTCTGGTTTATTTGTTATTTTACTACATTTTCCCGAGGTATCAGTTATATACATGAAATATATAGCTTTTTCAATGTTTTGTTTGTTTGTTAGTTAGTTAACTTGTTTGTGTGTATGTTTGCCCCCATTCTATACGGATAGTTTCGAGGTTGACCATGGGCAGCGCCATTTTGTTGTGAAATACGTCATCAGTTTGTGGGAGGGGTGAAGGCAACATTGTTCATCAGTAGAAAGTTGTGAAATCCGTCACCCTATGGGAGGCGTGAAGGCAAAATTGGTCATCACTGACTTTGTGTAACACAGGAAGTTGTGAAATACGTCACTCTATGGGAGGTGTGACGGCAAAATTGTTCAACACAAACATCATAGGCCGAACTGTTCAGGGTTAACCGCAACAAACTCACACCATTCATACTACTCTGCATTTGAGTGACTTATATACCAACATTTTTATGTCTTATTTTCAGCACAGGTGTAGGAAAAATCATGAACCAAAATGTTATTTATTTTCTAATTTAACATTTGTTTTACAAATTTGACCATGGTCTTTCAAACATACAGTGACATTAAACATTGTTATGTTAAAAAAAAGAAAAAAAAAGAAAAGCTTTTGTGCACAAATCAGAAAATACATTGTACATTTTACCTACAGGCCAAACAAGACATCCAAGCAAGTTGCACTGATCTAAAAATATATTTTTATTTTTAGATCATGGCAAGTTGTCAAAAACAGGCGCTTGCATTTGGATGTGTCCAATGATAGTAGGTTTGGTTGTGATCAATCAGAATAATGTAGGAATAAAAATGTATGACAGTTTGGTATGATGACATGTAATTCACATATGCTGAAATATAAAATCATACATCCTATAATATTAATATGGCTGTTGCCATGACCATGAACCCCCAGAAAGGTTTAATGTTATGTAAATCAAAATACCAAAATCAAGCACCTATTAATCTGGTCTACGGCGCGGGAAGATTGAGGCCTTCGTAAACGTTCAACGTTGGCCAATAATGATTTTAACAATGTTGTGTCGTTTTGTATTATGTTGTATTTTGTTGATCAATTGATAAATATGTCTTCCCAACATATTACAAATCAAACAGAAATAAAATCTTAGAGAACTACAATAATTATTGTTGCCGTCAAAACCTTGCAAGGCCTCAACCGTTCTCACGAGATCAGTTACATTCTCTCTCTCTCTCTCTCTCTCTCTCTCTCTCTCTCTCTCTCTCTCTCTCTCTCTCTCTCTCTCTCTCTCTCTCTCTCTCTCTCTCTGTATGTATGTCTTTGTCTGTGTCTCCCTCTGAGTCTCTCCGCTTCTGTCTTTCTATGTCTGTCTCTGTCTATGTGTGTGTGTGTGTGTGTGTGTCTCTCTCTCTCTCTCTCTCTCTCTCGCTTTCTCTCTCTCATCTGACTCTTGGCACACAGGTCAAAGCAGAGGTTAACTTGAGTGCACGTGTACCTAGGAGGGGGATGATTTCTTGAATTAGCTGAGGGAGGAAGGAAATCGCTCACCTTCCACGTCCAAAACTTAGTGATATTGACACGCCAGATTAGTGCGGTAGCGTATTGTGCTAAGCAGGAAAGCGCGCTTTTCTGCCGGTATTCTTGTTAACTTCGCAATTTCCGGAAAACATCCACTTTCACTTTGAGACTGTTCTGTTTACATTCGACACTATCAAAACCACTTTGCAATACTGAAATAATTTTTTCTGTGTTCGAAAGCTACAGCCAATCGTTATTATGTCCCCTTGGGTACAGTTTTATAACATTATTGGCACATGTAAACAATAGGAATTAATTAATGAACGCTACGAAAAGGGCAGCCTTTAATTAACCTCCCTGTTGTCACTCAGCATTTTTTAATTTTTTATTCTCATCCACACTTTTAGCATTTCCCCCACCCGCCCTTCCTATCTCAGATGTAATTTGTAAATGACGTTTTCAGCCTTCAATCCACTATTTAACATAGTAAGTAAAGCTTTTCAAACCTTATCAATAATTGCTTTGATGTTTTGCTGATGTTCAGTTTATTATTTAACTAGCAGTCAGGCCCGGCTTCGCCCGGGTGTTTCTGCTCTCCCCTCTCTCAGAAACCTTTCGAATCTTATTCCAATGTGGATAAGAAAAATGACAGTGTGAGCTCATACATTTGGATGTATAGGCAAGGCAAGTTTCTATTTGGTTCAACGTGTTCTTCGTGATTTGTTTACCCCTTCTCACACCCACTGTAGTTACCGTCTGATCAAAGCACGCATACCTCATGAGTGAGCGCGTCATACCTTTTTGAACAGGGGAGAGAAATCTGTAAATTCTCGTGATCTTTCACTGAGGCGATCGTTTCGTAAACATTATTCGCGATGATCTGGAAGGCAGGGAGGGGGAGCAGGGGTCAGGGTTAGTGTGCGTGTGTGTGTGTGTGGGGGGGGGGGGGGGGGGCGGCGGGATGATAGCGGGCGGGGGGTAACCCTTGAGAATGACAGGGTATACTGGTTTGATGAGAGTTACCTCCCTTCCGTGGGTGACAAACCATGACTTACCTCCCTTGCACTATATAGACTGTATTGATAGATGGGGAGGGTAATTATCCGAGGAAGGAAACAATGTCTGGAGAAACTAAAACCCAGGTGCACATTTGTGGGTCCAGGGCAGTGTGCATGCAAAATATCTTGTGCTTATCTTTTGCCATCTCTGAGGTATGGCGACCACAGACAGACAGACAGACACACACACACACAGACAGACAGACACTCTCTGACCCGGCTGTCATTATCGGAGGAAGGAAACAATGAATTAAGACACTAAAACCCAGGTGCACATCTGCGGCTCCTAGGGAGTGTGCATGCACACTATCTTGTTCCTGCCTCTTGCCATCTCTGAGGTATGGCAACCACAGACAGACAGACACACACACACACTTGATTGAATGATCAAGTGTAGATCTATATGCAATCTGTTTCTGTGTGTGACAAGTGCGTGTAATTTTTTCGAGTGTTTTATCTGTACGAGGGCATGAGAATTCTCTTCAGTTTTGCAATCGTGCTGATACGCCGCGGCTTCGTGCTTTGATCTGAATACTCCGGAATATGACGTGAACCTGCTGAGGGATGCAGACGCGGCTTGTGCTTTGATGTGTTGTAGACGAAATGTAGCCGTTTTAGTAGACATGCAGTGATGACATCGAGATTGCTATAATTCTTTTTTCTTTTAGGGGGTAAGGAAGGGGTTGGTGTGGTGGTGATGGGGGATGATGGGGGTGCTGGGGATGGTGGTTGGGTTGGTGTTGATGATGTAGGGCTAGTGGGAGTGGTAGTTGTGGAGTCGGCGGTGGTGGTGGGAATGGGGGTGGTGGTGGTGGGGGGGTCGGATCTGGGGATTGAAAGGGGGGGGGGGGGGGCAAGTTTACTTTTTTTTTAGAAGAGCCAAGCCACAACTAAAAGTTTCTCTCTTCGGGGGGGGGGGGGGGGGGGGAGGCGGAGGAGGATTGGAGGGCTGGCAGCGCAGCGGCGTCGGCAGCGGCGGTGGTGGTCAGGTGCACATCTTCACAGTCACAGGGGTGCACATGCACGACATCGTCTTCCTGCCCCCTCCCTTCTCGGAGCTTTGGCGATCACAGACAGACACACACACACACACACACAGACAGACAGACACTCTCTTTTATTTATATACATGTATAGATAAAGATCTCATGGTTCAAAATTTCATATTGTTTTTTTCAAAAACGTGCGTGTGTTCCATTTCAAACTAACCTCACTGATGTGAACTCCATTATTACTGTCACATCTGTTTCACAAATTACACCCATAATCCAAACCAACGCGCAAACACACACACACACCACAACTACACACATAATTATGTACTCGTTACCATTAGCCAACGCTCGTCACAACACTGTCAGTCTCAAGTCTAAATAATAATAGTATAAATCATAACTAATTTTCTTCACATCGATCATCATAGACATAATGTTGCTTCACATGTTCTTTGTACAATCGTTGGTTTTCACAATAAATATTGCATCACTGTAATTGTCTTCTTTTTCTTTAACAATATCTTTCCAAAAACAAAACTCAAAGCCCACACAAGCTATTGCAACCTACTCCTATCTCTGGTCTCTCTTCCTGGGTACAATGGTACCTAAGACTTACATTCAAATGCTTACATTTCCATGCTACCCACATTGTCAAAATACCAATAATTATTCAAAACAAATGTTAACTACTACCTAACTTCATTTCAGACCCACACCCATTATTATACACACATTTCACATTTAAACCATTAGTCGGCCCCCTGTCGATATTTATCGACTAAGTTCCTTGTTATGGGGGCGAGGACGCCCCCATTCTATACGGATAGTTTCGAGGTTGACCATGGGCAGCGCCATTTTGTTGTGAAATACGTCATCAGTTTGTGTACACAGGAAGTTGTGACATCCGTCACCCTATGGGAGGGGTGGAGGCAACATTGTTCATCTGTAGAAAGTTGTGAAATCCGTCACCCTATGGGAGGAGTGAAGGCAAAATTGGTCATCACAGAGTTTGTGTAACACAGGAAGTTGTGAAATACGTCACCCTATGGGAGGGGTGACGGCAAAATCGCAAAAACATGATAGGTCGCATTGTGCAGGGTCAACTGCAACAAACTCAAACCGAGCCATTCATACCAAATTGTATTTGAGCGACTTATATACCGACATTTTTATTTCTTATTTTCAGCACAGGTGTAGGAAAAATCATGAACCAAAATGTTATTTATTTTCTAATTTAACATTTTTTTTACAAATATGACCATGGTCTTTTAAACATACAGTGACATTAAACATTGTTATGTTAAAAAAAAAGAAAAAAGAAAAAAAGCTTTTGTGCACAAATCAGAAAATACATTGTACATTTTACCTACAGGCCAAACAGTGTCTGTTGGCGGCAAAGGACCCAGCAAGTTGCTATTTTTAGATCGATTAAAAGTTGTCAAGAACAGGCGCTTACATTTGGATGTGTCCACTGATAGTAGGTTTGGTTGTGATCAATCAGAATGATGTGGGAATAAAAATGTATGACAGTTTGGTATGATGACATGTAATTCAAATATGCTGAAATGTAATATTATACATGATATAATATTATTATGGCTGTTGCCATGACCATGAACCCCAAGAAAGGTTTAATGTTATGTAAAATCAAAATACCAAAATCAAGCACCTACTAATCTGGTCTACGGTGCGGGAAGATTGAGGCCAACTTCGCCGCGCCGCGCTCATTGGCTCAGTATTGAACTTGCGTCAAGGCCGATGCGCGTAGATTCCCAGAATGTTTACTTTCGGTTAGATTCTTCGACAGCATTCGCAGAGGTGACTGCCGTTACAGAGGTGAGTAAAACTGACCATCGAAAGGAAAATAAGATTCATATTGGTAATACTAATAACATACTTGCACAAGCATGTATCTACCAAAACTGTATGGGAGCACATAGTTGGAAAGGCGTGGTGAAGCGATCAAATCGAATCGTCCGTCTCAGTCAGTGCACTGATCAACTTGCGCGCGAGTAATGGAGACACACACATCAAAATATTGCTGTTTTCAGGGAGCGAATCTACTGTTGGGCCTCTTCTCTTCTTTTCTCGGTGTCTTGGTTGCTTCCCTTGACACTAGTCTGCTTCGTGGTAGAAATTGCAGCAATGTCTCCGGTTGAGAATACATGTAGTAAAAGACTTATATTTTTTCATATTTAAGTGTTTTTGCGTTGTGAGTTTTTGTTGTTGTTTTATTTTGTTATTGCCGGGGTGTGTTTTGTTTTGTTTGTTTTGTTCGGTCCCTGCGAAACAACAACGAACTCTTATTATGTTGTACTCCTTTTCTTTAACTAGAATTTTCTTGTTTTGTTTAGTTGTTGTTTGCTTTTGTTTCGCTTCGTTTTGTCTTTTGTTTTCTTACTTTTTTGTAGCTGTTGCCAAAAGTTGAATAGTGGAAAAGTGTGTGTGCCTGCCCCGTAGCATGTCTGGCAGGTCAAGTTGTTTCAAAACAAGCATGATGTTAACAAAGTCACTGCACCGGGAAGCGCGACGAAGCTCAGTGTTGACTGACTGAACCAACTTGGCATCCATGTCTGTTTGAATGTCCACGGGTTGCGTCAGTTCAGACAATACAAAAACAACAACAACAACAACAAAAGTCATGGGCTTTGTAAAGCGTACAGAGAGTACTGTCAACGGTTAAAAAAACCTTTACAGCAAACGCAGCTAATAAAAAGTGACAGTAAAACACAGGTACATGATGCTATTTGTGCATTGATTAGTTGTGCGTGATTACCTTCCTGTTCAATTCAACTACATGTAGTTGTACAGTGTAGGGCCTATTACATTCATCCAACGGAAATGACACGAACTTAATTATTGCCGTGTGGTGGCGCTCTTTTTTTTTCTTTTTTTTTTCTTCTGTCTTTTCTGCCTTTCTTTCCCTCTTTGCCAAACGCCTTTGTTAGCTTTCTAAAGCCTCTTAAGATGCTTAAAGAGTTTATCATTATTGTCATGTTAAATGAATCCGTGTTAGCAGCTAACCGTACGTAAAACCACAGGTACGGTGTTAATTTATGTGGCCCCACAAACTAGGGGTTCTCCTGCATTGTCAATGACAATGACAATGACTAATCTGTATTTTTCGAGGGTAACAATAAGGATAAGCATAGATATGCTTTTTTTGCATGTGGCCCTCGCCCTACAGAGAGCGTTTTGTCAACAGCAACCAGACCATTGGCTCAACAGCTTGGTCAGTGATTGCCGACAAGGTTGACTGACACTGTGGTTGTTTTGACCCCGCGGCCATCAACACACGTGGCCTGAAGTAACCTCCTGAAGGAAGAGCCGCAGACTAATTAATAAGAAAATTGGCAGCCCGTTTTATCTCTACTGTGTAGGCTTTCTATAGATTAGGGTTTTCTGTCAAGGGATTAGCGGTGTTACTTCGAGGGATGAGACGATGTTTTGTAACTTTGGATTTCCCGCAGATTATTAAAGGTCAGCTGTGTGCCATATCAGTCTGTAGGCTTACGTCTGAGGAATGTTTACCATGTAGCCTACGTCATTTGAATCAAGCTATGAATTAATGAGTATTTTCTTTAAATAAACAATGTATTTAACCTACAAAGCTACTCGTATGAATGTACACTTTCAAAACAAAAGTATTTGTGTTCGTGTTTTCTTCTGTCACAGCGCAGCTGGAAGTAAAATCTGCGGCTTGTGGTCAGTTCAGAGACGAGCTGAAGTGCTGTTTAAAAAGATGTAGATTATGAGGTTCGCTCAAGCCTAGGAGATCAGGAGGTGATCAGTCTCATTGTGGATGAAGTTTGAATAGGTTTGCTTTTTCCTCATTGCATAAATGCATTCACCCGTAACAGTGCGTACTTAATTGCCAACATTGACACACATGTCACATCAGTTACGCATGTCGATCACAGCGTCAGTCGCCTTTAAATTGACTCGCTGATAAGCTCTAGTCAGTAGTCGGTCCCCCGCAATGTTTTGGGGGCCTGTACGCTGACTTGGGCTGTCGGTCATTGGCACACATAAACATGTCCACTGATGAAGGAATTATAGGGACCCTAACACCTGGCCAAAGCGGTGTCAGCGGGAATGCAGAGCTGAAGAAACAGTCTCCGGGCCTTTCTTTACTGGTTGCTTTAAAGGTGCTGTCCTGCAGTCTCCGGGCCTTTCTTTACTGGTTACTTTAAAGGTGCTGTCCTGCAGTCTCCGGGCCTTTCTTTACTGATTGCTTTAAAGGGACTGTCTTGCAGTCTCCGGGCCTTTCTTTACTGATTGCTTTAAAGGTGCTGTCCTGCAGTCTCCGGGCCTTTCTTTACTGATTGCTTTAAAGGTGCTGTCCTGCAGTCTCCGGGCCTTTCTTTACTGATTGCTTTAAAGGGACTGTCCTGCAGTTTCCGGGCCTTTCTTTACTGATTGCTTTAAAGGGACTGTCCTGCAGTCTCCGGGCCTTTCTGTACTGATTGCTTTAAAGGTGCTGTCCTGCAGTCTCCGGGCCTTTCTTTATTACCCCCTGTCCTCCTCTTTTATTTTATCTTATTTTTATTTTTTAAAAGCGAACAAACACTCAAGTTCTTAATGGCAAAAAACCGTAGGACTTTTAATATCAATTTTACTACTACTCCGGGCCTTTCTTCACTGAATACTTTAAAGGGACTGTCTTGCAGTCTCCGGGCCTTTCTTCACTGATTGCTTATATATGATATGACACTGATACAACTGTAAATCCTTTATGTTATAACCTAAATAATTATATACCTAGATGATGGGATATTGTTTAAATCTAGATCCATTTTTAAGCAATATTTAACATATACGTATTAACTCCATGCGCCTATGAACCCGCGCGTCTGCTTGTGACATAATGTGATATGAATGGGCGAGAGAGATAGATAGACAGAGAGAGAGAGAGGGAGAGAGAGAGAGAGAGAGAGAGAGAGAGAGAGAGAGAGAGAGAGAGACTGAGAGACACTGACACAGTTTAATTGAATATGGGCCTACAGCCCCTTTCAATGGGGGGGTACACATGAATCACAGGAAAAAATAGAAAACATGATATTTAAACGTATGCAAAATACACAGTGGTTTGTTCCAAGCTTTCCTCTATCAATAATCTTGCACATCAATGCTGCCTAATATATACATACAACCGAACAATAAATACAGCATCAACAAAACCTTCAGCGACAATTAATCCTCATTATTATTTAAACATTGACAATCTTAACTGAAATGCAAAAAACAAAAACTTTGCTAAATCTACAATTGTTTCTGTGTCTTGTTTTTTAAACATGGTAATCATACTGCCCAACTGATCACCAACACTTAAAAACTGTGCTAAATACTTTATTCTTAACTCACAATATGTTTGGCATTCAAACAAAAAATGGATTTCGGTCTCTAATTTATCTTCACAAAAGGGGCAACACTTGTTTTCTGTTGAATTATGGAAGCGATATCTGTGGACATTTATCTGTGAGACACCCATTCTAAATTGAGCGATGACATTTCTGTACACATCTTTCCATAAAATGTCCACATAACGTTCTTTTTCAAAACAGGCTTTATATTTTCCATACAGTGATAGGCGCTCACTCGAGTCCAAATGATTACGCCAATCATGACAGAAGTAACTGCAGAGCCTCTCCTTCAGTTCTGCAAAAAACACCCTCTCGTTTCCACATCCAAACATCCAAACTTGGTAAAAATCCATTTTCACACAAAACTGCCTTTACTGGCTGTCTCAATAACCGTAACCAATATTTAATCAACCTTGTGACTGTTGTCACCCAAAGAGGATACCTACCCAATTCACCATACACAACATCATTGGGAATTTTATCTACTACGTGCAGAAACCGTTTACATGCAAATAAATGAACACGTTCCAATTGGTCATACTTCTCATAACCCCAAATTTCGGCTCCATATGATAAAATTGGCAATACTTGCGCATCAAATAACTCAAAAAATACATCAAATGAGTTACAACCCATGTTCTTTAAAGTATTCAAAATTTCGATCGTGCTTCGCTTTGCTCTTGTTGCTGCGTCTTCAATTGCGACGCCATGACTATGTCTTGTTGAAAAGGTGAGGCCAAGATATTTATACGAATTTACAACCTGCAACTGATTCCCATCAAAAATCCATTTTTCTCTTGCACTTAAAAATCCGCTTTTTCTGAAAACTATTATTTTTGATTTATCCAGGTTTACTTTCAGACCCAGTCCTTGCATTGCTGTACATAACACGTTTAACTGGTTCTGTAATCCAATAACAGTGGATGCTATCAAAGTGAGAGAGAGAAAGAGAGAGAGAGAGAGAGAGAGAGAGAGAGAGAGAGAGAGAGAGAGAGAGAGAGAGAGAGAGAGAGAGAGAGAGAGAGAGAGAGAGAGAGAGAGATTAGTTTTGATATTATGATCCTATTATGATCCTAACCTTAACTATTATGAGCTGACTATTTGCGCCTCGATATTTTATTTATGTTCTTACGTTTTATGTTGTTTATTGTGATACACCACACCCGAGTTTCTCGTAATTGAGATAATAAAGTGTTTTATGTCTATGTCTATGTCTATGTCCATTGCTTTAAAGGGACTGTCCTGCAGTCTCCGGGCTTTTCTTCACTGATTTCTTTAAAGGGACTGTCCTGCAGTCTCCGGGCCTTTCTTCACTGATTTCTTTAAAGGGACTGTCCTGCAGTCTCCGGGCCTTTCTTCACTGATTGCTTTAAAGGGACTGTCCTGCAGTCTCCGGGCTTTTCTTCACTGATTTCTTTAAAGGGACTGTCCTGCAGTCTCCGGGCCTTTCTTCACTGATTGCTTTAAAGGGACTGTCCTGCAGTCTCCGGGCCTTTCTTTACTGATTGCTTTAAAGGGACTGTCCTGCAGTCTCCGGGCCTTTCTTTACTGATTGCTTTAAAGGGACTGTCCTGCAGTCTCCGGGCCTTTCTTTACTGATTGCTTTAAAGGGACTGTCCTGCAGTCTCCGGGCCTTTCTTCACTGATTGCTTTAAAGGGACTGTCCTGCAGTCTCCGGGCCTTTCTTTACTGATTGCTTTAAAGGGACTGTCCTGCAGTCTCCGGGCCTTTCTTCACTGATTGCTTTAAAGGCACACTCCTTCCCGTGTAAACCATTCGGCTCACTATCTCAGTGGAATAAGAAATTAATTCATTAAAAACCCACTCAGGGAGCAGTCAGGCTGTTGAATTTTTGTATGTGTCCAAGTATAAGGATGTTGTGATTCCAAGCCTGGCTTGATCGGAGAGTGTGAGCCGAGCTCAGTGTTTTCGCGGGAAGGAGTGTACTTTTAAAATGTTTCTGATTTGGTGCGCCTTATTGGGAGCCTGCATACCTTTGTGACTGTGGACTGGTTCAGGTTAATAACCCGCGTCGCTGAACCCCAGCTCGGTTTGATGTCTTTGCTGGCGCACTGACGCCACTGAGAAACACATGCTGGCACATAAGGATCAATTTAATGATTAGAGAGACACGCTGAGTTAAATTGAGTGGCACCAAAATACACATAGGGGAAGGGCTCCTAATATGGACCACTTTTTGTTTTATGCTGATAACTAGCTTGTTTTCTTGCGAAGAAATTTTATTTTGTGTTTGGTAGTCCTTCTCTCTTAGGTTAACCGTTAGGCCTAATTAGAGTGGAATAGCTTTGATAGACATTCAGCAAAAATTAAATACAGAAAAAAATCACAAATGGTCCATATTAGGAGCCTGGGTGCCTAATATGGACCAGTGAAGCGGCCTTCACGAATCACTGTAAAAAGCCCCCAATACTTCAAAATAACACGATACAACTTAGTGTACAAGTCAGACTAATTTAAATATGCTTTAGATTTATCTGTTTCGGGTTGATGAGAGCATTATTTGAAGCACACCAGGAAACTAAAGAAGCTTATCAAAAACAGAGTGAAAATAAGTGAAATTATCAACTTCCACGAAAAGAAGACTTTTTGTTATATTTTTTTTAAATCTCGAGGGCTAGTTATAGGTTATTTCCAGCAAGCTTCTTAATGAATTAATAAAAATAGCCTTTAGCTTTTATTTTCTTCGATTTGTTGAAGGTGGTCCATATTAGGGGACTCGCACATACTTTGAGATTTTGCTATTATTTTTTGTTTGCAGTAGAAACTCGGGGTCAACACTGCTAAAATGTAACAAATGCGGTCTTAGCTGTCATATATAGCAATTTTTGCGTGATAAAAGCTTTGGCTGTGGACAGAAACGAGTCTGTTTTAGGCGGCAAATTTAGAGTGAACGCTGCCAAAAGTGAAAAAAAAGCCTAACGGTTTTGAGATTTGTGTTTCTGCAACTGTTTTGACATGTGCAAGTTATCAAGAGAGGGTGAATACAGCGAATAAAACTTTTTTGAGCGCTCTAGCGCCGTTAGTTTGTCAGAACAGGTGGTGGTCCATATTAGGAGCCGGTCCATATTAGGAGCCCTTCCCCTATTTATACAGTCATGCGTGCATGTCCATACGCACACGCACACACACACACACACACACACACACACACACACACACACACACACACACTGCACGAGTGTGTGTGTGTTTGTGTGTGAGTGTGTGTGTGTGTGTGTGTGTGTGTGTGTGTGTGTGTGTGAGTGTGTGTGTGTGTGTGTGTGTGCGTATGGCAATGCACGCATGACTGTATAGATATGTGTATTTTTGTGCCATTCACTTTAACTCAGTTTGTCTGTAGAATCATTCAATTGATCCTTATGTGCCTGCATGCATTTCTCAGTTGCGTCAGTGCGTCATAGTCGGTCATTTTGTGCTTTGTGTGGGTCAACGACGGTATACCGAGACCTGACTTGAACCCTCAAGCAAACATTGGAGGTGTTTTCTGGTGTCTGCCTGTGAATTAACTCTGGGTCGTGCTTGTATCCATTTATAATAATAGAGAATACTACATGGCTTGCTGTGTCGTACCAGATTTACACGAGTTTTTAAAAAAAAAATTGAACTGCGTGTATTTTACTGAAAATGTTCTGCAGTCGAGGCAGCTAAATTGAAGACGCTTGTTTTGGAACCTCGATCTCTTCTAAAGCCTCGTGCAATCTAGTACGTCAAAGTAAAGAAACGTCACTCTGAAAGTGTGGCGTGACGTGTTAGTTCTAAAAATTCATCGAGGGTAATTAGCGAGCGCAATTTTTTTTCTATGTGACTTTGGCATCATAAGCAGTGGAAAAACAGGTCCCCGCCAGACTTGCTTGACATGACCTCATTTACATGGTGTACACACGTGTGATTTGAACGATTATTATCGCACGAGTGTCTCTTTCACGTATGTAGGATAAACCGCTATTCCTTTTCTCAGGTGGAACTCAGTCGTGGTATGAAATATCAAATAGCCAAGTAAAGTAAGCGCTTCAAGTATAGACAAAGTCGGTGGGACTTGCGCGGAACCACTCTCCTGGCACCCGAGAGAATAAGAAGCACTGGAATTAACCATTTAAGCGACCGTCAACCTCTGTCATTGGCTTGGTAAGGCAAGGCAACCCAAGGCAAGGCAGGCAAAGGATTTATTCAAGAAACGCCATGGGGGTACATGAAAAAACAAACAAAAATGCAAGAAAAAGAAAGAAATGCAAACTGTTTCAACTTAAAACATAAGCTCATTCCGATGAGAGAAAAAAAAGAGAATTTTTTCTTTTTTTATAATTCAAAAATAAAAATTCACGGGTTATGACTATATACATGTGTTCATATCATTGCGGAAAGAAAACAACAATTAATTCACTACATCATTTTCAAATATCAGCACCAATTAAGAAATATTTTAAAATACATTTGATAAAGTTAAGAAGTCAGACCACACAGCACGTACGTCACTATTGAGGGAAGACACTTTTCGAAATGTATTTTCCAACAATCGGTCAGTTTTTGTCACCCAAGTTGAAAGTGTCATTTTTGAGGACAAGAATTTGATCCCTTCATCGCTGCTGTACATACTGGTCGATGATACAGTCTTGTTATGATTTACGTCACCAAATCGATCCCCATCACTGACGTCAGTGCTATACGTATACGCGTGACATCTATCGTCAGAGAGCTTCCCCATGGGGGACTACTACTGCTGCTGCTATAGACTTATGACACATTGCCGAGGCCAATGGCTGTTTTCTCTCTTCCTCGTTTCGTCTCCTTTGTCAACCGAGTTCTTAAAGAATTAGCCTTTCGACAAAAAACTGAGTATCGAGGTGGTGTTATTTGCAAATAGCAAATGCCAAAAGCCAGATAGCCCATTATAGACGATGGAAATCCAATAATTGACACTATTTTTCACATAACCTTTTAGTTGCCTGCTTGTTTTGTATTGTAGGCTATGACCTCTTTCTGTTCATTTATTCTCTCTGTGAATCTTCTCCTTTGCTCTGTCTTGCTTTTTGTGCTATGTTTTGCCCTTTTAATTTTCCTGTTCGTTTCTTGGCAGGTTAGTTGATTAACTACTTTTTGACCATTCACTGTAATATACTTATGGATTTCTTTTCATCTCTGATATTGTGAGCACATTGCGCGAGTTTTTGTGTTTTGTTGTTGTTGTTTTTTTGGTCCACGTGTTGTTTTAACCTACTGTAACTTCAAATCTAAAACAGATAAACTGCTAATGGTCGAGAATTCAGAATAAAGAGAACAATAATTCAGTAGTTATTGGAACATTTAATTATTGACAAAACAAAAATAACTTACAATTTTTGTTTTTTTATTTCGCCTACTTGGTTTAAACAAGATGTTATTCAATTTGAACATGATACAGTACAAAAATAAAAGGTAAAACAATAGGGACACGAACTCAAGCGAAAGCTCATATTCCGTGCCCCATTTTAAATCTGCTGCCAAATGAAATTCCTTTCAAATATCTATCCAACCAAACGACTTTGACTTTGATCTCTTTGGGTAATATTCTGTCCTAAACCAATAACATTCAAGAAGATTCAGTAACAGCATTGCAAACATTCTTACCTCCAACTAATCCACAGAGTACATACAAGTTAAATCACTGTCCTAGTTCAGGCAGACAGGTGTTGACACTCATGTCCGTGCAGGGATGGTCAAGTCTACTTTCAACAAAGTGGAATCCTTGGTGTGACGATGACATCTTTCCCCGTGGTCATATTTCGATTCTCGGCCTCGTTGATCTTGTATAAACTCCACACTTCCATGAGGGTAACCTCACTGGACTGTAAATCTTATCCATCTAACACTGAACAAACAAAAAAAACACCCTTCGATAGTACTGATGAGGGACCTTGGGTACCTTACATTCATAGGGCCAAATTTGTCCAACCAATTTTTTGTATTTAACTTCGAAATTTGATTCATCCTATAATGTTTCCCTTCTTATATATTCTAGGGACGTATTCACTCGATACACGTTTTCAACGAAATCGATTTTGGGGGTGAAATCTATGCTATAGATGTAAGCGTTTGTACTGTGTGACAGGGAGGCTACCGCTCCTTTCACAGCAGACTCTGCACCCGAGTTGTTGGCCTTTAAGTCAACACCGGTGGATTGTGGAATTCTGTTTTTGATGGGGTCTGGTGGTTTCCGATTGTCTGTAATACTATGTTCATGGAAACCTTCGGGTTTGCATAACAGTTTTTATAGGGCTAAGAAATTAGCCCTAACATTTTCAATCCTGTTTGATTGCACTTCGCCTCCCGAGGTGATCGTAGTGTTTCGGCACTCGGTTACAACTGTGTTAATGTATACGGTACTGGTACATTAAAGCGGCCTGGGGAGGAGAATCGCGGTAGGTGGCGGCTGGCCTGGAGGGGGCAAGGTCTGGTTGTGGTGGTTGTCAAATACTTTGTAAATGTAGACAAATTTACTGATGTAGATCATTTGTATTGCATTTTTTTCTGCATCATTCTGTAGGTGGTATGTTCACTTCGTTACAACTCCATTAGTCAAATGAGCGTCCCCGGCCCCCTTGATTTGGACGAGAACAAATGAGGGTTTAAAGAGAGAGAGAGAGAGAGAGAGAGAGAGAGAGAGAGAGAGAGAGAGAGAGAGAGAGACTGAGAGAAAGATCGAAAGAGAGAAAAAAAGACAGAGAGAGACAGAGACAGAGAGAGAGAGAGAGAGAGAGAGAGAGAGAGAGAGAGAGAAAGAGACAGTGAGAGAGAGAGGAGAGAGGCAGAGAAAGAGAGAGAGAGAGGGAGAAAGAGAGAGAGAGAGAGAGAAAGAGAGAGAGAGAGAGAGGGAGAAAGAGAGAAAGGGAGAAAGAGAGAAAGAGACAGTGAGAGAGAGAGAGAAAGAGAGAGAGAGAGAGGGAGAAAGAGAGAGAGAGAGAGAGAGAGAGAGAGGGAGAAAGAGAGAAAGGGAGAAAGAGAGAGAGGGAGAAAGAGAGAGAGAGAAAGAGAGAGAGAAAGAGAGAGAGGGAGAAAGAGAGAGAGAGAGAGGGAGAAATAGAGAGAGAAAGAGAGAGCGAGAGAGAGGGGGGGGAGAAAGAGAGAGAGGGAGAAAGAGAGAGAGAGACAGAGAGAGAGAGAGAAAAAGAGAGAGGGAGAAAGAGAGAGAGAGAGAGAGGGAGAAAGGGAGAGAGAGAGAGAGAGAGAGAGAGAGAGAGAGAGAGAGAGAGAGAGAGAGAGAGAGAGACTGGATAAGAAGCGAGGGAGAGGGAGAGAGAGAAACAGAATTAGATATACAGAAAGGTTTGCTGACAATGGTGATATCAATTTCAAGTGCATCAAGCGTTGCTCTCATTCCACTGCAAGGCGGAGAATACAACGTTTGGCAAATATGACGTAGATTCAAATCAGAACTTAAACTTTGACTCGCACAGCACTCGCGGTATTCAAGCAATTTACCCGTCTTGTTTACAAAACAACGAATCCCCTCTGGCGTGCAATTTTACAGTACACTATAGTGCCGAGTCTCTATGAACGCGATGCAACGTGTAATTTTCAGAGAAAATATTTATATTACTTGTCTCAGCGCAGTGTTGATTTAACTGTCGATGTTGTTAATTTAAAGTGCTTTAGTTAATTAAAAGGTCA
Source organism: Littorina saxatilis (assembly GCF_037325665.1). Lineage (NCBI taxonomy): Eukaryota > Metazoa > Mollusca > Gastropoda > Littorinimorpha > Littorinidae > Littorina > Littorina saxatilis. Next base: position 22,571,599 of record NC_090245.1, on the reverse strand, counting down.
AATTGTGAGACTTCATTCTCACACACGCATTCACGTTTAACCGAGTGCCGAAACACCACAATCACCTTTGGAGGCGAAGTCCAATTAAACAGGATTGAGAATTTTAGAGCTTATTTCTAAGGCGGCCCTATAAAACTGTTATGCATTCGCAAAGGAATCCATGAACATACAGAGAGACAAAAGCCGCCAGACCCCATCACAAACAGAACTCTACAATCCACATGTGTTGCCTTACGAACAACTCAGTAGAGTCTGCTGTGAAGGGCGACGGTAGTCTCCCTGAAACACTCGCCCCCGTTTGAATGAACTTTGTCCCGAAAGTTCCGAACCATGGACCCGCCAAGCTTAGGTCCCTCCCAGGTTCGTGGAATGGGAACAGCACGAAAAATGATTCAGTGGCCATAACGCCATTCCTGAACATATCATGTCGAGTCCCATCCCTGTCGACGACACCAAATGTAACCGAGTGCCGAAACACCACAATCACCTTTGGAGGCGAAGTCCAATCAAACAGGATTGAGAATTTTAGAGCTTATTTCTAAGCCCTATAAAAACTGTTATGCATTCGCAAAAGAATCCATGAACATACAGAGAGACAAAAGCCGCCAGACCCCATCACAAACAGAACTCTACAATCCACATGTGTTGCCTTATGAACAACTCAGTAGAGTCTGCTGTGAAGGGCGACGGTAGTCTCCCTGTCACACGCGGCATGACGTAGCCTACACACGCACGCAAGTACACACGCACGCACGCACGTACACCCACACACCACAGAAAAATAACCACACGCACACAAATACACAAACAAACACATGCACACTCAAACACGCAAACACGCAAACACTGTGACAAAAACACACACACACACACACACGGGCGCCGCTCTCTCACACACACTGACACACACACGGGCGCTCACCGTCACACACACACACACACACACGGGCGCTCACCCACACACACACACACACACACACACGGGCGCTCACCCACACACACACGGGCGCTCACCCACACACACACACGGGCGCTCGGCACACACTCACACGGGCGCTCACACACACACACACACAAACACACACACAAACACACACACACACACACACACTTCACCACCACCATGATCATCATTACCCTTTCCCGGTTTACTCAGTTACACCCATATTTGGGGCACACCCTTTACATTTACACCAGAAATGACACATGTTGGTGTATGCGTCCTCCGTTATGATCCACGTGAGTGGATTGTAAAACGGACACCAGTGAAACACGCGGCCTTGCAAGCTCTTAGACAAGTGACACACTATCACAATGCTTTCTTCGCGTGGAAGTGTCAAGGTTTGCCTCGAGACGAGGTTTGATAAGTTAAGAAAGCCACTGCAAAAGCCTAACAACAGAACGATATTGTCAGGTTACGTTTCGCGCATTTAGGCCTACCTGAAACAATACTTTATACAGTGTAAACACGACATGAAACAGTGAGGATGAGACCAACACAAAGGGCGAAAGCTACCCCCTACCGCCTTCCTATTAATTTTTCTAAATGCTGAGCAGCAAAGGATATATTTGTCCAAGCTAGCCCGCAATGAATGTCTACTTTATCTGTTTTTAGCCTGCCCCCCTCAGTGTCCTGACGACAAAATGTGCAGACATGTGTTAGTTACAACTAGCACATAGTTCATAACTGATAACGTTCATAGAATGTTGACTGCAGATACACGCACAACGAATTTGTAAAAAAAATAAACTGACGTACTTCTCATCCACACACGCATGGGTGAACCTTTTCACATACGTAGCTGGTTAAGAGCCCAAAAGTCAAGTAAGCAGCAACAGAAGTGAATGTCTGTACTCACCCCCCCCCTTCCCGCCCTCCCCCCACACACACATACATACACGCACACGCACAAACGTCAACACATTTTTATTTGACAATTATTTGTTTCGTTACAGTTTTTGATGTGCATTTTAACTCGGTCTTCTGGAAGAAGATATTGTGACTCGTAGTCATGTCCTCCTGTCATCCTCATGTTTTATTGTTGTGCTAAATAAATGCAAATTGTGTATACACCGTCACCACACCCTAAATTTGATTAACACAAGATACTTTATGCACAGGTTTGCCAGAAAGTTTGGACAGTTTTCGTAACGTACGTGCGTGTGTCAGTGTGTGCGTGCGTGCGTGCATACGCGTACGTGTGTGTGTTTGTGTTTGTGCGTGTGTGTGCGTGTGTGTGTGTGTGTGTGTTTGTGTGTGTGTGTGTTTGTGTGTGTGTGGTGTGTGTTTTTAGACACAAATATGCCAGTTATCATTTCGGTTTCAAGGCAGCAAGAAACACCTTTCAAGGCTCCCTCCAACCACCACCCGCCACTACCGTGGTTTAATCAAACCCGGGAAGGATGTGTACGTGCGTGTGTGTGCGTGTGTGCACATGTGTACATGTTTGTGTGAGCGTGCGTGCGTGCGTGCGTACGTGCGTGCGTGCGTGCGTGCGTGCTTGCGTGCGTGCGTGTGTGTGTGTATGTGTGTAAGTGTGTGTGTGTGTGCGTGTGCGTGCGGAACTTCTGGATGACAGAAACTGTGCCATAAAGTCTTGCTGTTTTATTCAGTGCTGTTTGCTTTTATTTAGCAGGCGGGTGGAAGGGGGGTGGGGGTGACAAGTTTTCTTTGTCTGTTTTTCTTCCCAAAGTTCCCAGTCTTGACTGACTACGCCTGAAGGCATGCGCTTTTGTATTCTCTCTGCCACGTCTTGACAAACGAGTTAAACAAACGTTGTATATATGTTTACCTCCGCAGAGGGTCACACAATCATAAAAACAGAGCTGGAAAGGCAAGAGAGAAACACTTGTGCAAATCAATAATTTTTTGGTTCAAGGTAAAAGCACATTGCAACTCAAGTAATATTTTAGGGAGATATAGAGAAATGTGTGTTGTTGTTATTGTCTTTTTTTTGTCTTGTTTTTTGTTTTTGTTTTTGTGGTTATTTGTTCGTCGTTTATCTTTTTCTGTAAAATGTATCCACAGGTGCTTTTGTTACTTCTTTTCGCCATACTTTGTTCAGTTTATGGTTCATCTTTTTATGCTTGTCTGTATTACTGGTATGGAAATCACAAACTTGATGTTTCTTTTTGAAGTGAGCAATCACCACACACATAAGCAGAGACACTAAATACATTCCAAACCACAGACACGCTCAACATAACCTGCTAATCAAGTATAATAAATATATATTGATGTCCATTAATAGAAGAACAATCACACTTTTCTGTCCTTTGTAATAGTATGCTATTTGTGGAAAAGAGAAGAAAAAAAATTTAAAAAATTAAAAAATACGTGGCTCCCAGATGTCAAGGGCAACCAAGACAGTGTTGTTTTCTTGTGCTGCATAATGGTTTCAGGGAAATGATGACCTTGCCATGTCTTTCAAATTATGTTTTGCGACCGGGGTTTTTTTTTCTCCCTGACAAGCGTTGGGGTCGTTAAGAAACTGGGGATCGACTGGGACACGAGCAAAGCAAATTATAATAATAATAATAATAATAATAATAATAATAATAATAATAATAATAATAATAATAATAATAATAATAATAACGGGTATTTATATAGCGCCTTATCCGAAGTTCAAAGCGCGTATGCCGTGTGAGATGGAATTTTTTACACAATATAATTATCACGCATTCCCGTCGCGATATAACCTTGAATGGTTGAAAACGACGTTAAACACCAAATAAAGAAAGAAAGAAATCACGCATTCACATTATCTTGATTTCTGAGAGTTGTCTTGGACTGTTCTTTACCATCCTGATGAAGTCAGCGCCAGGCTGACGGAACTTTGATAAAGAACTCGCCTAAACTGGTTGCTGTTGTGTTTTATTTTGGTTTTCTTGTCTTGGATTTCAGTACGGAGAATGTCCATCAAAGTTTTTAGCACAGTGACCTTAAAAATGATGACAAGGAGCAGCACTCTCAGCCTGTACAGCTTATTGTTCGTGAAACCGACGTTCTGAGAAGATAAAGGGAAAAGCCCCAGTAAACAGAAGAAAAAACAAGTCGCGTAAGGCGAAATAACAACATTTAGTCAAGCTGTCGAACTCACAGAATGAAACTGAACGCACTGCATTTTTTTCACCAAGACCGCATACTCGTAGTTTCGTCAGTCCACCGCTTGTGGCAAAGGCAGTGAAATCGACAAGCCAGAATAGTGCGGTAATGGTCGCGCTGAGTAGGATAACACGCTTGTCTGTATTCTTTTTAGCGTACTGAATTTGTTTTTAATCCAAACATATCATATGTATATGTTTTTGGAATCAGGGGCCGACAAGGAATAAGATGAATTGTTTCTAAATCGATTACGGACAATGGATTTTAATCATAATTTTCATATTTTTAATTTTCAGAGCTTGTTTGTAATCTTAATATAACATATGTATATGTTTTTGGAATCAGAAAACGACGAAGAATAAGATGAAATTGTTTTTGGATCGTTTAAAAAAACACAATTTAATTACAAGTTTCCGATTTTTAATGACCAAATTCATTAATTATTTTTTAAGCCACCAAGCTGAAATGCAATACCAAAGTCCGGCCTTCGTCGAAGATTGAATTGCCAAAATTTCAATCAATTGTATTGAAAAATGAGGGTGTGACAGTGCCGCCTCAACTTTTACAAAAAGCCGGATATGACGTCATAAAAGACATTTATCGAAAAAATTTAAAAAATGTCCGGGGGATATCATTCCTAGGAACTCTCATGTCAAATTTCATAAAGATCGGTCCAGTAGTTTAGTCTAAATCGCTCTACACACACAGACAGACAGACAGACAGACAGACACACACACACACACACACACACACACACACACACACACACACACACACACACACACCACGACCCTCGTCTCGATTCCCCCTCTATGTTAAAACATTTAGTCAAAATTTGACTAAATGTAAAAACACCACTGATTATGATCAATGTGGTACAAATGATGTGGCACAGCAATAAGCATACTGATGATACCGACAGAGAGATGCGTGGACGTGGCTAGCATTATTAGGATAAGGTATTTGAATTTAATCACCCTTGCTTTCTTTCCGGGCTTCATTTGAACTCTTACTCATTTATATGTATTTGCTTGTTTGGTACCGTTTAGGATACCCTCCCTCCGAGCTCCCCCAACCCCAATATGGTTTCATAACAATTGAGGAGCACAAGACAGAAGGACGAGGTCACCTAGCCGGGAGGAAGGGTCATAAGAACAAGGAAGAACAACCGAGATTCCTCTCCCTACCGGCAACGCGTTGTTTTACGATCACCGGGAAGCCACGATCGTGCTTTGTCTTGTGGATTCTTTGTTCGCAGATCTGTCATCGACCCTTCTCTCATTCTGATTACATCGCTCAACGGCTATTGCCAGTATATCTCTCTGACCGGACGCGAAACTCCTGCGCAAATCTATCAAAACAAGTTATCTCCCATATATGTTGTTTGCGAGCCGTGTTCGCGAGACAAAAATAATTGCAGATTGGCCGACTTCCACAGTACTCGTCAGGGGCGGACGAGGGGGGGGGGGGGTGGGTTTCTGGGGTTTCCGGACCCCCCCCCCCCCCCCCAGCCAAAAAAATAAAAATATTTTTGTGTGTTTTTTTGGGTTGAGTTTCAATTTTTGGGGTATTAATGAGTGACAAAACCTGCTGCCTGAAACTGGTAATGATCATCCTCAGATTGCACCATTTTGCATCCTTTTTTTCAAAATTTTCCGGGGGAGCATGCCCCCGGACCCCCCTAGCAAGCTCGGCGCTTTGCGCCGTCGGCTCGGCGCTTCGCGCCTTCACACCCATATCCACACCCATATGCACACCCATATCTTCACAATAACCCCCCCCCCCCCCATAAAATGAACTGATCCGCCCCTGCTCGTTCTAAAGTCAAAACAAGTCGAAATTTTGGGACTGCTGCCGGAAGGAGACCGTAATAATATGGTTGCATCACTACAGAAAAAATCGTCTGCTTCAGCGAACGCCGAAACCAAACGGTTGATTATCACGTGACACTTTTGCCATATTTAGAGTTGTTTGCACAGTAAATACAGCCGCGAAAAATAGCTCCCTTGAAATTGTCTTACAAATCAATTCCTTTGTAATTTAAAAATTACACAACACCATGAAAAATCATTATCGACGATCGCGAATCTGCTTATATCCATAACACATTACAAAGGCTCTAAATATGTTAAAAAAAATCGGTTTCCTCAAGGCATCCTGTCAGGGAGAGAATGAGCCGAACTCATTTTGACCTGAGGTCAGGATGCCCTTCCCTTGACAGACGCAGACACTTGCAACGTAACCACCAAGTGCACAGAAAAAGTCTGTTTCGTTGTTGTTCCACTGTAGTGTCAACACCGCGCAAAGAAGCCTTGAGCGATAACCCGGCGATCGTAAATTTCAACAACCACAAATAATCTCGAGAGGGTTGTTATTTTTGCCAATCGCAGACGAATGAGTGCGAATCAACACCTACTTCACCGCTTATTGCGCACTCCTGCTAACAATGGCACTCTCTCCGTCGGGTCGTTATATATTGAGGAACAATCGAGAAATGACACGTTCAGCTCAGTAACAATAGCAACATTTATGATTGGTAAACGGGAATGTTTCATTGTGTTGGAAGCGTCCGGATTCTGATTTATGGACAGGAAAAATGAAGCACCGAGTCACCCAACGCGGCAGAGTAATCGATAAGACGATTGAGGCCGCTTAAAGGATGAAATAGAAAGATCTAATAATGTACAATCGTCGTGGAAAAACTCTTTATTATTTTGTACGTCAGTTTCATTTAAATTTAGGGTTGCGATTATATATGATCAAAACTTTCAGGAGCGAATATTGACTTACTGAATAGATACGGGTTCGTATGCAGTTTCATGCCTGCTAGCGTCATCCTGAACTCAGGTAAAATGATTTACTTCCCTTCGGGTCTCATTCTATCCCTGACAGGATGCCTTTGTTTTCCTTCTCTGGAGAGAAAATCGATTTTTTTACATATTTAGATCTTTTCGTAATGTGTTATGGATATAAGCAGATTCGCGATCGTCGATAATGATTTTTCATGGTGTTGTGTAATTTTTAAATTACAAAGGAATTGATATGTAAGACAGTTTCAAGCGAGCTATCTTTCGCGGATGTATTACTGTGCAAACAACTCTAAAGTGTCACGTGATAATCAACTTTGGCTTCGGCGCGCGCCGGAGCAGACGATTTTTTTTTTAACCAGTTGAGAGTGATGCAACCATATACAAATTAACACGGTCTCCTTCCGACAGCAGTTTTCAAAATTTCGACTTGTTTTGACCTTAGAACGATGTCTTTATCATAACTGTGAAGAACAGAACGGAGATCACTGTCGAAGTCGGCTATGCAATCATTTTCGTCTCGCGAACACTGATCTCAAATTTAGATCAGTGCTCGCGAAAAACATATGGGAGATAACTCTGTATTCTTGTTTTGATAGATTCGCGCAATAATTCAGCATGCTGTCAGAGAGAAACTGGCGATAGCCGTGGACCGATGATTATCAGAATGTGCTAGCGTATCCATGGTGTGTAAATTATCCTTATGTGGGAAGGTCGGGTGGAAGGAAAGGATATATAGCACAGGCAGAGGAGCATACAATTAAGACACCGAAGACAGAGGTTGCTTTAACTTATCTTAACTTATCTTTTATTGAAGGAAATGTAACTAAGAATAACCACTCAGGTAGCTTATCTAAATCAGAAATGTTCCAAAACAGTTTAGCTAAATCTGGTAGCAACCAGAAACAATGCTATAAGTTATAATTTAGAAACAATGAACAGAACTCTAATACAAGAAATAGCAATGCTTACATAAAACCAGAAATAGAAACTATGAATTCTGATATCTACCAGCACCAAAATCAGCTAGAAACAATAACAGAACCAGAAAATATGTATTCAGTGTAAAACCAGAAATATAAACTATGAATATGAAACCAGAAATAGTGTTATAAGGTAATTATTCTAGTAGCAAGAAATATAACTATGAGTTCTGGTATCAACCAGAAACAATGTAATCCAGAAACAATATATATATATATAAGACCAGAATATCTGGTGTAAACCAGAAATATAAACTATGAATATGAAACCAGAAATAGTGTTATCAGGTAATTATTCTAGTAGCAAGAAATATAAAGTCTATGAGTTCTGGTATCAACCAGAAATAGAAATTATGACTGCAAGCCTAGAATCTTCTGGTGCAAACCAGAAAGCAGTGTAAAGAAGAAGGCAAGATTCTCCTCAGTGAGCACACTTGAAACCTAAACACAAAATCTGCTGCTGACGCTAAATCGCGAAACACAAAGAGACAGGTCTCGGAATTTAACACCACAAGTCGCGATCGACGGCTTACAAACTTCGCGACAAATTTGGGCAGCGCTTCGACCGTTCACGTCACGTCAACAAAGGAGCACCGCACAGCTCACTGGGTTTGGCCGATGGTCACACACACAAACACTGACCAGTCAAGGCCAACAGTAGTCACAGTTGACAGTTATACACGGGGGCGTTGCGGTGGCTGCATTGCTCTGTTAGTATTACACGTCACACGGGAAACAGCTGCTTCCCGATATTCGTAATGGTTTTCAGCAGAAGTGATTCTGTGTTTTCAATGATTTCACAAATAATATTCGCTTTTTACAAGGTCACACGAGAAAAGGCACCGCAACATTTGCATGACATTTTCAGGGTTATCGTTTAAACATTTTTTATTACGAGTGTGTGTGTAGTGTGTGTGTGTGTTTGTGTGTGTGTGTGTTTGTGTGTGTGTGTGTGTGTGTGTGTGCGCGCGCGTGCGTTTTCAGTGTTTTAACTGATTTGAAGCTGTCGATTCATACTGAAAAGGTCGAATTTAGACATCTGCGTGTTTGTGTGTGTGTTTGTGTGTGTGTGTGTGTGTGTGTGTGTGTGTGTGTGTGTGTTTGTGTGTGTGTGTGTGTGTGTTGCTGATTCTTCGGATTTGTTCTCTAGTTTGCCATCGCTCTCGGTAGCCGTATAACTTTCTGCCATTTAATTTGCAAGACTTCATAGTCCTGAAATCAAACGGGTGTCGTCTGTTTGACGTACGCGAACCCGGCAGTGTTGACAACAACAAAAATGTCACGAGGGAGGCGAATCTGACGATTAAGAGTCTCCATCATTCACACTCATGTAACTATAATTATTGTACTTATGGAGTAATTTGAGTGAGGCATTCATTGCACGTGCGTCTCAGCTTTGATATATAGCCCTCCACTTCATCCTCCAGCACCTCGAGACCCCCAACTCCTATGCCCGCCTCCTCTTTGTGGACTACTCCTCGGCCTTTAACACCATTATCCCCCAAAAACTCTATGACAAGCTCCTCCTCTTTGACCTTGCCCCTTCCCTCTGCCTGTGGCTCCTTGACTTCCTCCTTCAGCGCCCCCAGACAGTCAAGGTCAACGGCCTCCTCTCCAAGACGCTGGTCCTGAGCACCGGAGCACCCCAGGGGTGCGTCCTCTCACCGCTGCTCTACTGCCTCTTCACCAACGACTGCGTCGCCTCTCATGACTCAGTTCAGCTGGTGAAGTTCGCTGACGACACCACAGCCGAAGGTCTCATCACCGGCGGTGATGAGACCGTGTACCGCCAGGAGGTCGACTGTCTGGTGTCGTGGTGCGACAACAACAATCTCCTGCTGAACGCCACCAAGACCAAGGAGATGGTGGTGGACTTTCGCAGGAAAAAAGGCCCTGTGGCTCCACTGATCATCAACGGCGATCCCATCGAGATGGTGGACTTTTTCAAGTTCTTAGGCACCACCATCTCCAACGACCTGTGCTGGGATGATAACGTTGACGCCATCGTCAAGCGAGCGCGGCAACGCCTCTACTTCTTGCGCCAGCTCAAGAAGTTCCGCCTCAGCCAGGTCATCCTGGTCCAGTTCTACAGGGCCGTGGTGGAGAGCATCTTGACATTCTCCATCACAGTGTGGTACGGCAACACCTCCCAGCTGCTCAAGAACAAGCTGGAGCGTGTGGTGCGCACTGCTAGCAGGATCGTCGGCTGTGAGCTGCCCTCCCTAGCATCCCTCTATGCCAAGCGCATGCTGTCCAGAGCCCAGAAAATTGTGGCTGACGAGTCCCACCCTGGCCATCCCCTCTTCGAGCGCCTGCCCTCAGGTCGTCGATTCCGATCCCTGGTGGCACGTACTCGACGTCTCCAGACCTCTTTCTTCCCCCAAGCTGTTTCCTCCCTCAACGCATCCCATCCCTCAGTTGGGCAGCTTCGCAGTCGGTGATCCTGCTGGCGGTGAGCTCACCACATCCTGTGACTCAGTGTTAGGTGGTGGTGGTGGTGGTGGTGGGTAGGAGGGGGGGGGTTGAGTGGGACTTTGACGTGTGATTTTTATTTTTTTCTATATTTTTAGCTGCATTATTTTAGTCATTCATGAGTGAGTGGGTGGAGGGGATGGGCTAGTTCTAACTATGCATTAGATTATAAAATTGTATTCTGTGTAGACCCTTCCACCAGCATCTTAGACCACTCTTTGTACTTTTTATTTTAATAGATGATTGTCATTTGTTTTACCTCATGTCTGCCCTGTGTGTGATGGTGTGATCGTGACTGCTGTAGTGTGGGCGTGTGTGTTGGTGTGTATGTCAGTGAATGTGTGGGCGTGTGTGTGTGTGTGTCAGTGTGTGTGTGGGTGTGCGTGTGTGCGTGATTTTACCAACACTACGCTAAATTCCTTGTGCTTTAAATGTTTTTTTAATGTCACTTGGCTCAATAAATACTGTATTCTGTATTCTGTATTCTGTATTCTGTATTCTAGCGAGTGTCTTTCAGACTTCTCAAGGTCAGATTCTTCATAACTTGAACGTCCTCAAAATAGCGTCTTATACAATCTGTCTTGAGAACAGTAAGCCCAATGTATTCAGTCTATCATTCAGACATTTTCCTCGGCAATAATACAGAAAAACAACAATGAACCAAATAGTCCCGACGTGACTTGGCGGTTACCGAAACTGAACAGTACGGCATAAACTTGAACCTCAGCTGACAAGGCCTCTAAGTTACGACAAGTTTTGTTTCAGTCGTGGATTCTTTTTCACTTTCTGTCTTATAATTTCACTAGCTCTACTGTCCCTCTAAGTCAGTTCCGACAAGTGTTGTCTGGTGGATTCTTTTTCACTCTCTGTCTTACAATTTCACTAGCTCTACCGTCCCTTTAAGTCAGTTCCGACAAGTGTTGTCTGGTGGATTCTTTATTACTCCCTGTCTTACAATTTCTCCAACTCTACCATCCCTCTAAGTCCGAGGAGGTCAGTGACCGTGCCTGACAATACCAGAGACATAGCCTACCTGGGTACTTGAAGCTTTGGTTGCAGTGTGGACAATGTTACGGCCGCGCGCTTTGTCCAATGGGGGTAAACATATCCGAGTAATACTGTGCACTTGTGTTTAGTAGCTTCGGAAAACAAGTCAGGCTAATTGGCCACTTCTCCTATCGAACAATCTGTGAGCGAATCACTGTCGGTGCTAGAGAGAGAGAGAGAGAGAGAGAGAGAGAGAGAGAGAGAGAGAGAGAGAGAGAGAGAGTATGCACGTGTGTGTTTGTGTGGGTGTGTGCGTGCGTGTGTAAGTGTGTGTGTGTGTGTGTGTGTTTATGCGTGTGTGTGTGTGTGTGTGTGTGTGTATCAGTGTGTGTGTGTGTGTGTCATTGTGCATGTGTGTCAGTGTGTGTCACTGAGTGTGTGTGTGTGTGTGTGTGTGTGTGTGTGTGTGTGTGTGTGTGTGTGTGTGTCTGTCAGTGTGTATGTGTGTGTGTCAGTGTGTGTTTGCTTATATTGATGTTATTGTTTTGTTATGGACATGCAGCCACAGTATAATTTCTCATATTGAGATTATACAGCATTGTATTGTATCATACACGCATTGTATTGTTTTGAACTGTACGCGTATTTTGTTGTATTGAATTTTATTGTACTGCATTGTTTTGTATTGTATTGTATTGTATTGCATTGCATTGCATTGCATTGCATTGTATTGTGTTGTATTGTATTGCATACTTTTATTGTTATCTTGCCGGTAGCACTACCTCTGTCAGCAGTTACTCCAGCAACCCCCCTCCCTGCCAAAACATGCGCTAAACTATGATTGTATCCCGCTAGTCAGTGCTACCTCCGTGTCGGCTCTTTCTTTGAACCAGCTGACATGACAGTGCAAAGACTATGTTGTTGAGAAACGCACGCACTCGCGGGTGACGGTGCCAAGCTATTTCGGTCACTCACACACTTGCAGACACCCCGGCAGTTTGCAGTGCTATCACATATCTTCTACATAGCTGCAGAAGATCTTTGGTGTTACGTCGAACATATGATTCCAGAACTTGGCATTGACGTGAGAGAATTGACGGTCTGACGAAAGTGCTGTGTGGGAGAGCTTTGTAAAGTTTTCTGTCACAGACCTTTTTTTTCTTTATAGGCGTAAAAAAAATCTGGTGTGGTTAAGAAGGAATACATTTTATTTTGGTGTTTGTGCTTGTGCAAATCATTCTGGTACCCTATCTCAGTGTTGTGGTGAAGAAGACATCGATTGTAATTTTGGGGTTTGCGTATGCGCAAGACATTCTGAGGTACACCCTTCTGTACGAGATAATCCGGCTGTATTGATGTGGTGACAGAGTATCTCTTCTCCACAAGAGAACTTCATTTCTGAAGTTGAAGCGGTTCAAAAAAGAGAGAAAATTTCACTTCACACCTTGTTTAGTGTAAGAAGCCTCCGACTTACGACCCCCGACCCGTCACTAGAGGGCTGTAACGACTTTCGCATGAAACTATTACCATCATGGACAATAACGTGTTGTTATTGTTACTGTTATTAAATCAAAATCAGCCACTGAACTTTCAACTGAATGTGCGTATTTAGTCAAAAGTTTACTTCAGTTCCGACACCTAATTCTGCATCCGACCGATTTTGTTTTTTTGGTCGTTGTACTGAGGTTCCACTGTAACTGGCGGCATTGCAGTCAGCGAGAACAAGGTCAAGGGAGCGGGAAAACTGCGTAATATAAGTATTGACCGTGCGCTGACCACAAGGAATGTCAGTGTCGTGCGTATGTCCGTCCGAACTGCTTGACCTCAGAGCCGGCATGGCGTGTCCGAGACCTGTAACAGTTAATGGGTCTCAAGTGGGTCGAGTCCACAGAGATATACAATATTCTATATCTCTGTGGTCGAGTCCCCCGCACACATTCGCGGTTTTACGTGTCCACCCTGCTGTCAAAATGACAGAATTATTGAAGCTAGTTCGCTTGTCGCTTTTGGTAGAAATAGCAGTCATGACCCGGCTTAGCCCGGGGTACTATCAGAGCCCTTAGGTATTTGTTCCAAGAACTATCACACAGGAGTGTTCTGAATTCTAGATAAAGAAAACAACACACAAATAAAAACAAAATATGAAAGAAAAACTCCAAAAGAACCTTTTGGGGGAAATGAGTTACCTCTCTTGCTAATTCGTAAAATAAATCTTTTAGCACATTAAAAGCACTTTTATGATCTCAAAAGCACATTAAAAGCACTTTATGATCTCAAAATCTTTAGATGCCTGTGTCACCTGACAATGCCAGAAAGGGCGCTGTTTGACATATTTTAAAATGAAGTTCAGACTATAGTTCTGAAAATTCAGGAATTTTACTAGGATTTATTTTCTTCGACACATTTTAAGAAATGACCGTAATGTTTTCGGTAAGTCCTTGGCTACACATTTCCCCACACCGTGAACAAGCTTGGCAGTTTTGCCGAAATGACGGGAACTTTATCGTTGATTCCAACAAGGTTAAACTGTAAATTAAAAAATATAGCCGTGTGCGAATGTCCGTGATGTTTTGAAGGCTCCTTTACCCCTCCCCCAACCCCCACCAAAGAATATCTTTTCCTGCAAACCCCTCCCGCATATCCCCGCACCCCCTTCTAAATCCCCCCCCCCCTCCCCCCTCCCTTGACAGAAGGCTGTCATAAATCGACACCGAAAAACAAACTCCGTGCCTGTTCAGAAAAGATGATTCGCAATAAAGGGATGTTTTGCGCTTTCTCTCGTCACATTAACCGAGATCCGTAGAAGAGATTTGTTTACAAGTTACCTTGGTCAGTCTTAGTTTCTGTCTGACCCCAGATATATACCATAATAGTGACCCTCCACCACGAAATGAGTCGCATGTCACCTCGCGCGGTTCTGCGCTAGGCTTAATATAAGTCTCGGGAGTGTCTGGTAACAGTGTGAGGGTCACCTTAGTCACAGGCTTATAACTCAAACAGTTTTCGCTCTTTTCTAAAACGGTTTTCACCACTGGATAGAGCATAAAAAAACTCTTTAGGAAAATGTAAAAATTAATAAGAAAACCATGCAAAGCTGACATGCGACTCATTCTGTGGTGGAGGGTCACATTTTAAAATTATTTATAGCTTCTGTTTTGTCAGGTTTTAGGTCGGGTTTCCGGATCATTATTTTGTTTGTCCTGTGAAGTCAACAATCCCCCCACCCCCCCCCCCTCCATTCCATGTTTTCTACGCTGTTGTGTCAGTTTTATGCCCAAGCACAGGGGCTTGTATCCAATCGCCGGTCGATCATTATTTACTCCTTATTCCATTTATTTACTCCTTATACGTCCATACAGTCTACTAATAAATAGTAGTAGTAAGGGTAAGCATGCAGCAGTAAATAATAAGCATGCAGGAGTAAATAATTATCGACCGGTGGTTGGATACAAGCCACAGCAAACAGCAAACAGTCAGGGTGTTGATGTTAGGTGTGTGTCTAAGTCGAGGGATGGTCTAATCCCAAGCAAAAGCTCACCACAGCAAACAGTCAAGGTGTTGATGTTGGGGGTGTGTCTAGTGGAGGGATAGTCTCATCCCAAGCAAAAGCTCACCACAGCAAACAGTCAGGGTGTTGATGTTGGGGGGTGTCTATATTCGAGGGATGGTCTAATCCCAAGCAAAAGCTCACCACAGCAAACAGTCAGGGTGTTGATGTTGGGGGTGTGTCTATAGTCGAGGGATGGTCTAATCCCAAGCAAAAGCTCACCACAGCAAACAGTCAGGGTGTTGATGTTGGGGGGGTGTCTATATATGGTCGAGGGATGGTCTAATCCCAAGCAAAAGCTCACCACAGCAAACAGTCAGGGTGTTGATGTTGGGTGTGTGTCTAGTCGAGGGATGGTCTAATCCCAAGTAAAAGCTCACCACAGCAAACAGTCAGGGTGTTGATGTTGGGGGGGTGTCTATATTCGAGGGATGGTCTAATCCCAAGCAAAAGCTCACCACAGCAAACAGTCAGGGTGTTGATGTTGGGGGTGTGTCTAGTGGAGGGATGGTTTCATCCCAAGCAAAAGCTCACCACAGCAAACAGTCAGGGTGTTGATGTTGGGGGGGGGGGGGGGGGTGTCTATATTCGAGGGATGGTCTAATCCCAAGCATAAGCTCACCACAGCAAACAGTCAGGGTGTTGATGTTGGGGGTGTGTCTATAGTCGAGGGATGGTCTAATCCCAAGCAAAAGCTCACCACAGCAAACAGTCAGGGTGTTGATGTTGGGGGTGTGTCTATAGTCGAGGGATGGTCTAATCCCAAGCAAAAGCTCACCACAGCAAACAGTCAGGGTGTTGATGTTGGGGGGGGTGTCTAGTCGAGGGATGGTCTAATCCCAAGTAAAAGCTCACCACAGCAAACAGTCAGGGTGTTGATGTTGGGGGGTGTCTATATTCGAGGGATGGTCTAATCCCAAGCAAAAGCTCACCACAGCAAACAATCAGGGTGTTGATGTTGGGGGTGTGTCTATAGTCGAGGGATGGTCTAATCCCAAGCAAAAGCTCACCACAGCAAACAGTCAGGGTGTTGATGTTGGGGGTGTGTCTAGTCGAGGGATGGTCTAATCCCAAGTAAAAGCTCACCACAGCAAACAGTCAGGGTGTTGATGTTAGGTGTGTGTCTAGTGGAGGGATGGTCTAATCCCAAGCAAAAGCTCACCACGGCAAACAGTCAGGGTGTTGATGTTGGGGGGGTGTCTATATTCGAGGGATGGTCTAATCCCAAGCAAAAGCTCACCACAGCAAACAGTCAGGGTGTTGATGTTGGGGGTGTGTCTATAGTCGAGGGATAGTCTAATCCCAAGCAAAAGCTCACCACAGCAAACAGTCAGGGTGTTGATGTTGGGGGTGTGTCTAGTGGAGGGATGGTCTAATCCCAAGCAAAAGCTCACCACAGCAAACAGTCAGGGTGTTGATGTTGGGGGTGTGTCTATAGTCGAGGGATGGTCTAATCCCAAGCAAAAGCTCACCACAGCAAACAGTCAGGGTGTTGATGTTGGGGGTGTGTCTATAGTCGAGGGATGGTCTAATCCCAAGCAAAAGCTCACCACAGCAAACAGTCAGGGTGTTGATGTTGGGGGTGTGTCTAG